>NC_056746.1:424725076-425041103 GCF_019279795.1 Protopterus annectens
ATCCCTTTAGGCCCTGTTCACAACATGCCTGACTGTCGGTTTTGTACTAGATTTAACCAACACACTAAGCCTCTGTATATTTTTGCATCTAAGTGTTTTGGAAACGGATTTAACTACCCAGAAATATCGTCCGATAGGAATCCACATAAAAAACGCAAAGAAAAGGACAGAGAAAGGCAGTTGAGATCCGAAACAGATGACAAAGCCTTTCCTAAGCTCCTGATGCCCGTTACCTTCGAGTTGCAGGCATCTACTGACACCTATGTGGAGTCCGGCATGCCGCAAGTTACTCAAGGTCTTGGATCGACGGATGTATCTTCCTCGGATGGGTCCAGAGCCGCTGAGCAGGCACCGGCTTCTGAGGGTGTATTCAGACCTCAACATTTTTTTATCAAACCGACAAAAGCTGCAAAACCAAAGGCAAAGACACCTTCTAAAACTAAAGAAACTGATGCCTGAGCCATGTGCACAGGCCTCTATGCCTAAAAAACAGATGATCAAAATGGCTGAAGACCCAATTATCTTGATCTGTGGTACAGATCCCCCTCCAGATAAGAGGCCTAGGCAAGACACTGACTATGAATCTTCAGATCAGGTTTCTGTTTCTTCTGATTCCTCTTCTGATCAGGAATTATCTTTACCTCCCTATGAGGATTCAGATGCTGAGGAGTCTATTCCGTCTGCATCTTCTCCTGAGGATTATTCATTTGGAGAAACCTTGCATGCTTTGAGGGAGCATTTTCACTGTTAGAGTCAAGCCTTCTCAGAATCAGAAAAGAGGCTCATGGATTTCCTTCTCCCTCAGCACAAGCCTTTAGCCATTCCCCCTGTTTTAGACATTGTGGATGATGTGTTTTCGCAGTCAAGCCTGACCCCCTGACTCCTCATCTCCGTCTCCCAGTAAGCCAGACCGGTATTACAGTGTCCCTGACTCATACATTTTTATTTAGAATCCCTGCTGCTGATCCTGAAACTATTTCACAGGGTCCAGTGGGAGTTAAGGCCTCAACAGCAAAAAAACCCTACCTCCTCCGACAGAGATTCAAGGGTACTGGACAGATGGGGATAAAAGGTTTATACATCTGCAACCTTGGCAATCAGGGCCTTAAACTGTTAATTTCATATGCTTAATACCAACGACATGTTATGGGATTGCTGAAACAGAAAATGATGATTTCAGAATGTGCAGAAAGTAAGGAATTGCAGGAATTATTGCATGCAGCCGAACACGTTGGAAAGCATACTTTGCAATGTGGTTTTGATTCTTTAGAAGCCTCCTGCAGGGCCTCAGTTACTGGATCTGTGATTAGGAGGCATGCCTGGTTAAAGGAACAAAATTTGCCTGATCATGTTAAAGATATATTGCTAGATGCACTGTTCCATCATGATTCTCTATTTGGTATTAAGGCAGAAGAGGTTTTAAAGAAAATGGAAGACAAAGCCAAGTCTATGCAAACTGTTTAAGATTTCTTACAAGTGCAGCCACTTAGATTTAGTTGACACTGGCCTACAAAAATTTGGTCCTTTCCTGTGTCAGAGCTCAAAGGGGCAAATCCAGATGTCCTAAGGGTTCCAAGTACCAGGCTCAAGACTCATACAGGTCAAAGCAATGGGGCACATCCACCTCCAAATCTGGAGGAGATAAAGCGTAAACCTACAGAAAGAAATCCCAATGACTTCCCTCTGCCTACACCAAGCACTTATCTTTTGGCAGCACCCATAGGGGGAAAATTTATCACTTTTTGCTCAAAATTGGCAGTTAATAACCCAGGACAAGTGTGTACTAAATATCGTATCACAGGGATACATATTCCATTTCCACACTCTGCCAATGGCAAATGGTTGGCCAGATCTGCCAAAAAAAACAGTGGGCAGAGGCACAGAAACAGGTTACGTCCCTCATGGATATGGGGCCATTCAGACAGTACCAGTACAGGAAAAAGGGCAAGGTTTTTAGTCAAGACTGTTCTTGGTACCCAGAAAGGACAAGGCCTGGTGGGGCCAGTACTGGATTTATCGATTTTGAACACATACCTGGACATTCCAAAATTCAAAATGCTCACTGTGTAGTAGCTTCTTCCCATGCTGGGCAAGAATGCTTGGCTGGTGACTTTAGATCTAAAAGAGGCATACCTGCACGTTCCAATAAGACAGTCGTGCAGAGAAGATGCCTCAGATTCAAGGCTGGCTTAGTGCATTAAAAATTCTTTGCACTGCCCTTTGGCTTATCTACTGCGCCCCGGGTCTTTACAAAGTGCCTGGGACGAGTAATTGCATTTTGCAGACAAAAGTATTCAAATATATCCTTACTTGGACGACTGTCTAATTCAAGCAGAGAACAAGGACACTCTTCTATGACACCTGGCGTTTGTGAAAAGGCTTCTACCATGCCTAGGGTACACAATAAATTAAAAGAAATCACAACTGGTATCCTCTCAGAAGATAACATTCCTGGGTGCGTGCTTGAATACAACTACCCAGATGGCTTACCTCATGCCAGACAAACAAAGGCAACTGACTACTTACTTCAAACTGATGGTAACAAAAACCCAGTCTTCTGCAAGACAAAATTCTGCAGGCTCTGGGCTTCATTGGCATCCTGCATCCTACTAATTCCATATGCAAGACTGCATATGAGGAAACTTCAGTGGTCCCTAAAAAGTTTATGGAGTCCACATTCACACAGTCTGGAAACAATGATTCCTCTCATCCCCTGACTGCAGCAGGAGTTTCTGTGTTCGGCAAAGGCCTGTCTCCAAAACATGGGACGGCCCTTCACTCTACCCCCTGACAGCCAAATCTTAACAGATGCATCAGATTATGCCTGGGGGGCCCACATGGCAGGAAGATGCTTTCAGGGCATATGGGCACCAAATCAAATGCATCTACATATCAACCAGAAAGAAATGCTAGCTGTTCGAAATGCCCCAACAGCCTTCAAGGACTTCATCCAGGACAATTACTTATAAAGACTGTTAAACGAAAGATGGAAACACAACAAAAGACTAATAAAGAAATAAGAGTAATCCGTAGACTGATATCACCGTTTAGCAAAATTTATTATTTACACACTTGGCGCTTTCACCCAGCCAGTCCATGGGTTTCATCAGAGTAAAAAAACATTTAAAAACCTTGTTCATTTTTATATAATTCGAATCTCTCTTCAAATATAATTCGAATCTCTCTTCAACCAATCACATGTCTATTTCAGTTAAATTGTGATTCGAAATCGATAAATACTTTTCCTATTACTTTAGTTACCTTAATTCATTTAATTAAATTGAATACAACACCAGAGTCATGTGGTATATAAACAAGCAAGGGGGCACACACTCATACCCCCTTTGCAGATTAGCCATGGCACTGTGGAACACAGCTCTGACCTACCAAATAAATCTTCAAGCTCAATTCCTGCCAGGAAAACAAAACACTCTGGCAGACTATTTAAGCAGAAACCTTATGGATCCTCATGAGTGGAAACTAAATCCACAAGTCTTCAGCATGATAGCAGAGAAATGGGGGAGCGCAGACATAGACCTTTTTGCCTATCCTTAAAATTATCAACTGCAAAGATTCTGCACAAGGACTTGTCACAGACAAGCATGGAAAGTGGATGCCCTAACCTTCAGTTGGAAAAACCTATCAGTTTACGCTTTTCCTCCTCTGCCTCTTTTACCCAAGATCCTCCTAAAAGTCAGACAAGAGAAGCCAAAGATATTAATTGCCCCGGACTGGCCCCGCCAGTACTGGTACCCAGTCCTAAGGAACTTGTCTCAGTTCCCAGCTTGGTCCTTGCCTCAAAAACCACAACTACTGTCCCAGCAAAACAATCAGATCCTGCACAATCAACTACAGACTCTGAACCTTGCAGCATGGCTAATCCTGTAATCATACAGACGACACCTCTCAGTAAAGCTGTGATGGATGTCATTTTGGAAGTCAGAAGGCCTAGTATTAGAAAATCTTATGCTGACAAATGGAAGAGATTCTGTGCTTGGAATTGAGCACAAGGAACTGATACAGCAGAACCGCATATTCCTCATATTACAATACTTAACTGCGATGCTTGACAAAGGCCTATCTTTTTCATCAATCAAAATCTATGCCTCTGCCGTTTCGGCTCATTACAATACAGAGCCACCAATCTTTTCTCATCCTTTTCTAAAGCATTATCTTAGATGAGCAAAAAATGTAAGGCCTCCTAGATCATCACCATTACCTGCATGGGACCTCAGTTATGTGTTGGAAAAGCTTACCCTGCCTCCACCTGAACCAGCTGCTACCGCTGATATAAAGTTCCTATCATGGAAGACAGCCCTGCTACTCGCAATTACTTCAGGAAGAAGAGTTTCAAAGCTACAGGCACACATGGCTGTAGAGCCTTTTATCATATTTTACCCAGACAGGGTGTCTGAGGACAGATCCTACTTGTATGTCTAAGGTCGTTTCCAGTGTGGCTCTTAACCAAACAATTCATCTGCCAACTTTTTATCCAAATCCGCAGAACAAGGGGGAGCGAATTCTGCATTCCTTTGACGTGCACAGACAGCTAAGATTCTAATTGAGCAGGACTAAAGCTCTAAGAAAAACTGAGCAATTACTAGTGTCATATGTTGCAGGATCACAAGGAAAGGCTCTCTTAAAGCAGACAGTTTCAAAGTGGATAAGCCATTGCATCCGTTTCTGCTACGTACACCATGACAAACCTGTGCCCAAGGGCATTAGGTCTCACTCCACCAGGGCTGCAGCTGCTTCAGCAGCCTTTCTCAGAGGAAGTACCAACCAAGGACATTCTAGAGGCTGCTACTTGTGAGTTCTGTTAACACCTTTACAAAGCATTACCGTTTGCCTCTTTACTCTAAGTCCAGGGCAAGCTTTGCCACTGCAGTCCTGCAGGGCCTTGTAGCCTCACCTAATGCTGTTTAGCTCCAGTCTCCCAACCATAGCTTTGGGAATCTACCCAAATGTAATGACTGCAACAGTGAAACACGAACATAGTACAGTTGTGTACACGTGCCATAAATGTAGATGTTAGAGTGTATTCACTGTTGCAGTCCAGGTTACCCTCCCGCCATCCCCCTGTCATTCTACAGTTTATCTTTCCTTCTTTACCTTCATCTACAAGCAAATACACCACATAGGTTGTAGAAGATAAAGTTTATATATATATATATATATATATATATATATATATATATATATATATATATATATTTATAGAAGTATATAAATATATATATATATAAGTATATATATATATATATATATATATATATATATATATAAATATGTTTAGAATATTGCTACCTTTTTGGGGGCACCTGACATCGGAGGCAAGAAAAACTAAAGAAAATGGTGTCTGCTGCATGCTTTATACCCCTGACGACCTGACGTAGTGAAGAGAAGACAGCAGCCGATGCAGGACCCAAGACTTTGGAATTCAGGCTGACTGAGGGCAACCTGCCAGCAGATTACTCAAATGTAATGACTGCAACAGTGAATACACTCGGAACATCTACATTTATGGTAAGTGTACACAACTGTACTTTTGTCGTTCCGCTTATACAAGAGTTAGACTGCCTATTAACATTGCCAGTGTACCATGTGGACTTGAGCAATGGTCGAGTTCACTGGTTTCTTAGAACTTGCCCCCTTTTTTAAGGTCTTTTTTTCTCAAACATGCACCTGTGGATGTTGTTCGTGTTTCACTATTGCAGTTATTACATTTGGGTTGTCTGCTTGCAGGTAGCCTTCAGTCGGCCTGTTTAACACAGTCTTGGGTCCTGCATCGGTTGCCGTCTCTTCTTCCGTGACGTCGGGTAGTCGGGGGTATAAAACATGCAGCCAATGTCGTTACATCAGTCTTTGTTGCTGTGCGGTTCCCGAAGCAGAAGCAGTTCGCAAGTGCCCATCGGCCGACTCCTGACATTTTCATTTTCGAGTTTCAGAAACGAAGTCTTCAACTAAAAGCTAAGTACCCCGTTGGGGAAACTTTTTCTTGCTCTTAACCGATGTCAGTAAAAGTAAGTAATTGCATTTCTTGTGGAAAGCAAAGACCTCATAAAGATTTTCATTCGTACTTTATTCCTTGCCTAGGCCCTAACCACAACGTACCTCGCTGCCGGTTTTGTGCATTATTTAAACCATGAACTATCAGTCATCTGTGTATTTGCGCTTCTAAAGTTTTTGGTGATCTGTTCAATTATCCTGATATGTCTTCAGTAAGCCATCCGACTACCGACTTTCCAAGAAAATGCAAAGATAGAGAGAGGCCGCCCAGTTCACTGTTACTCAGTGAGGCGCTTTCGTAGCCCCTGATACCTGCTACTTCAGATTTGCAGGCCTCTACTGAGACGCAGTAAGAGTCTGGTATGTCACAAGATGCTTAGACTGTGGAACCTGCGGATGGCTCTACCTTGGATGGGTCTGTAGCCGCTGTGCAGGCACCGGCGTCTGAGGGTGTATTCGGGCCTACTGACTTGCATATTAAACTGGTGCCATCTTCTTCTTCAAGGCCTAAAACTCGAACCATGCCTTGAAATCTGATGCCCAGACCGCATGGTCAGGCCTCTGTCTAAAGAACAAATAAGAATGACTGAAGACCTTATTACTTTAATCTGGGGAAGCCAACCGTCCCCCTCTAAGAGACCTAGGACTGAGTTTTCTTATGATACTTCTGCTCAGGATTCTGAAATTTGTTTCATCTGATGACCAGGATTTACCCTCCTCTACCTATGAGGATTCTGATGCTGAGGAGACTATTCCCTCTGCTTCCCCCCATAGGATTTCTCTTTTGGTGAAGCTTTGCATACTCTCAGGGAGCTTTTTCGTTGGGGAAGTCAGGATTTCTCTGATTCTAAAAAGAGGCATAGGGATTTCTTTCTCCTGCCCTTGCACAGGCCTTTAGCTATACCTCCTATACTGGACATTGTTGATGATGCCCCTGACTCTTTACCTCCTGCTTCCAGAAAACCTGATAAGATATTACAGGGTTCCTGACTCTCACATGTTCCTTTTCAAAAATTCTACTGCGGATCCTGAAACCATTTCACAGGGACCCAAGGGCATTAAAGCTACTACTGCCAAAAATTCTACCCCTCCTGATAGAGACTCCATGGCGCTGGATAGATGGGGTAATAAGGTATACACTTCAGCTTTGGCCATTAGGGCCTTGAATTTCCAGTTTCATATGTTTCAGTATCAGCTGCATATTATTGGATTGCTTAAACAGAAAATGATGATTCCTGATTGTGCAGAAAATAAGGATTTATAGGATTACAGGATTTTATGCATTCTGCTGAACAAGTTGGTAAACTTACATTGCAATGTGGTTTTGATTCACTAGAGGCATCTTGCAGGGCTGCGGTAACTGGGTCTGTATTTAGGAGGCATGCTTGGCTTAAGGAGCAATCCTTGCCAGATCATGTTAAAGCAAAATTACTGGATGCTCCCTTAAATCAGGTCCACCTGTTTGGCAACAAGGCAGAAGAAGTTCTTAAAAAGATGGAGGAAAAAGTTAATCTATGCAATCTGTTCGACTTTTTACAAGTACAACCTCCAAGATTTAGTAGGCATTGGCCTTCTAAGAACTGGTCCTTTCCTGTCTCTTCCAGACCCAGATTCAGCAGAGCACCCAGGCTTCAGTCCTAGGGGACGCATAGGAATAAGCAGTGGGGGAACTCCACTTCCAAATTTGGGAGTAATAAAACTCCCCCCTATGGTAAACTGTCTCATTGACTTCTTTTTAAAACTTTCAAGCACTTCTCAACTGACTTCCCCTTTGGGGGTAAAGATTGCACTTCATGCAAAGAACTAGGGACTCATTACCCAGGACAAATGGGTTTTAAATATAATGTCCCAAGGATACAGATTTCACTTCTATATGTCACCAACTCCAAGCGGTTGGCCGGATCTACCTCCAAAGCAGTGGGCAGAGGCTCAAAAGCAAGTACTCTCTTAAAGCATAGGGGCTATTCAGTTGGTACCAGAAGAAAAAAGGGACAAGGTTTCTACTTGATTTTTCCTAGTACCCAGAAAAGAGAATTTGTGGCGTCCTACCCTGGACCTGCCTACTCAAAACACCTTTTTGGCGATTCCAAAATTTAAGATGCTGACTCTTCACCAGTTGCTTCCTATGCTAAGCAAAGATGCCTAGTTGGCAACACTAAATGTAAAGGAAGCATACCTGCACATCCCAATCAGGGAGTCTTGCAGAAGATACCTACGCTTCAAAGTAGGCAACACGCACTATCAGTTCTCTGCACTGCCCTTTGGCTTATCTACTGTGCCCAAAGTATTCACTAAATGCCTAGCTCCAGTCATTGCATTTTGCAGGCAAAGAAATATTTAAATATACCAATACCTGGACAATTGTCTAATTCAGGCAGAAAACCAGGACATACTTGTGAATTGTCTGGCTTTTGTACAGAGGGTGCCAACTTGTCTGGGGTACACCATAAACGAAAAGAAATCACACCTGGTAACCTGTCAACAAATTATATTCCTGGGAGCAAGCTTGAATAAAACTTCCCAGATGGCTTTCATCACTCCAAAGAAACAAATTCACTTGACAACCTACTTCAAACAAGTGGTCACAAAAAACTTGCTATCTGCAAGGCAAGTACTACACGCCTTGGGGTTCATGGCCACCTGCATTCTTCTAGTTCCATATGCAAGACTGCGTATGAGGAAACTACAGTGGTATCTAAAAAGCCTATGGTGTCAACATTATCAGGATCTAGAAGCAATGATTCCTATCATTCCTTTTCTACAACTAGAGTTCCTTTGGTTGGCAGAGGCCTGCCACTAAAACAAGGGACTACCATTCACACTATCCCCTGCTGCCTAAAACCCTAACAGACTCATCAGACTGTGCATGGGGGGGGGGGCGCACCTGGCAGGGAAGTGCATTCAGGGCAAATAGAACCCAATTCAAATGCACCTTCACATCAATCATAAAGAAATGTTAGCTGTACAGAATGCTCTGACAGCCTTCAAGGACCACATTCTTCCAGGGTAATTAATGGTAAAGACGGACAACACCACTGTTATGTGGTACATAAACAAGCAGGGGGGGGGTACACATTCTAAACCCCTCTGCAGAGTAGCCATGGCATTGTGGAACACAGCCTTGAGCTACCAAGTACATCTACAAGCTAATTTTCTGCCAGGAAAACTAATACACTGGCAGATGGATTAAACAGAACGCTCATGGACCCACACGAGTGGAAACTGGAACCAAGGATTTTCAACATGTTGACAAGCAAATGGGGGAGCCCAGGTATATACCTGATGTTCTTCATGTTTCACTGTTGCAGTCATTACATTTGGATGATCTGCTGGCAGGTTGCCCTCAGTAGGCCTGAATAACAAAGTCTTGGGTCCTGTGTTGGCTACGGTCTCCTCTTCCATGACGTCAGGTCGCCAGGGGTATAAAACATGCAGCTGACGCCATTTTAATCTGTCTTTCTTGTTGCGCGGTGCCCAAAGCAGAAGCAGTTCGCAAGTGCCGATCGGCTGATTCCTGAAATTTTTGTTTGAGTTTCAGAACCTAAGTCTTCAAACTAAAGCTGAGTACCCCGTTGGTGAAACTTTTTCTTGCTCCTTACTGATGTCAGTAAAAGTTAATAATTGCATTACTTGTGGGAAGCAAATACCTCATAAGGATTTTCATTTGTACTGTATTCCTTGCCTAGGCCCTGATCACAACGTGCCTAGCTGTCGGTTTTGTGCTAAATTTAACCAACGCACTATTAAGCGTCTGTATAGTTTTGCTTCTAAATATTTTGGTTCAAGATTTAACTACCCTGAAATGTCGGTTAGCAATCAGACTACCAGAGTTCACAAAAAACCGCAAGGAAAAAGGCCGAGACAGACTAAGCTTCTCCTAAGCCAGTTGCCGGTTCGCCAGTACTCCGGCGTTTTCGCAGCCCTTGATACCCGTTACTTTTGAGTCGCAGGCCTCTACCGAGACCAATTCGGGGTCCGGTATGCCGCGAGATTCGCAAAGTATTGAACCCACGGATGTGTCTCCCTTGGATTGGTCCGGAGCTGCTGAGCAGGCACCGGCATCTGAGGGTGTTTTCAGTCTTCAACATGTTTATATTAAACCGACGCCAGCAACAAAAAAAAAGTCAAAAACAACTTCTATTTCTAAAAAACTGACGCATGAGCCATGTGCTCAGGCCACTATGCCAAAGAAAACACATGATCAAAATGGCTGAGGATTTAATTACCTTGATCAGGGGTTTCCAACCCCCCCTGCTAAGAGGCCTAGGCAAGGCACTGATTGAGTCTTCATATCAGGTTTTCTTTTCTTCTGATCAGGAATTTTCTGTTCCACCTTATGAGGATTCTGATGCAGAGGAATCCATTCTATCCGCATTTCCTCCTGAGGATTACTCTTTTGGGGAGACTTTGCATACTTTAAGGGAACATTTTCACTGAGAGAGTCAGGAATTCTCTGAATCAAAAAAGAGGCTTAGGGATTTCCTTCTTCCTCAGCATAGGCCTTTGGCAATACCTCCTGTATTGGACATTGTTGATGTGTTCTCGGAATCAAGCATGTCTCCTGATTCCCTGCCTCCGGCTCTTAGTAAGCCAGACAGATATAACAGGGTTCCTGACTCCCACAAATTTATTTTCAAAAGTCCTGATCCTGAGACTATTTCACAGGGTCCCAAGGGTGTTATGGCTTCTACAGCCGAAAATCCTACCCCTTCTGATAGATTCCAGGGCGCTGGATAGATGGGGGTAAGAAGGTTTATATGTCTGCAAACTTGGCAGTCAGGGCTTTAAACTATCAGTTTCAAATGCTTAAATGTAAACAGCATGTTATGGGCTTATTGAAACAGAAAATGTTGATTTCTGATTGTGTGGAAAATAGAGTTACAGGATTTATTGAATTCAGCAGAACAGGTTGGAAAACATACTTTGCAGTGTGGTTTTGATTCCTTGGAGGCCTCTTGTAGGGCCGCCGTTACTGGATCTGTGATTAGAAGGCATACCTGGCTCAAGGAGCAAAATCTGCCTGATCATGTTAAAGCTAAATTGTTGGATGGCCCTTTGCAACATGATACTCTGTTTGGTAATGAGGAAGAAAAATTGGTCCTTTCCTGTGTCCAACAGAGCTTTTCGGGGCAAACCCAGGTGCTCAAAAGGCTGCAGATGTCAATCACAGGGTTCTTAAAGGTCAAAACAATGGGGTGCCTCCACCTTCAAATCTGGAGGAAACCAAGCACAACCCAACAGTAAGCAGTCTCAATGACTTTCCTCTACCATCTCCATGCACTTATCTGTTGGCAGCCCCCTTGGGGGGAAAACTAGCACTTCATTCTCAAAATTGGCAGTTTACCCAGGACAAGTGGGTATTAAACATAGTATCCTAGGGGTACAGATTTTATTTCCATACTTTGCCAATTCCAAACAGATGGCCGGATCTGCCATAAAACCAGTGGGCAGAGGCCCAGAAACAAGTCATGTCCCTCATGGATATGGGGGCTATTCACCCTCTACCAGAAAACGAAAAAGGACAAGGATTTTATTCAAGACATTTCCTGGTACCCAGAAAAGACAATTCATAGTGTCCAATACTGGACTTATCTATTCTGAACACGTTCCTGGACATTCCAAAATTCAAAATGCTGACTTTACAACAACTACTGCCTATGCTAGGCAAGAATGCTTGGTTAGTAACTTTATCATTGAGGCATACCTTCATGTCCCAATAAGGGAATCATGCAGAAGATACCTCTGCTTTAAAGCAGGATTTTTGCATTACCAGTTCTCTGCACTGCCCTTTGGCTTATCTACTGCGCCCAGGGTCTTTACAAAGTGCCTGGCACCTGTAATTGCATTCTGCAGACAAAGAAACATTCAAATGTATCCTTATCTGGACGATTGTCTCATTCAGGCAGGGGACAAGGGCACCCTTCTTCAACATCTGGCGTTTGTAAAAAGGCTTCTAGCATGCCTAGGGTACATCATAAACGAAAAGAAATCAAAACGGGTATCCTCTCAAATAATTACATTCCTGGGTGCAAGCTTGAATACAACTGCCCAGATGGCTTACCTCACGCCAGAGAAACAAATGCAATTGACAGCATACTTCAAACAAATGGCAACAAAAACCCAGTTATCTGCAAAACAAATTCTGCAGGCTTTGGGGCTCATGGCATCCTGCATTCTACTAATTCCATATGCGAAGACTGCCTATGAGGAAACTTCAGTAGTACCTAAAAGGTTTATGGAGTCAGCATTGTCACAGCCTGGAAACAATGATTCCTCTCATTCCCTACCTACAACAGGAGTTTCTTTGGTGGGCAGAGACATGTCACCAAAACAAGGGACTGTCATTCACTCTACCCCCTGCCACCCAAACCCTAACTACAGACGCATCAGACTATGCTTGGGGGGCCCACCTGGCAGGGAGATACATTCAGGGCAAATGGAGTCCAAACCAAATGCATCTGCATATCAACCAGAAAGAAATGCTAGCTGTTCAGAATGCTCTGACAGCCTTCGAGGACTTCATTCAGGACAACTACTGATAAAGACTGACAACACCACAGTTATGTGGTACATAAACAAGCAGGGGGGGTACCCATTCCTACCCCCATTGCAGACTAGCCATGGCCTTGTGGAACACAGCCTTGACTTACCCAAATACATCTTCAAGCTCAGTTCCTGCCAGGAAAGCAAAATACTCTGGCAGACTACCTAAGCAGAAATCTTATGGACCCGCACAAATGGAAACTGGATCCACAAATCTTCAGCATGTTAACACAGAAATGGGGGAGCCCAGACATAGATCTATTTGCCTCTCCCCAAAACTAGCTGTTGGACAAATTCTGCACAAGAACTCATCACAGAAAAGCATGGAAAAGTGGATGCTCTATCCTTCAGTTTGAAAAACCTATCAGTCTATGCCTTTCCCCCTCTGCCTCTACTCTCCAAGGTCTTACTAAAAGTCAGACAGGAAAAAACAAAAATGATCCTTATTGCTCCTGACTGGCCTCGCCAGCACTGGTACCCGCTTCTAAGGAATATGTCACACCTTTCTCTGTGGTACTTGCCTCAAACACCTCATCTACTGTCTCAGCAGAAGTATCAAATTCTGCACACTCAGCTCCAAACTCTGAATCTTGCAGCATGGCTAATTAACTAATTATTCAAACCATATCTCTCAGTAAACCTGTGATGGATGTCATTTTGGAAGCCAGAAGGCCTAGTGCTAGAAAATCTTATGCTGATAAATGGAAGAGATTCTGTGTTTGGAACCAAGCACAAGGAGTAGTCACAGCAAAGCCCAATATTCCTCAAATTGTCCAAAGACATTCTAGAAGCTGCTACTTGGAGCTCTGTTCATACGTTCACAAAGCATTATCATTTACCTCTTTTCTCTAAATCCAGGGCAGGCCTTGCCACTGCAGTCCTGCTGGGCCTTATAGCTGCTTCTAATGCTGTTTAGTTCCATCCTCCCATCCATAGCTTTGGGATTCTATCCAAATGTAATGACTGCAGCAGTGAAACACTAAGAACATAGTACAGTTGTGTACACTTAACATAAATGTAGATGTTCGAGTGTATTCACTGTTGCAGTCCGGATTACCCACCTGCCATCCCCATTCTATACCTTTTCTTTCCTTCACTATACTCAAAAGCCTTTGTGGTGTATTTGCTTTTAGTTGAAGGTAAATTTTGTTTCTAAAGTGCATTTATATATTTAGTTTATTTATATATATTTTTGGGGGGCACCTGACATCTGGGGCAAGAAAAACTGATTAAAATGGCGTTTGCTGCATGTTTTATACCCCTGACGACCTGACGTCATGGAAGAGGAGACAGCAACCGACGCAGGACCCAAGACTTTGTTATTCAGGCCGACTGAGTGCAACCTGCCAGCAGATTACCCAAATGTAATGACTCCAACAGTGAATACATTCTAACATCTACATTTATGGTAAGTGTACAGAACAGTATTTTCGCCTCCCCCCAGAACTATCAGTTGGAAAAATGTTGTGCTTGGACTCCCCGCAGACAAGCTTGGAAAGTGGATGCTCTGTCGTTGAGCTGGAAAAACCTATCCGTTTATGCATTTCCTCCTCTGCCTCTGCTCTCCAAAGTACTACTAAAGATCAAACAAGACAAACCAAGGATGATTTTGATTTCACTAGGCTGGCCACACCAACACTGGTACTCCCTCCTGCTCAGTGTGTCGCTGTTAGTCCCATGGCACCGGCCTCAGACTCTTACCCTGCTGTCTCAGCAGGAGAACCAGATTCTGCACCCTCCGCTTCAGACACTGAACCTAGCTGCCTGGCTAATTACCTAAGCTCTCCTTTACCATCCCTCAGTAAACCAATGATGGATGTCATTTTAGAGGCAAGGAGGCCTAGTACTATAAAATCTTATGCTGAAAATGGAGAAGATTCTGTGCCTGGAACCAATCACAAGGGATGAGCACAGCAGTGCCCAATTTACCTCAGATTTACAATACAAACTGAGATGCTTCACAAGGGCCTGTCTTTTTCTTCAATAAAAATTCATGCCTCAGACATTTCAGCTCATTATAACACAGAACCTCCCATCTTCTCTCTCCCACTGCTCAAGCAGTTCCTCTGAGGAGCCAAAATTTTAAGGCCACCCAGGAGAGCTCCAACTCCATCCTGGGACCTTAACTTTGTATTGGAGAAACTCACCTTCCTCCTTTCGAGCCAGCTGCTACTGCAGATGTAAAATTCCTTTCTTGGAAAGCTGCTTTCCTTTTAGCCATCACTTCAGCAAGAAGGGTATCTGAATTACAGGCCCTTATGACAGTGGAGCCTTTCATCATCTTTCATGCGGACAGGGTGTCCCTCAGGATTAGTCCCTCTTTCATGCCAAAGGTGGTGTCCAGTTTGGCCTTTAATCAGTCCATTCATTTGCCTACCTTCTTTCCTAATCCACAGAACAATGGGGAATGGATACTGCACTCCATAGATGTGCACAGACAACTTAGATTCTACTTGGACAGGTCTAAACCTCAAAGGAAATATGAACAACTGCTGATGGCATTTGCTGCAGGGACAGAGGGGAAGGCTATTTCAAAGAGAACCATCTCCAAGTGGATAGGCCATTGCATTCACTTCTGCTATACTCGCCAAGGAAAACCTATCCCACAGGGGATCAGATCCCACTCAACTAAGGCTGCATCTACCTCTACAGCCTTTTTCAGAGGTGTACCTACCAGGGACATCCTAGAAGCTGCTACCTGGAGTTCTGTACATACTTTGACTAACCATTACCATTTGCCAATTTTCTCTAAATCCAGAACTGCCTTTGCCACTGCAGTTTTGCAGGGCCTTATAGCTGCTCCTAATGCTATCTAAATTCATTCTCCCATCCTTAGCTTTGGGATTTTACCCAAATGTAATGACCAACAGTGAAACACGAAGAACATAGTACAGTTATGTACACTTACCATAAATGTTGATTTTCGAGTGTATTCACTGTTGCAGTCCTGGATGTTTATCGTGTTTCACTGTTGCAGTCATTACACTTGGGTCATCCTGCTGGCAGGTACCCTCAGTCGGCCTGAATTTCAAAGTCCTGGTCCGGTGTCGGTTGCTGTCGCCTCTTCCCTGACGTCAGTGCGCCAGGGGTATATAAGATGCAGCCGACGCCATTTTCTTCAGTCTTTCTTGCCGCAAGGTGCCCGAAGCAAAAGCAGTTTGCTAGTGCCGGTCGGCAGACTCCTGAGATTTCCGAAATTGAATTTCAGAACCGAATTCTTCAATAGAGCTAAGTACCCCATTGGGGAAACTTTTCCTTGCTCCAGACCGATGTCAGTAAAAGTTAACAATTGTATTTCTTTTGGGAAGCAAATAACTCGTAAGGATTTTCATTCTTACTGTATTCCTTGCCTAGGCCCTGACCACGACATTGCTAGTTGTCGGTTTTGTGCTAGATTCAACCAACTCACTATTAAGTGTTTGTTTGATTTTGCTTTACATTACTTTGGCCGAAGGTTTAACTACATAATGCCGTCGGAACAACCGACGGCCGGAATTCATGAAAAACGCAAAGACAAAGAAAAGGACAGGCATCCGAGGTCCAAAACCTATGACGAAGCCTCCTCTAGGCCAGTCGCCGGTTCGCTGGTTCTCAGTGAGGCGCTTTCACAGTCCCCGGCACCCGCTACTTCAGAGCCACAGGCCGCCTCAGATTCCCACGTGGAGGCAACTAGGCCTCTGGAAACTCAAGGTATTGGGCCTATGGAAACTATTCCCTCAGATGGGTCCGGAGCTGCTGAGCAGTCATCGGCTTCTGAGGGTGTTTTCAGACCTACACAGCTTACTATCAAGTCCACTTCAGCAGCCAAAGCAAAGTCTAAAACACCATTAAAGACAAAGAAACAAGTACAGCATTCTCCTGGACAGTCATCTATGCCAAAGAAACAGATGCTTAAAATGGCTGAGGACCTAATTACTTTGATCAGGGGTTCCCATCCCCCTCCTGATAAGGCCTAGGCAAGACACTGACTATGACTCCTCTGACCAGGTTTCTATTTCCTCTGATTCCTCTTCAGAACAGGGGTATTCTCTTCCTCCCTATGAGGACTCTGATGCTGAAGAATCTATCCCTTCAGCCTCTCCTCCTGAGGATTACTCTTTTGGGGAAACCCTGCTCACCATGAGGGAGCATTTCCATTGGGAGAGCCAGGATTATTCAGAATCCAAGAAAAGGCTTGGAGACTTTTTTACTGCCTCAGCACAGGCCCCTTGCTCTCCCCCCTGTACTAGATATTGTTGTTTTTTCTGAATCCAGTTTGTCTCCTGACTCTTTACCCCCTGCACCAGTCAAGCGAGATAGGTACTACAGGGTCCCAGACTCTCATAAATTTCTTTATAAAAACACTGCTGCTGACTTGGAAACAATTTCTCAGGGTCCCAAAGGGGTCAAGGCTTCCACTGCAAAAAACCCTGTTCCCTCTGATGGGGATTCAAGAGCACTGGATACATAGGGGAAAAAATTTACACTTCTGCTACTTTAGCTGTAAGGGCTTTAAACTGCCAGTTTCACATGCTTAAATACCAACAATACCTAATGTCTTTGCTAAAACAGAAAATGCTTACAAGCACAGAATGCCCTGACAATAAGGAAATGCAGGATTTATTGCATGCAGCTGAACAAGTGGGAAAGCATACTCTGCAATGTGGTTTTGATTCATTAGAGGCTTCTTGCAGAGCCGCTGTTACAGGCTCTGTCATTTGAAGGCATGCTTGGTTAAAAGAACAGAGTTTACCTGATCATGTTAAAGCAAAATTATTGGATGCTCCAATACTGCATGATACTTTGTTTGGTGTTAAGGCAGAAGAGGTGTTAAAGAAAATGGAGGATAAAGCAAAATCAATTCAGACAGTAAAGGATTTTTCTTGCAGGTTCAGCCACCTAGATTTAGCAGGAACTGGCCTTCTAAAAATGGGTCCTTTCCAGTGTCAGACAGGCCACAAAGAGGAAGATACAGACGCCCAAGAGGCAGATCTCAACCTCAAGGCTCATACAGACCTAAACAATGGGGTGCTTCAGCCCCCAAAGGCGGAGAAGACAAATCACAACCTTATAGGAAACAGTCCCAATGACTTCCCTCTACAAAAGCCAAGCACTTATCTTTTGACAGCACCCTTAGGGGGGAAAAATAGCACTTCTCACAAAACTGGCACATGATCACCCAGGACAAATGGGTACTGAATATTGTTTCTCAGGGTTACATGTTCAACTTTCACACCCTACCAAGGTCAAAAGGTATGCCAGACCTGCCACAAAACCAATGGATAGAGGCACAAAAACAAATTTCTGCTCTCATGGACATGAGAGCTATTCAGAAAGTACCACAGCAAGAACAGGGGCAAGGATTTTACTAAAGACTTTTCTTGGTACCCAAAAAGGACATAGTCTGGAGACCAATACTGGACCTGTCAGTTCTAAATACTTTCCTGGATGTTCCAAAATTCAGAATGTTAACACTGCAGCAACTTCTACCCATGCTAGGCAAGAAGGCTTGGCTAGTTACTTTGGACCTCAGAGGCATACCTGCATGACCCAATCAGTCAGTCTTGCAGACGATACCTCAGATTCATAGCTGGCTCAATGCATTACCAATTCTCTGCACTGCCCTTTGGCTTATCTACTGCGCACAGGGTCTTCACAAAATGCCTGGCACCAGTAATTGCATTTTGCAGACAAAAAGGAATTCAAATATACCCCTACTTGACTGCCTTATTCAAGCAGAGAGCAAGGACATTCTACTAAAGCATCTGGTGTTTGTAAAATAATTACTAATCTGCCTAGGGTACACAGTAAACGAAAAGAAATCAAAACTAGTGCCCTCTCAAGAGATGATGTTCCTGGGTGCAAGCTTAAATACAACTGCCCGGATGGCTTATCTTACGCCAGACAAACAAAGGCAACTGACTCATTATTTTCAAATGATGGCAACAAAGACCCATTTACCTGCAAGAAAAATGCAGGCTTTGGGCTTCATGGCATCTTGCATCCTGCTAATTCCATATGCAAGACTGCATATGAGGAAGCTACAATGGTACCTAAAAAGTGTTTGGACTCAACATTGCCACAGCCTGGAAACAATAACTCTTATTCCCTGCCTGCAACAGGAGTTTCGATGGTGGGCACTGGCCTGTCACCACAACAAGGGACAGCCTTTCACTTTACCCACAGCCAGGCAGACATTAACAGCAGATGCATCGGATTATGTCTGCTGGGCACACATGGCAGGAAAATGTATTCAGGGCACGTGGCCCATGGACCAAATGCATCTTCACATCAATCAAAAAGAGATGCTAGCAGTACAGAATGCCCTGACAGCCTTCAAGGATCTACTACATCCAGGACAACTATTACTAAAGACAGGCAATACTACAGTTATGTGGTACATAAGCAAGGGGGGGCACACATTCCTATCCTCTCTGCAGGCATGCCATGACTTTGTGGAACACAGCACTGACCTATCAAGTACATCTGCAGGTGCAGTTCCTGCCAGGAAAGAAAAATACTCTGGCAGACGAACTAAGCAGAAACCATATGGACCCTCGATAACCAGGAAATGGGGATGCCCAGACACAGATCTATTTGCCTCCCCTCACAACTACCAACTACAGAGATTCTGCACAAGGACTTCTCACTCAAGCATGGAAAGTGGGTGCTCTGTCTTTCACCTGGAAAACCCCAGCAGTTTATGCTTTTCCACCACTGCCTCTTCTTCCCAAGGTGCTCCTAAAGGTCAGACGAGAAGCCAAAAATTATTTTGATTGCCCCAGACTGGCTACGCCAGCACTGGTTCCCAATCCTAAAGAGCTTCTCTCAAGGCCCAGCCTGGACTTTACCTCTAATTCCTCATCTTCTGACTCAACAAAATAATCAAACCCTGCACAGCCAACTCAGAACCTTAAATCTGGCTGCATGGTGGATAATATAGCCACCCAGAACACACCTCTCTCTAAAGCTGTTATGGATGTCATTTTGGAAGCCAGGAGGCCCAGCACCAGGAAATCTTATGCAGAAAATGGAAGGGAGTCTGTGCTTGGAACCAGGCACAAGGACTTGAACCACTTGTTCCAAATATTCCTCAGATTTTACAATACCTAACTGAGATGCTGGACAAAGGCCTATCCTTCTCATCAATTAAAATCCATGCCTCTGCCATTTCAGCCCATTACAATACGGAACCTCTAATTTTCTCTCATCCACTGCTAAGACAGTACCTCAGAGGGGCAAAAAACATGACCCCAAGGAGAGCACCGATACCTACATGGGACCTTAACTTTGTCTTAGAAAAGCTCACACTACCTCCTTTTGAGCCAGCCAATACAGCTGACATAAAATTTGTATGGAAAACTGCTCTGCTCCTAGCAATAACTTCAGCAAGAAGAGTCTGAGTTGCAGGCATTAATGGCAGTGGAACCTTATCATTTTTCATCTGGACCGGGTTTCTCTAAGGACAAACCCAACATTTATGCCAAAGGTAGTATCCAGTGTGGCTCTTAACCACACCATTCATTTGCCAACATTTTATCCAAATCCCCAGAATAAAAGGGAGAGACTTCTGCACTCTTTGGACATACATAGGCAGCTACGCTTCTACTTGGACAAAACAAAAGCTTTCAGAAAAACTGAGCAACTGTTTGTAGCATATGCTGCAGGATCACAAGGAAAGGCTGTTTCAAAGCAGACTATTTCAAAATGGATAGGACACTGTATTAGTTTCTGCTATGCACAGCATGGCAAGTCTGTGCCTAAGAATACTAGGCCACATTCTACCAGGGCAGCAGCCTTTCTCAGAGGAGTACCAACCAAGGAAATTTTGGAGGCTGCAACTTGGAGTTCAGTGCACACTTTTACCAAGCATTATCACTTACCTCTTTACTCTAAATCCAGAGCAGGCTTTGCCACTGCAGTTCTGCAGGGCCGCATAGCCACTCCTAATCCTATTTAGTCCCAGCAGCCCTACCTCAGCTTTGGGATTCAACCCAAGTGTAATGACTGCAACAGTGAAACACGATGAACATAGTACAGTTGTGTACCTACCATAAATGTAGATGTTAGAGTGTATTCACTGTTGCAGTCCAAGTTACCCACCCACCATCCCCCTTTCTTTGCTGGGACTTAGCTATACTTCTCTATCCTATACAATCTATGTGGTGTATTTGCTTGTAGGTGAAGGTATTGTTTTTATTTTACTGTGTGTCTTTATAAGCAATACGTATTGCCTACCTTCTTGGGGGCACCTGACATCTGGGGCAGGAAAAACTGAAGAAAATGATGTGGGCTGCATCTTGTATACCCCTGGCGCACTGACATCAGGGAATAGGTGACAGCAACAGACGCCGGCCCAAGACTTTGTAATTCAGGCCGACTGAGGGTAGCCTGCCAGCAGGATAACCCAAGTGTAATGACTGCAACAGTGAATACACTCTAACATCTACATTTATGGTAGATACACAACTGTACTTTACCCTCCCTCCAGAATTCCCCTGACTTCGTTTGGCTATACTTCTCTCCTTTTCAATGCTTAAAAGCTTTTTGGTGTATTTGCTTTTTTGTTTGAGGTATAACCTTGTATATTTATAGATTTAATTGCTTCCCATTAGGGGGACACCTGACGTCTGGGGCAAGAAAAACTGATGTAATGATGTCTGCTGCATGTTTTATACCCCTGATGACCTGACGTCAAAGAAGAAGAGACAGCAACCGACACAGGACCCTAGACTTTGTTAATCAGGCCGACTGAGGGCTACCTGCAAGCAGATAACCCAAATGTAATGACTGCAACAGTGAATGCACTCTAACATCTACATTTATGGTAAGTGTCCACAACTGTACTTTTCATGGATTGTAACATGCTAGTAGTACTTGGTAAAATTAGGTGTTTGGAAGGCCCCGTTACATTATTTGTATTTACTCTGTGATTCCACTGTGGCAGAGATCAGTTTATAGTAGTAGTTGAAAACTGGGTAGTAAAATCTCAACATTGGTGAATGGGATCTAAAAATATTAACTCTGTCATACCATTAATTTTTAATTAGCAGTTGCTGTTTTATTAGTTAAAATGTTGGTTTTGTTCCAAAGGCATGTATCTTAAGATGTTACTTAACACACACAAAATAGTTCTGTTTTTGCAGTCTGTTAGACTGATTAGTTAGTATAATTTTCGATCTGATGTTCATTTATTCTGCAGCTGTTGGGTATCTGATCAGACTGCCACATTTACTAGGCCTTTGGATCCTACTCTCGAGTGTCTTCCTTTACCCATAATGCCCAGTTCAGCCTGCTATACCTCGTATCTCATTTGCCGACATATCTCTGCAGATGTGGATCCTTCTCTGGGAGCTTTTTGACACCCTTCTCCCACAGTCAGACTTATTCTTCAGGCCCTAGGCTCAATGGCAGCTGCCATAACTTTAGTTCCTATGGCCCGTTTTTATATGTGCATTCTTCAATGGACCCTTCCTGTTCTGTGGTCAGTTCTTTGCCATACCTTGTCATTTCCTATCGCACTCACTTGAGTATGCAAAGACCATCTACATTGGTTATATTCAGTTGGCCAAAGTTTCCCAAATCCTGCCCCCCCCCCAGTAGCCATTGTTACCACGGATGCCTCCCAACTGCAGTGGTGCATTTCTTGGGACAGACACTCCGAGGCATTTGGTTCCCAGAAGAGATCAATTCACACTTCAGTGTCCTAGAGATGAGAGCAGTTCTAGCACTGCAGGCCTTCCAGGGCATCCTTCCTCATAGAACAATTGGCATACCAACTGACATGTCCATGGATTGGAACATCAACAAATGGGTGGGTGGGGGGAGACCCTGTTGAGAGAGAGTTTATGGCAGTGGGCGATCTCTTCCATCTGCTTTCTTATGGCATTGCACATACCGGGGAAATCCAGCTTGCTAACAAACTCAGCAGGTCCATTCTGATGCCTCACAAGTGAGCTCTCAATCAGTGGCAGAGGCAATTTTCCGTCAGTGAGGTTGACCTTACTGCAACCTCTTTGCATCTCCTCACAACAGATACAGCAGGTTCTTTGACCTAATCCCCACCTCTGGGGGAGTTCTCCAGAGATGCTGTAGCCCACATTTTATCCTCCGGTCTCGTCTCTTTTTTTTATGCTCATCACCGAGTACCTTTGGTTCCCAAATTCTTATGGAAGGCACTTTGTTTGGTTGAAGAGCATTGATATCTTCATTGCCCCCTTTTGGTCTCGCCATATGTGGTTTCCCTTGCTTTGGTGTCTCCTTTGCTATCTACCATGGATACTCAACTCCAGTCCAGACCTTCTCTTTCAACCCACAGGGATGGATCAACTGGACTTCACAAGCCTGAAGTTGACCGCATGGTTTCTCCAATTCCACTAACAGACAACTCAGGCTTTCTTCCGCAGTCTGACATGTTTCTATCTTCCCACAAGACCTCTACTAGGAAGATGTACAAAGGTAAATGGAAAAGATTCTCTATTTGGGCTCTGCAGAGAGAATCGGACCCCTTTCACTCATCCTACCTCTGCTGTCCTAGAGTTTTTAGCGTGTGTTTTTCAAGATGGAGTTGGTTTCTCTATTGTCCAAGTGCAGTTGGCAGTAATTTCTTCTAATTTTCATTCAGGTGAAAATGCTTCTGCATTACTTCAAAATTGTGTAAGGTGCCTCAAAAGTACTTTCTTGCTTTAGGCACCAAGTGAAGGAACCTGCCTCTACCTGGGATTTAACTGTCTTGCTGCAAGGGTTAACTCAAACTTTTTGAGCAATCAGCTAAATCTGACTTGATGTTTTTATCCTGGAAAACTTTCTAGTGGCTGTTACATATGTGAGATGAGTTTCTGAAGTGACATGATTATTGCAGAACGTCAGTTCGAGGTTTGAGTCCCACTTCTGCTACTAATAGTTTTGCTTTGTCTTAACCTAGAGTTAGTTCCTCCTATACTTATAAGGTAGCAAACTCTATCTGAGGTATAGCAGGATGACTGGGGCGTTATGGGTAAAGTGAGGAGCTTGAGAGTCTAGTAAATGCGATTATCTGATCCAAGGTTGGATCCATGTTCAGTAATTGAGAACAAATGGAAATTGACAACACAAATGCATAGTTATGGTGAGTACATAACTTTTAATTTTTAACCTGTGCATGCCTGTTGCACTGTAGGCAAGAGTAATGTCTTAAAATGCTAAAAACTTGAAATATAAGCCAAGTTCTCTTTTTCTTCAGTATGATGCTGCTCCTCTCCAGCATACTGTGGTTATATGCCTTCGACCAACTCCATCAATGGTAATATATCAGTCTGGTTCCACTTTGCTGCCTGCTAGTGCAGGCTTGACCAACAGCCAAGATTCCACCATGGAAGGCACTGCAGCTGAAACGAGGACCACGACCAACTCCTCACAGCAGCATTCAACACAGTTGCAGCAGGCAACACAGCAGTCAAGGAAGAAAAGGCCAGAAGATTTCAAATTTGGCAAAATTCTTGGAGAGGGCTCTTTTTCTACAGTAAGTTGATTTATTTGTCTTTTATTTATAAATATTTCTGCTATGATGGCAGAAATTAGCTCTGTGGTTAAATGTTATAATTCATTTCATGCTATAAAGTGTTTTGTAGCAGTGTTTTTCTTTGTAAAACAAAACATGAATGTATAGAGGTAGAGCCAGCGGAAATAAGGTACATGGCATTGAGGTTTTCCTTGAAATGGTGAAAACTACTGTGACAGTCATGATATATTTAAAAAAAAATGTATAGTGGTCCCAGTTCAGTGGGTAAAGATAATGCTTTGACAGAAATATCATAGCAAGAATGCATACACATTGGAGAAAGAGGCACCATGTTTGTCAATCCACGTCATGCAACTGGTTTTGAGAAAGGCATGTATCATCCTGCTGAGGGGAGTATAAATATTGTGGGTATGAGGACTGCAGGACAGGTACCATGTGCAGTGTTTCTTGTTTGCCCAAATTATATGGATTCTGATCTCTGAACCACTTCAGTGTTAGGGCAAGTCATTTCCATATGAAGTCCTGCTTGATGACATCAGCTACATTTTGCTTTCTTAGGGAAGACAAGGTCTTCATGTTAAATAAATGGTGGTTTTTATGAGCGAATGCAGCCTTGTATGTCATTTCTTTGCAATATTACATGCAGGAAATACGCATACTAAATCATGTACAAACTGTAATGGGGGAGTGAAGGCTCTTCTGGCTATGAAATGTTCTTTTCTGCTGCATGTGTTAACATCTTGCTGAAATTACGTGGAGTGCATGCCAGTGGCTTTCCAAGGTAGTTGAGGTGCTGCAGAAGCCATTGATGTGATAATAGGACCATTTTCAGAAATCTTTGGTTTCTGTGTCATAGGCACTAGAAATCCCTGGTAGAGGTTTCCAGGTTATTAGTTTTCTCACTTTACTTTCATGCAACACAGGACTACCTCTGGTCATTTCTTTCCTACCACTCAAGCTTCAGACAAAGTACAACAAAACTCCAAAGCAGCCCACAGACATACAAGTATTTGTGCAGTGTTGCAAGTAGCACCTTTTCTTTTTCCTTTTTCTATTTTTCTTAGTTTCATTCGTTTCATTTGTTTCTCCCTTCGTTTGAGAAAATTTACTTTTCCATTCAGCACTAAGCTTTGCCCCACCATATTGAAAGCTCACAATGTCCAGTTATGTCTGTTTCTGTGTATGTATGTAGAAAGCAATTTATGCATGTTGATGGGCACATAAAATATTACCTGAAATAAAAATATTCAAGTCTTTGGTTTCACATTTAACTGCAAGCCTGTAATGTGTGTTTGCATGTACACAAGTATATGCAAGTTCACAACAAATGGTTGCACATAATCCCACTTTGTGCAAGGAGCTGTTTTTAAATCCAAAACACAAAGGAACAAGAACAAACAATCCTTGCAGTTCATTTATTAAAGTAATTAATTTGCCAGGATTTAAAGGTGTGTATATATATATATATATATATATATATATATATATATTTTTTTTTTTTTATATGCAAATGTTTGTGAAGATGTGCATTTATGTGGTTGTCTTTCATTTTGTTGACAATACAAGTGAGTGACAAACTGAGAGGCATCACATATGAGTGACTGGACATTTGTATGAATTACATTTGGTTGAGTTCAGTCTTGATATAGTGCAGGTATGTAGAAGTGTGCAGGAAAATGAATGTTTGAAAACGTTTTTGTTGTGTAAATGTACAAGACTGTTATAGTGGGAAGTGTGTGTGGAAGTGTTCACTGGTTGATAGGTTCACAGGATGCTACTAGGCTATTGGCCCTGAGGCCCTTATAAACCGAGCCAAGAATTTCACCCATGTTCCTTCAAAGTCAGCACCTGTTTCCCCTGTCCAGCAGGGACGCAGGCGGGATCCCAGGGATATATTTTCTATTTCCCATCCAGTTGTTCAGGTTCCCTGTAAAGAGGGCTAGAAAGGTACTCTGCTTGGCATGGAGAGGGAGTCTATTCCACAGATTGGGGGAGGGGGTCTTTAGAACAGATGTCTGTCCTACTAGCAAGTTCTGTTAATGTCACAGACCAGATTAAGGCATTGTGTGTGGGTTGCGCGAGTGGAGTTTCACTTTTGGATATGCAGCAACTCCATCAAGGCTGGGTCTAAGATGGCCTTGTATGGCAGACATGGGTCATCTCTGAGGAGTTTTTAAAGACTGAGTAGAGGGGCAGGGCTTTTAGCCTGTCTGTATAGGACAGGTGTCTGAGACCTTGGATTTTCCTGGTCAGGAACCTCTGTGGTCTCTCCAACTGCTGCATGTGCTTAGCAAGGTACATGCCAAAGGGGACATTGTATTTAATAATGGGTCTGATAAGGGAGGAGTACAGGGATGTTATGACCTCCTTATTCCTGGATGAAGTACACTTATTTATGATGTAGGCCATGTAGAAAGCATTCTGTACAATGGAGGCAACATGGTCAAAAGTCAGGTTCCTATCAACATTGGGTGCCCAAGATGTTAGGCAAGGGGATACATTTTGTTTTTAGGTTGTATCCTGCCAAGGTTATAACAGCTGAACAGCTTTTGTAGTTTCAGGATGCCTTCCATGCACCCAGACTGTCGGGCAGCTCAGGCTGAGCTGACTAAAAGACAAGTTTGAGCTTGAAGCCCTTCATGAGCTTTCCTGCCAGCAGAGAGGGGGAAGTTGAACCCTGGAAAGACTATTCTAGGAGTAACAAAAAAATAAATGTCCACACCCTGGCATAAAAAAACACACAAAAAAAACCCAAGGGGGATTAGAAGGGGGGAGCGGTTACTGCAGCAGTGATCATTCTGTCATTTACTGTTATGCTAAGTTCAACTAACACAACTGTACTGTTTTCTTCATATTGATCATTACTGCAGTAGCTTTAGCTATATGGGTAGATTACCATAACCAACTATATTTTGGAGGTTGAAGGAGAAGGGTCCAGGAACCCCTGGAGAGTGGCCCCTAGCAAAGCATGATCTAAGCCTACATAAGGAATCTAGCTTCTAGTGCTTTGTAAAGGTATGCACAGAGGACTGAGTGGCAGCTTTATAGTACAGGCATGTAGGAAAATGAATGCTTGATTGAAAAGGTAGTGCTTTGAAAATGTACAAGATTCTGGTATACCAGGTGGTGTGTATTTGGGAGTGTTCACTAGTTAATATTAGGTAAGAGGGTAGATTTAGTGTTGTGGCTGTTAAATGTTTTTGTCCTTTTGTCCTGATTAGTGGTACTGTTAGGAATAAGGTATCTGATATCCTTTTCATTCATTCCTCAACTGATGGGTCTTGGATTTGACTCGGATGTTTCTGGCAGATCATTGGAGCCTAACTCTTGAGCTCCTCCTTTTACCCATAAATCCATGCCAACCTGACATATAACTTGGATCTCATTTGCTGCCATGTAGCTACAGATGCGGATCCTCTCACTCTCGAGCATTTGGGTGATTTCTTCGTGAAGTAGTGAGTTTTGTTAAATTTTGTACTCTGTACTTAGATTTCTTTCGCTCTCATGTCCTGCTTGATTATTTTTTTGCTTTCATTTGTGATTTTGAGCAGTTAACGATTTCTTAGTACTTCTCTTTTGTACCATTGTTGGTACTTTGCTGCCAAAGTTTTCTTCTACTGTACTCTCTATAATATTTCTTGCCTACCATTGTTGGTAGTTATCTTTTTCTACCATTTCTATTCTTTCTAATACAAAAAAAAAAGTAATTTTTGTAGTGATTGCTTTCCTTTGCTTAGGCCAGTATGGCTGTCAAACCTACCGGTTTTAAAAAATGCATCACCTGTGGATGTAAACTACCAAACCTGAATGACTGCAGGGAGTGTGTATTATGTTTAGAAGCTGCATATTTAGATGTGGACTTCTCCATTTGCTGTGGTTTCAACTCAAGGAGTCTCACACAGGAGGAACAAGCTAGTATTGAAGGGACTTCTCCCTTCCATTTTTGCTTCAGGTGGGGCTGAAACCCCCATCAAAGAAATCTAATTGAAAGCCTGAACATGGCTTCCAATGGTAGACTCTCATAAGAGGTCAGCAGATCTCACATCTTTGGCTCCTTTGGAGCCTTCTATTAAAATGTCAAAATCGGATCCGACCATCTCTAATCCATCTACTTTGAAATAAAAATAACCTCTAATCTGATTAACTCTTCACCTACCAGATCTGGTCACATCTTTGCTCCCTTCACCCTTCTTGGAGGAATCCCCCCTGTAGACATTAAAGATCTCTGTTGCTTTTGTGTTAGTACATGAATAAACAAGACTTCTTGGGTTCTGTTTAAGCAGCTTTATTCTATACAAACATTACCGTAAAGCTTATTTGGCTATGACTAACGTATACAAACTAACTGCTGTGATCCATACATGCTTACACACTGGCTGCTTCAGAATGGCACTAGGGATTGCACACGTCTGGAATGTTTATGTGCACGCACAGCCTCTCGTGCTGCTTAGACACAGAGCACACATGCTACACTCAGATCTACATCCTTCCTCTGAGAAGTAGATCATGCAATTTGTCATGAGATATTTAGCATGCAGAAATCACAAATTTAGAGACATGCACTATACAATACTAGGTTCATAAAATTGTGAATCATCCAGTTTTAGAACCGGAACAGTCCCTGCAAAATGGTTGACTACTGGAATGTTCAAATTACCGTCCGGAACAGAATCCGACTTTTGAACACAAACTGATCTGGAAACGATGTCTGACTCCGTCTTTGACTTAGAGTATGCATCACAGATATAATGTGACCACAGTGGTAGTGATTCTGGTACAGGAAGAAGATGTCTGCGATTCCTCCTGTACTCTACAGCCTCAGAGTTTACCAAATAAGATAATGGAAAAATAAGAAAACCACTGCCCGTGGTAAAGAAAAAGCACTCGCACTATTAAAACATAAAATAAATTAACATACAAAATTCACAGACTGTCAGGAATTCGTTATCCAGTTGCAGGGTTTTGTATTTCTTGCTTAATCGTTCAAACAAATTGAGCTGTGTTTTTTAGGGAGCCATATTCAGTATGCTGTTCCCTCTGTTTTGAAAGTTGCAGTGCGAGTGCTTTTTCTTTACCACAGGCAGTGGTTTTCTTATTTTTCTGTTTTGTGTTTTAATTAGTCTGTTAGTTTACCCAATAAGATCTCTGCCTGGCACAGATGCCTGGTTATCTGTCCTGTTCGATCAAAACCTTTAGTTGTTTGGATTCATACAGTCGCTCCCTCCCTCAACGAATGAAGTAATCTGCTCGATCTGTCGCAACTAGATTTCTCAGTATTATGCTTCTTCAACAATTGAGCCCTGATGGTTTTATTATTCTAAGAGTAAGGCTTCAACAAACTGGATGAAATAGAAAGTGTAGTTCTAGTTTGTCTTGAAAGTAGTCTTTGAGCAGTTGAGCCAAGAAAATGGTCACGAGGTAAGTTTCTGAGATTAAGTAAATTCAAGAATACATCGGTATTGACACGCTCCAACTTTTCAAGTAATTGCTTAGCAAGTCTGTACTGTACATTCAACTAGACCATTGGATTGAGGATGTTCAGGACTACTAGTGTCATGTACAAAGTCCCATTCTCTCGCAAGTTTCTGAAACACCTGGCAAGTAAATTGAGTACCATTATCAGAATAAAGTTGGTGAGGAGTACCATGAACTGAAAAATGACAGTGATAACAGCTGTTGAGGTTATTTGGTAGTAGATCAATCTCAAAACAGAGTAAGAGTCTACCAAAACCAAATAGTGTTGATTATTCCAGTAGACAAAGGTAGTTCAGGTATTGTACTTAGCTGAAGTGGTTCCTTTTGCAAATGTGCTCTGGTACTTTTACATATTGAACAAGAAGAAAGAACACCAATGACTTTTGATAATGAAGGCCAAAATACTAGCTCTCTGGCCTTTCTCTTGGTGGATAATAAACCTGGGTGGCCAAGATGCAAAATCTGGATATATTTGTGCTGTTAACGAAGCAGGAACAACAGTTTTAGCACCTTTGAAAATACCATCTTCCATCAACAGTTCATCTCTGTAGGGAAAGTATGATTGTACTTCAGGTGATACACTAGATTGTTTTGACGGTCATCCAACATTGATGTAGTGCTCAAGCTTTTGTGAAATTTGATCAGTCATAATATGATCTCTCAATTCGTCTGGTGGAAAAATGATGCAGTGACGACATATCAAAGTAAAAATTTTCAGCATCACTTTGTTCTATTGTACTTTTAGATGATCTAAGTAAAGTATCTGCCAGAAAAAGCAGACAACTGGTTTATTCACATCATAGTACCTTAACGTGGTGGTGGGGGTTTGCATTCTTCCGCTTAAGGTCATCAAATGCCTTCTGATGATGATATAACCGTTACTATACAACATTCTTTGGTGTTGGCTCGCAACGGTGCTGTCAACTTGCTGAAATCTGGCATAAACTTGCCTAAATAGTTGACCATGCCCAGAAAATGTAATCTCTGCACATTATCTGGTGCTGACGTCTCTAAAATAACTGTTTGGTTGGGTCATGTTTTAAGCCTGTACTTGTAAACAGATGTCCTACTTGGGTTATTTCTGGAAGTCTGAATTTGTACTTGAGGATTGAGCTTCAAGTTTACATCACTTGCTCTATCTAGGATTTTCTTCAGGTTTGTCATGCTCTGCTTTGCCATTGTCTCCAACTAATAGATAGTCTACTATTATGGCACAAGGATAACCTGAAAAAATTTGTTCCATTGCACACTGAAATACTTCACTTACAGAACTTATTCCAAATGGTATCCTTAGAAATCTGTATCTGCCAAACAGGGTACTAAAAGTAGTTGGAAATGAGGATTTGCAATCCAGCATCACTTGCCAAAATGAACTTTCTGCATCCAAAACATCCAGCATCACTTGTCAAAATGAACTTTCTGCATCCCAAACAGAAAATACAGTGGTATTTGGTATTAGAGCTGTGACTTCAACTGTGCGCATTTGACGATGTGGCCTCTCTAATTTTTTGTTCAAATCTCTAGGGTAAATGCATATTCTGATTTCACCTGAGCCTTTCTTGTGAGCGGCTATCATGGGCAACACCGATTCAGTTGGTTCTGTGACTGGACAAATCACACATTGCTGCAACATCTTATCCAGCTGAGCTTGGACTTTCATCTTTCATAGCTATCGGAACTCTTCATAGCTATCGGAACTCTTCTTGCTGGTCTGACCACTGGAGTGACTTCGGGGTCTAATACACAACTGGAAGCTTGCCCAACTTGTCATCGAAAACATCAGCGTACTCTGAGAAAATGGCTTCTATAAAATTTGTACTTGGAACTGCACTCACATGATGAACTTCTTTAGCAAATGAAAGCAGTCGTCTGGTCTCCCGACTTCAGATGTTCCTAAGAAGAGCAAGGATAAGGACCGTGACAGGCTTAGGGTCAAATTAGCCAACGATGTCCCTGTTAAGTTGGTTGTCGGCCCAGCGGTAGTCAGGCACTTTTTGCTCCTGCAGTCTGCGGATGTTCAGCAGCAGGCATCTGCGGATACCTTTTCTGAGTCTTCCATTCTGCAGGCTTCCACTTTGTCTTCTGTCCATCTGCCAGTTGCCGCCTCTGATGGATCCGGAGCTACTAAGTGGGCGCAGTCTTCTGAGGCTTCTTTTCTCCACCTGGAGACCATATCTAGAATGACCTTGATTCAGACTTCTGCGGTGGCCAGGCCTCCCGAGTCCCTCCGGCTTTTTAGCAGGCCATCCAGCCGAAAATCTACTCCTAAACAGGCATCGGCCTCCCCTCAAATGCCTCAGGCTCAGATGGTTAAAATGGCTAGTTATATCGTGACCCTTATTCAAGGCTCTCAGACACCTTCTAAAAGGATTAGGGAATTGTCCCCTGAAGCTTTCTCTGCCTCAGACTGAGGTTTCCAGCAACTTTGCTGATGGAGGGAAACTCCACACCTTTTCTGGTTTTGAGGATTATGATGCAATAGACTCCATCCCTTCTGCCTCCCTTCCAGAAGATTTTTTTTTGGAGATACTCTGAGTACTCTTAGGGAGCATTTCAGATGGGAAAGTCAGGACTACTCTGCCTAAGAAAGGGGTTAGGGAATTCTTAGATTTGCCACAGCACAAGCCTTTGGCTATCCCTTTGGTTTTGGAAGTCGTTGGTTTTCATGGAGAACTCTTTGACTCCTAAGTCTATTTCTCCTGCTCCCAGAAAGCCTGACTGGTATTAGAGTTCCTGATTCTCATCAGTTTATTTTCAGGAATCCTACTGCTGATCCAGAGATTATTTCTCAAGGCTCTAAGGGTGTTAAAGCCACGGTTACTAGAAATCCTGTTCCTTCTGACAGGGAATCTAGGGCTTTGGATAGATGGAGTAAAAAGATTTATACTTCAACCCTTCTAAGAATTGGACTTTTCCTGACCCTAGTAAACAGAGTCGTACTAGGTCTAGGGGTTACAGGTCTTCTAGGGGACAGACTTCCACTCCTCAAAAAGCTAAGCACTGGCAGGCTTCCTCTTCAGAATCTGGGAGTTCTAAGCAAACTTCACAAAGCAAGCATTCAGCCTTCCCCTGCCTGCCTCTGTGGGCCCAGGGTTTCCTTTGGGGGGAAGGTTAGCCATGTTTGCAAATGTCTGGTTCACCATCACAAATGACAAATGAGTGCTCAAAGTAGTATCCCAAGGCTACAAGTTCTCCTTTCACACCTTCCCTGTCCACCAAGGATACCCGGATATACCCCCAAATCAAAGGGCAGAAGCAGAAAAAAACGGTTTCTTCTTTACTAAATCTGGGAGCAATAGAGCCTGTTCCTGAACTTACAGGTAGGCCAGGGTTTCTACTAAATACTTTTCCTGGTTCCCAAAAAGGGGGCACCTGGCATCCTATTCTGGATTTCTCCATTCTAAACACATTTTTGGTTATTCCTAAATTCAGAATGCTCACTCTTCAGCAGATGCTGCCAATGCTGGCCAAGGATTCCTGGCTGGTGACTTTGTATCTCAAAGAAGCTTATCTGCACATCCCAGTAAGGGAAAGCTGCAGGCAGTTCCTTCGTTTCAGGGTGGTGAATAGGCACTTCCAGTTCTCTGCACTGCCCTTTGACTTATCTACTGCTTCCAGAGTTTTTACCAAATGCCTGGCTCCAGTCATTGCTTTTTGCAGGCAAAGAAGCATTCAGATTTACCCTTACTTGGATGATTGTCTTATTTAGGCAAACTCTCCAGAGCAACTTCTAAAGGATTTGGACTTTGTAAAGAACCTTTTCACCTCTTTGGGGTACACCATCAACAAAAAGAAGTCAAAATTGGTACCCACCGGGTAGAGTGTTTTCCTGGGGGCGAGCCTGAATACAGCTGCCCAGATGGTATTCCTCCCTCAAGAGAAACAAATGGATCTTTCGAATTACATCAAAAATTTGGCAAGTCTGACCCAGCTCTCTGCAAGGCAATTCCAGCAAGCCCTGGAATTCATGGCTTCATGTATTCTGATGATTCCATATGCCAGACTGTGTATGAGGAAAATACAATGGTACCTCAAAAACCTTTGGTGTCAAACACTCGGGATTTAGACTTGATACTTCCTCTTATCCCCTGCCTGCAGATGGAGTTACTTTGGTGGGTGACTGCCTGTGTGCAGAACAAAGCCTGCCTTTCTGTCCACCTCCTGCCAGCCAGACTCTCGCCACAGATGCCTCGGACTATGCTTGGGGAGCACATCTAGAGGGCAGAGGCATTCAGGGGACTTGGAACTCTCAACAGGTTCATTTGCACATAAATCTGAAGGAATTGGTGGCAGTCCAGCAGGCCTTAATGGCTTTCAAACATATTTTCTCTCCTGGTACTCTTCTGGTCAGGACAGACAACACCATTATCATGGTACATCAACAAGCAGGGACAGACGCATCTTATCCCCTGTGCAGACAAAGCATGATACTATGGGCCATAGCTTCCATGGGCATTCATCTGATAGCTCAGTTTCTTCCAGGAAGGCTCAAGCACCTTGGCAGACCAGTTGAGCAGGCAGGTCCTAGATCCTCACGAGTGGCAACTAAACAAGACCATCTTCTATCGCATAATTCAGCAGTGGGGCACTCCCCAGGTGGATCTCTTCTCATCTGCAACCAACCACCTTCTTCCAACCTTTTGCACCAGAGATCATCACAAAGCTTGGAAAGTGGATGCCCTGTCCTTCCCCTGGACGCAGCTCTCGGTCTGTGTATTCCCTCCTCTGCCTCTTCTTCCCAGACTGCTGTTAAAGATAAGGGATGAAAAACCATCATAGCTCCAGACTGGCCCAGACAACATTGGTATCGACTACTACGCATCTTCACCTGATAGCAGATCTCTTCGTTCAGGATGGGGGAAGAATTCTGCATCCTCATCTTCAGACTCTGCATTTGGCAGCTTAGCTCATAATTTAAACCTTTGCCAACAAGTGATTGGGGTCCTTCATGAGGCCAGGAGGCCTAGCACTAGGAAATCTTATGCAAGTAAGTGGAAACAATTCTCCATTTGGATGCAGACTAGAGGGGAAGACCCTTCTCAACCTTCTCTTCCTCTCATTCTTGACTATCTGGCAAGCTTGCTTAATGGTGGAATTTCCTTTTCTTATATCAAAATCCATGCTTCAGCTATTTCTGCTCATTGTTTCTTTGAGCATCCCTTTTTCTCTCATCCTTAGATGAAACTGTTCCTCAGGGGAGCTAGGGGAGCTAGCAATTTAAAGCCTCCCAGAAGGGCACCTACTCCTGCTTGGGATCTCAATTTTGTACTTGAGAAAATTACTTTGCCTCCTTTTGAACCAGCTGCTTCAGCAGACCTGAAGTTTCTCCTGGAAAACTGCCTTTCTTTTGGCTACTACTTCAACTAGAAGAGTTCTGAGCTGTAGGCCCTAATGGCAGTAGAGCCTTTTATCATCTTCCATGTGCATCGGGGTTTCTCTTTATCTCTCCTTTATGCCTAAGGTGGTTTCTAGCCCGTCTCTTAACCAGTCTATCCACTTGCCTACCTCCTTTCCTAATCCTCGAAGTAAAGGGGGGAAAGGTTACTGCATTCCCTGGATGTGTATAGACAGCTAAGATTTTACGTGGACAGGACTAAATCTTTTTGAAAGTCGGATCAGTTGTTGGTCAGTTTTGCTCCTGGAGCTCAGGGCAAAGCTATTTCAAAACAGGCCATTTCTAAGTGGATTGCTCATTGTATTCACTTTTGTTAAAGCATGGCAAGGTTCCTCCTCAGAGTATTAGGACTCATTCTACTAGGGCAGCCTCTACCTCAGCAGCTTTCTTAAGAGGTGTATATACTAGGGACATACTGGAAGCAGCTCCATGGACTTCTGTCCACACTTTCACTAAACATTACAATTTACCTTTTTCTAAGTCCAGAGCTAGTTTTGCCACTGCAATGATCTTCGTGTTTCACTGTTGCAGTCATTACATTTGGGTTATCTGCCTGCAGGTAGCCCTCAGCCGGCCTGAATATCAAAGTCTTGGGTCCTGCGTCGGGTGTTGTCTCTTCTTCCATGACATCAGGTCATCAGGGGTATAAAGCATGCAGCCGACGCCATTACATCAATATTTCCTGCCGTGCAGTGCCTGAAGCAGTTAGCAAGTGCCAGTCTGCCGAGTCCGGACATTTTCGTTTGAGTTTCAGACCCAAAGTCTTCAAAAAAGCCAAGTACCCTGTTTGGGGATCCTTTTTCTTGCTCTAAACCGATGTCAGTAAAAGTTAAGAATTGTATTACCTGTGGAAAGCAAATACCTCAACGATTTTAATTCGTACTGCATTTCTTGCTTAGGCGCAGACCACAACGTCCCTCGCTGTTGGTTTTGTGCTTTATTCAATCCTCAAACTATTCGTCGTCTGTTCATTTTTGCATTAAAGTATTTTGGTACTCTGTTCATAGGTTCATACTAGGCTATCTGCCCTAGGGCATTTATAAGCCTAGCCAGAGTATGTTTGGCTTTCGCCACCCATTTTAAATTAATTTTGCTATGCCCTTTTCGAGGTTAGTATACTGTGCCTCTGTCTAACAGTGACACAGAAGTGATACGATCTCCCATCCATCATAAAGATTCCTCTTGAAGAGAGTCAGTGAGGGACTCTGCCTAACCTGGACTGGGATTTCATTCCAGAGTGAAGGGAGCCTCTGGGTTATGAATCTGTCCCTCCAGCATGTCCTATTTATTTCAGTGCTGAGGTTCAAGTCTCTCGAGCATGTAGCTCGATGGGATTTGGATTTTTTGAGGTGCAGCATGTCCTTTAATTCCGGGTTGGACATGTCTTTATACGTCAGGCACAGTTCGCCTCTGAGCAGGCGGTATGCCACTGAGTAGAGTTGGAGATGTCCTTCAAGGATGCATCTGCAGTCCTAACAAATGGGTTGTCCTGGCCTCAGGCAGCCCTTCGGTCGGCCGGATTCCAAAGTCTGGGTCTGGCCTCGGCTGGTGTCGCACTTCACCCGACGTCATAGCTGCAGTTCTTCGGGTATAAAGGCATCAGCCGACGCCATTTTCCTCAGTCTTTCGTGCCGCGTGGCGCCCGAAGCAGAAGCTGTTCACAAGTGCCGGTCGGTCAGATCCAGAGATTACTTCTACCGAAGACTTCTAAAAAGCTAAGTACCCCGTTGGGGACTCTTTCTTGCCTCAGCCGATGTCAGAAAAAGTGAATAACTGTTTAACTTGTGGGAAACAAATACCTCATAAAGACTTCCACTCGTTCTGCCTACCTTGTTTAGGCCCACACCACAACGTAGCAGCTTGTTTAGCCTGTGCTTCCTTCAACCGACGGACGCTTAGACGTCTGTCGGAGTTTGCAGAGGAGTTTTTCGGCTCTGCTTTTGCTTATATCATGCCGTCGGAGACTCCGACTTCTCATTTAGCTAAAAAACGTAAGGAAAAGGACCGACACTCGCGGTCCGCGGTTTCGGCCGAAACCGCGGACAAGCCAACCACGAGTCTCTGTTTCGGCTGAAACCGAGTCAGCGGTTCTTCCTTCGGCCGAAAGCATGCCTCCTACTACCGAGGCCTCTTCCAGCTTGGCTGAATCTGCTACTGAAATACCACCTGCTCCCACAATTTCTCAGGATTTATCAGATACTATTCCCCTAGATGTATCTACTCCTGCACGTGGAGCTGCTAGGCCCCCTGCATCCATGTCAATTAAGGCCTTTGCCAGGGCTAAAGCAGCTAAATCTTCCAAGGCTGTGCCTACTAAAGCCCCCTCTCACAGGCCTAGCTCTAGTACTCAAATGCTTAGTCTAGCAGAGGATCTCATTTCTTTGATCAGGGGATCCCAGTCTCATTCTGATAGGGCCTCTCGGCCCCCTCCAGAGAAGAGGCCTAGAGCAGAACCCCCTGAGCCAGTTTCTTCTGATTACTCCTCAGATGAATCAGAAAATACTAACCCTCCTGAGGGCCCTTACTCTCCATATGAGGACTCTGATGCAGAAGATTCCATTCCTTCTGCCTCTCCTCCTGAGGAATTTTCTTTTGGGGAAACCTTGCATGCTATGAGGGAACAATTTCAATGGCAGGGTCAGGATTTCTCAGACTCTAGGAAAAGGCTTAGGACTTTTTTGCATTTGCCACAGCATAGGCCTTTAGCCATTCCTCCAGTACTTACAGTTGTGGATGATGCATTTAATGATGCTTGTACTGCTCCTGATTCACTCCCTCCGGCCCCTGCTAAGCCCGACAGATACTACAGGGTTCCGGACACACATAATCACTTGTATAAGGCTCCTTTTGCAGATCCTGAAACAATTTCTCAGGGCCCCAAGGCTATAGCAACTACCTCTGCCAAAAACCCACTCCCCTCTGAAAGGGAATCTAGGGCCTTGGAGAGATGGGGTAAAAAAGTTTATACTTCTGCTACTCTTTCGGCTAGGGCCTTAAACTGTCAATTCCACATGATTCAGTATCAGGAATTTGTTAGATCAGTTGTCTAAAAAGCTGTCCTCTCCTGAACCTTTAGACAGAAAGTCTCTGCAGGATATGGTACATAACATACAGCAGGTCAGTAATCATTCCTTAAAATGCGGCTATGATGCACTGGAGGCCTCCTTTAGATCAGCTATGAATGGTACAGTGATCAGAAGGCATGCATGGTTAAAAGAGCAGTCCTTACCAGACCATGTAAAAACAAAGCTCCTAGATGCTCCCATGGATAAACAAAATTTGTTTGGCTCTCCCGCACAGCAAGTGCTGAAGAAGGTGGAAGAGAAAGCAAAATCTGTCCAGACAGTCAAGGATTTCTTACAGGTCCAGCCTCCAAGGTTTAGTAGGAACTGGCCTTCCAAGACTTGGTCCTTTCCAGACACCAACAGAGCACAGAGAGGCAGGAATAGGCGCACAAGAGGCAGAGGTCAATACAGAGGTGCCTACAGAGGGCGTCAGTGGCAGCCTAACAACCAGCGAAATACTGCTGCAGATCCAGCCACTACCACTTCCACAGGACAATCACAGTGACTTGGCTCTGAAGCCGCCTACCAGGGAACAACTAGAAGCACCCTTAGGCGGAAAGTCAGCCTTATTTTCAGTAAACTGGCATTGCATTACAGGAGACAAATGGATTTTACAGACAATAGACAAAGGTTACAGGTTTCACTTCCATACTCTACCAAGGAAGAGAGGAATGCCAAACCTACTTCCAAATCAAATGACAAACGCTCTAGAACAAATAGACAACTTAAAAAGGATGAGAGCTATAGAAAAGGTACCACCTATGGAACAAGGGCAAGGATTTTACTCCAGACTTTTCCTGGTGCCAAGGAAGGAAAATCAATGGAGACCTATTCTAGACCTGTCCGCACTGAACACATTCCTCATTGTCCCAAAATTCAAAATGCTGACTCTACAGCAGCTTCTTCCCATGCTGGGCAAGGAGTCTTGGCTGGTAACTCTAGATCTCAAGGAGGCATACCTGCACGTCCCCATACGACCAATTTGCAGAAGATACCTCAGATTTCTTGCAGGATCAGAGCATTATCAATTCTCAGCATTGCCTTTTGGCTTATCTACTGCGCCCAGAGTATTCACGAAATGCCTGGCATCAGTAATTGCTCATTGCAGGCTTCAGGGAATTCAAATTTACCCTTACCTGGACGACTGCCTGTTACAAGCGGACAACAAAAACAAATTAACAAAAGAATAAAAACCACAAGATGCAACTGCTCTGTTCAAGAGACCAAAACTCACAAGTCCAAAAGATAGTTAAGCAAAAAAGAGGTAGGTCTCACCACGATGTTGTAGAAAATAAAACTCCGTATCTCCTTACAATAGAGGCAAAAATACAACTTTATTCCATAAATAACAAGAATAAGCGCTTTCGCGTAGATTAGTACTACGCTTCATCAGATAAATTAACAAAAGACTTGAAAAGGGTCATTCATCTACTGCAAGCCTTGGGATACACAGTCAGTATAAAAAAGTCAAGGCTGTTGCCATCCCAAAGGATAACTTTCTTGGGTGCAGAACTGGACACATCAAATCAAATGGCATCCCTCACAGCAGAAAAGCAAAAGCACCTTCCACTCTACTTCATGGCATTAACTACGCAGAACAAGCTTACAGCAAGGAAAGTCCTGCAAGCCCTGGGTTACATGGCATCCTGCATAATATTGATCCCACATGCCAGACTGCATATGAGGAAGTTGCAATGGTACCTCAGGAATTTATGGTCTCAGCACAAGCACAGCCTAGAAACCCAAATTCCAGTAATTCCTTGCCTGAAACAAGAATTCCGATGGTGGGCTCAGGCCTGTCAATTGAACAAAGGACTGCCCTTCCACAGCCCGCAACCAAGCCAGACTATTACCACGGACGCCTCAGACCTCGGTTGGGGGGCACACATGCTGGACAAGTGCATACAAGGCTTATGGACTCAAGACCAGCTAAACCTACACATAAACCAAAAAGAGATGCTGGCAGTAAAACTGGCAATTCAGGCATTCAGACCGTTTCTCCATCAGGGACATTTATTGATAAGGACGGACAACACCACAGTGATGTGGTATATCAACAAACAGGGGGGCACACACTCATATCCTCTATGCCGGATGGCAATGGATCTCTGGAATGTGGCCCTAAGCCTCAACATACAGCTCAAGGCAATATTTGTGCCAGGAAAAGAAAACATACTAGCAGACATCTTAAGCAGGACTACCACAGATGCCCACGAATGGATGCTGCATCCAGACATCTTCAGATCCATCACAAGGAAATGGGGGCTACCAGAAATAGACTTATTCGCATCCCCACACAATCACCAATTGAAAAAATTCTGCACAAGGACTTACCACCCACTTGCTTGGAAGGTGGACTCCCTTTCTTTCAGTTGGGAAAACCTGACAGCATATGCATTCCCACCTCTTCCTTTGATGCACAGGGTGCTATTGAAGATCAAAGAAGACCACCCAAGGATCATCCTGATAGCTCCAGACTGGCCGAGGCAGCACTGGTACCCACTACTGAGGAGTATGTCTCGGGAACTCCCATGGCCTCTACCTCTGGTTCCTTTACTGCTAACACAAAACAACTTCAAAACCCTGCATCCGAACCTGAAAACACTGCAGCTAGCTGCTTGGAGCATTGCATAAGACAAAATAACCCAGATTTATCTCAAAGGGTTAAAGACATTATCTTGGAAGCTCGCAGACCTTCAACAAGAAAAACTTACTCAGCAAAATGGAAAAGATTTCTCTTTTGGAGTGCAGCAAAAGGGCAAAATGTAGCACTGGTAAACATAGCTAACATCCTGGAGTATTTAGCAGAGCTTTTTCACAATGGCCTGTCTTACTCTTCCATTAAGATTCATGCGTCAGCTATTTCAGCAGAATATAACATGGATCCTCCAGTCTTCTCTCATCCTCTACTCGGGCAGTTTCTAAGAGGAATCAAAAATGTAAAACCACCAAGGAAGCCACCATTGCCTACATGGGACGTGAACTTTGTGCTAGAAAAGTTGACACTTCCCCCTTTTGAACCAGCAGCAACAGCAGAATTACAGTACTTATCATGGAAAACAGCTTTCCTGCTTGCAATCACTTCAGCAGGAAGGGTTTCTGAATTACAGGCATTAATGGCAGTACAACCCTTCCTTATCTTCCATCAGGATAGAGTGTCCATGAGAACTAATCCTACCTTTATGCCAAAGGTGGTCTCCAGGGTATCTTTAAACCAAGCAATCCACCTACCTACATTCTTCCCCAACCCACAGAACAGGGAGAAAGACTGCTGCATACCTTGGATGTGCATAGACAATTGCGCTACTACCTGGACAGAACCAAGAACAATAGAAAAACTGACCAGCTTCTGGTAGCATATGCCACAGGAATGGAAGGAAAAGCAATTTCAAAACAGACAATCTCAAAATGGATAGGAAATTGCATTAGATTTTGTTATTCTTATCATGGAAAGGCAACTCCAGAAAATATCAGACCTCACTCCACAAGGGCTACAGCCACAACTACAGCTTTTTTACGAGGAGTGGCTACAAAAGACATTTTAGAGGCTGCTACTTGGAGCTCCGTGCATACATTTGCCAAGCATTATAATCTACCCTTATGCTCCAGATCCCGAGCAGGTTTTGCCACTGCTGTTTTGCAAGGGATCTTAGCTACACCATAATCTTATTAGGACCTCCTCCCCCAGTTTTGGCTATGGTATTCTACCCATTTGTTAGGACTGCAGATGCATCCTTGAAGGACATAGTACAGTTTTGTACCTACCATAAATGTAGATGTCCGAGAGGTATGCATCCGCAGTCAGGATTACCCACCCTCCTTCCCCTCTGTGGTACTCCTAGGGTATTTGCCCATCTTGTAGCTAGCTGGGGGAATCTATTATGGTGTATTTGTTTGTATATATGTATATACATGTTTATTTCTATTTGCTCTCTGTTGTTTGGAAACATTTGCATTTATCCAAATTTAGCCTTCCTAGAGGGCATCTGGCATCTGGGGCAAGAAACACTGAGGAAAATGGCGTTGGCTGATGCCTTTATACCCGAAGAACTGCAGCTATGACGTCGGGTGAAGTGCGACACCAGCCGAGGCCAGACCCAGACTTTGAAATCCGGCCGACCGAAGGGCTTCCTGAGGCCAGGACAACCCATTTGTTAGGACTGCAGATGCATACCTCTCGGACATCTACATTTATGGTAGGTACAAAACTGTACTTTTTGTACCTACCATAAATGTAGATGTTCCGAGTGTTCACCCTGCTGCAGTCCAGGTTACCCTCCCTCCATCCCCTCTGAACTAGCTGGACTTATCTATACCATTCTATCCTATACAACCTCTGTGGTGTATTTGCTTGTGCCTGAAGGTATTGTTTTATTTTTATATGTACATTTTTATATAGCAATATATATATTGCCTACCTATTGCGGGCACCTGACATCTGGGGCAAAAAAAAAAAATGAAGAAAATGGCGTCTGATGCCTCTTATATACCCCCGGTGCTCTGACGTCAGGCAAGAAGTGACAGCAACCGACGCTAGACCAAGACTTTGGATCTCAGACCGACTGCGGGACCACCTGACGGCAGGATAACCCAAGTGTGATGACTGCAGCAGGGTGAACACTCTAACGTCTACATTTATGGTAGGTACAAAACTGTACTTTCCTGACTTTCATAAATTCCTTTTTAAAAACCCTGCTGCAGACCCAGAAACTATTTCACGGGGTCCCAAAGGAGTTGAGGCTACTGCTGCAAAAAACCCTACCCCCTCTGACAGGGATTCTAGTGCACTGGATAGATGGGGAAAAAAGGTTTACACGTCTGCAACCTTTGATATAACTGCCTTAAACTGTCAGTTTCATATGTTCAAATATCAGCAACATATCGTGGGATTGCTTAAACAGAAAATGTTAAACTCTGAATCTGCAGAAAACAAGGAAATGCAGGATTTATTGCATGCAGCTGAACAAGTTGGAAAAAATACTTTACAATGTGGTTTTGATTCTTTGGAGGCCTCCTGCAGGGCCGCAGTTACGGGTTCTGTAATTAGGAGGCATGCTTGGTTAAAAGAACAAAATCTGCCTGATCATGTCAAAGTTAAATTATTAGATGCACCTTTACAGCATGATTCTTTGTTTGGGGTTAAGGCAGAAGAGGTGTTAAAGAAAATGGAGGACAAAGCTAAATCTATGCAAACTGTCAAAGATTTTTTACAAGTACAGCCACCTAGGTTTAGTAGTCACTGGCCTACAAAGAATTGGCCCTTTCCTGCATCAGACAGACCTCAAAGGGGCAGATCCAGACACCCTAGAGGCAGGTCCCAGACGCAAGGTTCATACAGGTCAAAGCAATGGGGTACTTCTACCTCCAAAGTTGACTAAGACAAATCACAACCATACAGGAAACAGTCCCAATGACTTCCCCCTGCTTGCACCAAGCATTTATCTCCTGGCAGCACCATTAGGGGGAAAATTAGCACTTTTTTTTCAAAATTGGCACATTATAACCCAGGACAAGTGGGTTCTAAATAGTGTCACAAGGCTACAAGTTTCATTTCCGTACCCTGCCAAGGGCAAACGGCTGGCCAGATCTGCCAAAAAATCAATGGGCAGTGGCACAAAAACAAGTCTCATCTCTCATGGACATGGGGGCCATTCAACAAGTACCAGAGCAAGAGCAGGGACAAGAATTTTACTCAAGACTGTCCTTGATACCCAGGAAGGACAAGGCCTGGAGACCAGTACTGGACCTGTCCATTCTGAACACATTCCTGGATATACCAAAATTCAAAATGTTGACTTTGCAGCAGCTTCTGCCCATGCTGGGCAAGAATGCTTGGCTTGTGACTTTAGACCTAAAAGAGGCATACCTGCATGTCCCAATCAGACAATCATGCAGAAGATACCTCAGATTCAAGGCAGGCTCAATGCATTACCAATTCTCTGCACTACCCTTTGGCTTATCTACTGCGCCCAGGGTCTTTATAAAGTGCCTGGCACCAGTAATTGCATTCTACAAACAAGGAGGAATACAAATATATCCTTACTTGGACGACTGTCTAATTCAAGCAGAGAACAAGGACATTCTTCTGCAGCATCTGGCGTTTGTGAAAAGACTTCTAACATGCCTAGGGTACACACGCAACGAAAAGAAATCAAAACTAGTACCCTCTCGAGAGATAATATGCCTGGGTGCAAGCTTAAATACAACTGTCCAGATGGCTTATCTCACGCCAGACAAACAAGGGTCTTTGCCCACAGTGCAGGCTGGAGAAGTTGTTTGACCGCAACTGAGCTACAAAATATAAGTATCTTTTGATTATTTTTACAGATTACTGTTTTTATAATTTAATATATATAAAGCACTTTGTCTATTCAGAATCTTCACAAATCCTTATCTGTTTAAAAACTTTCATTTGACTCTGTAGTGCTTTCTTAGGCTATTTTGTCCCACCCTACCTCCCTGTTGGTGTCTTGCTCTTATACTTGGTGGCTTTGCAGTTGCCCGCCCCTACTGTGACACACCTCCCAGTCTAGTGTCATTAGCTCATTCTTCTTAATACAGAGAGAACATTTGATAAGGCCTTCTGTTCCTCCTTTTTCCCTTTTCAAAATGTAAAACAAAACTTTTTTTTTCTTTTTCGCCTGAACCTTCTTGTGTTCTGACTGTCCTTCTCAAACATATCGGAAATATACAGTATATTTCAGAGCATTTGTTATAACTGTATTTGCTATAACTGATTTAAGTATTTTTTTCTGGCTTTTGAATATTTACTGCTTAGCGACTGCATCTTAGCCTGTTTATACAGCTCTGCATTCTATTTAAACTGTTTTTGTGTTGATTAACTGTTTTGCACTCTTAAAAAGTTATTTGTTGCTTAATTTTACCTGTAGGCTAACACACTCAAGTGTGCTAGCCGCTTAAAAGCATTTATAGCATTTACAGTCTGTTTTTTCCTTGTCTCTGTAAAAAAAAAAAAAAAAAAACACCTCTTGTTTTCCCACCTTACTGAACTAGAGTAGTTCAGTTTCAGAGTTGCTGATCCCTGGGCTTTGTTTTTAGTTCCTGTTACTGATCCATTGCCTTATTAGGAAGGAGGGAAGTTTCTTTGCTTACCAGTGGGAGTGGGAAGCACTGAGCAGCCTTTTGTCCGAATTGGTGAAGTTTCAGCCAGAAACTAGTAGTCCATTGGTCGCTTTGGGCCAATTCCTAGCTCCTTTCAGCCCCTGCTATAAAACACGCTAAACACGCGTTTTCCAGCTTGTACCAACTCAGCACAGATCCTCGTGGTGGCCTGCAGAGTGATCCAAGCAGCAGAGAGCTAAAAGAGTGACTTTCTACCAGATATAAGTATTTTTTGTGGCTTTCCCACTGTTATTAAGCTAGCGACTGCATTTCGCCTGTTTTACTGCTACTTTAAGTGATTTCTGCATTTTACACTGTTTATTGCACTTTAAGTTACTAATTGTTGCAAATTGTTTCTGTAGGCTACACACTAAAGTGCGCTAGCCGATTTACAGCATTTACTATCTGTTTTTTTCCTTATCTCTGTAATAAAACAAAAAAATCTCTTGTTTTCCCGCCTTACTGAACTAGAGTAGTCCAGTTTAAGAGTTGCTGATCCCTGGGCTTTGTTTTTAGTTCCTGTTACTGATCCATTGCCTTATTAGGAAGGAGGGAATTTTCTTTGCTTACCAGTGGGAGTGGGAAGCACTGAGCGGCCTTTTTGTCCGATTTGGTGAAGTTTCAGCCAGAAACTGGTAGTCCATTGGTCGTTTTGGGCCAATTCCTAGCTCCCTTCAGCCCCCTGCTATAAAACACGATAAACGCGCGCTAGCGCGGAGTTGCCACTGTTGCACACAAGAGCAGCGGCGGTTAAACAAGGTTAAACTATTTCGGGACATCTAAATTCCACTCTTCAAATTTTCCCTTAGAACTGCCTTCCTCGAGCTGTACTGCTGATCTAACCAGCATATCCTATAACTGAAAAGTTAATCTCTACTTGATTCCCAAGTAGACTATTCTCTATCTGTAAAGCCTAGCACTTACTCCTACAGTACTTGCACCTTGATAAAGCACTCTTATTATAGATAGTACCCCACCAGCCTAAAACCCACTTCCCCTGGAGTCCTTTGAAAGTCTCTATCTACTACTTCTAGTATGTCGAGGGATCAGTTGCTAGTGTCCTCTCCAGCTCAACTGGTGAACCTGGGAATATTGAGGCAATGTTACAATTGCCTCATGTACACAGACAATCCTCTCCTTCTCCCACAAAACACAAATACATGCGAGAGATGCAACTATATGGCCAAACTGGAGGCTGAGCTCTCTCAACATAGGACTGGCAAGACCAGACAGGAGGAGAAGGTAACCACACACAATACATACCCAGTCACACATGGTACCATCACAACTTCAAATCATACACATACTCACACAAAGACATACTCTGAGGCTCTGATCAAAAATTTACCAAAACAGCAGAGGCCACCAAAGCAGACACCCAAACAACTACCACCTCACGACCCAACACATGCAACACATAGACCACACAGTCAGAGTGTCAAACAGTCACAGCCCTTAAGGCCAAACAAAATGCCAGACACACTTGTCATTGGTGATTCCATAGTCAGACACACTGACGTCCCGCTCACCAGACTGAGTAAGGAGAAGGTCACAGTAAGCTGCCTGTCGGGCGCTAGAATCCGCCACATAACGCAAGCACTCAGGTCTCTCAACAGCAGGTACAAGTACGACTCGGTCATTGTCCACGCTGGTGTCAACGACCTGAGACATACCTCCTTGGACTACATGAAAAGGGACATCGAGGAGCTCTCTGATTATTTAGCCCAGGCAGGTATGACCCTGACCTTGAGCAGTATCCTACCTTCACCTAGAATGATGCCACAATACAGTGATAAGATGATCAGCTTTAATAATTGGCTTAAATTCTGGTGTCATTCTAAGAGTATCCAATGTCTGTCTGCCTGGGATGACATGCTGGACAAGCCACGCTGCTTCTAAGGGACGGCTTGCACCTGTCACCCTGGGCTTCCGGATATTGGCAAAGGCTCTTGCCACCCCCATAGCGCCTTTTTTAGGCAAGGCTCAAATTCTAAACCTACCACCCTAGAACACCAAAAGGAAAAAGCTAAGGGTAATGCTGCTCAATGCCAGAAGTCTCAATCTCAAGATGCACGCACTCGAGGCCCTTCTCAATATGGAGAACATCGATGTCTGTGCTGTGACAGAAACCTGGTTCAAGGCTCCTGAGAGCACCCCAGCACTAACAGGTTTCACCTCATATCATGCCCGCCCCAAAATCCGGACAACACCAAGAAAGGAGGGGGGGGTGTCCATATTCATAAAGGACACCCACACCTCAAGGTTGGTGGCAACGCACGATGCATCGGAGACCATCCAGGTGCAATTAACCATAGGCAAGACTGCTCTGCAATTTGTAGCATGTTACAGGCCACCCTCTCAAACTCAGGAACCTCACATGGCCTTCCTGAAAACATTGGAGGGGATAAATGCATCTCCAAACACCATCATACTAGATGACTTCAACTACCCTAATATTGACTGGGAACACTACTCAAGCCCGAACACTCTAACCCAAAGATTCCTGGAGTTCATAAACTCAAATGCCATGGAACAACTAGTCACCATCCCCACAAGAGGAGAAAACATACTTGATCTCATCATCACGAACATGGGATCAAAATGTTCAACACCGGAAGTATACCCCTCACTGGTGAGATCAGATCATAAACTAATCTCGCTGGAGGTCCTCATCCCGAACCCACCTGGAACAAAAAAGACCACAGTGAAAAACTTCACAAAAGCCGATTTCCCACTTCTAAAACTAGTGTGGTCTCCTTTAAGGCCCCTGAGCCAGTGGTAAACATTACTCAAACCGCTGAATCACTTACAAATGCCTTCTACCAGCACCTACAGGACTGCATGGATCAGGCAATCCCAAACAAAACTAAGACTCTCTGTACCAAAGGCAAGCATCCAGTCTGGTGGACCCCAGCCATAAACAAGCTCTACAACAAAAGGAGGAAGCTACTACAAGATAGAGCAAAATCCTTGAAAGGTAAGACACCTTTGATCATTATAAGTAAAAACTAAGAGCTCTCATAAAATCATCCAAGGCAAATTTTGAGAGAAAAATCGCCAAGGACTCTAAAGACAATCATAAGGCCTTCTTTAGCTATGTTAGAAACCTAGGAGGAAACTCCCAGATATGCTCAGAATTAGTTCAAAATGATGTGAAAATTACTGAACCTACACACATTGCTAACATACTGGCTGACAGGTTCAGTGCAAACTTCTCCCCAAAAGGAGAGATATCTATACCAGAAGATTGTAGCCACCAAAACATCTCCATCGCCCATGTGAGACCTGCCCACACTAAGGCAAAAACACAGCATCCATGGGACCGGATGGTGTCCCCGGCTGTGTGCTTCATGAACTCAACGAGGAATTAAACCCACAGTTAGGACAGCTGTTTAATCTTAGCCTCACCTCAGGATACGTACCCAAGGAGTGGCGCACGGTGACTGTGGTCCCACTTCATAAGGCGGTGCCTCCACAGACCCTGGAAATTACCCCATTAGCTTGACAAGCCTTATCTGCAAAGCCATGGAGAGGATCATAATGGAACTCATAAATAAAGACATAGGGAACTTGCAGACTTTGGATCCAACCCAGTTTGGCTTTGTCAAAGGCAGATCCTGCCTCTTAAACTTGGTTGACTTTTTCGAGACCGTCACCAAGGCCATTGATGAGGGAAAGGCAGTCCATACAGCCTACCTCGACCTGGCAAAGGCCTTTGACACAATACCCCACTCAGGTATCATCGAAAAACTCATCAGCTTGAATGTAAACCCATACATCACAAGATGGGTTGCAAACTGGCTAAGTGACAGAACCCACAGGGTCAGAGTTGCTGGAGCCATGTCAGACTCAAAGCCTGTCACGAGTGGTGTCCCACAGGGCTCAGCCCTGGGTCCACTCTTGTTCGGCATCTACTTTTCTGAAGTACAAGCAAACACAGGAGGGTTATGGCTGACAAAGTTTGCAGATGACTGCAAAATGGGCACCATAGTCGAAAACACATCTGACACAGATATCCTCCAGAAGGGCCTCACAGAAACGGATAACTGGTGCCAGAGCCATGGCCTGAAGTTAAACGCCAAAAAATGCATAGTCATACCCTTTGGGAAAAACAAGGTTACCCCTAGCTACCATATAGGTGACAATCCACTGAGCACAGAAAAAGTAATCAGGGATCTGGGGACCCAAGTTGACAGTAGCCTTTTGTTTGACACTCATGTTGCTAAAGTAGTTAGGAAAACCACCTATATCGCCCACCTGATCATGAAGGGATTCACATCTAGATCAAGGGAGGTCATCGTCCCCCTGTATTCATCACTCATTAGACCTATGATTGAGTACAATGCCCTGTTCGAATGTATCTGACCAGACACCTGCTGCAGCTTGAAAGGCCCCAAAAGTTCCTCACCAAAAGGATAAAGGGTCTCAAAAATATGTGTTATGCTGCCCGACTGAAAGAACTCCAGCTCTATTCAGTCTCATACCGCTTGCTCAGAGGTGACCTGTGCCTGACATATAAGGCCATGTCAAACCCAGATTTGATGAATATGCTTCACCTCAAAAAATCTAGATCCCTCAGAACCACAAGGGCGGAGACTTAAACCTTGACACGGTTATAAATAGAACGTGCTGGAGGGACAGATTCATCACCCAGAGGCTCCCTATGCTGTGGAACAAAATCCCGGTACATGTGAGGCAGAGCACCTCGCTGACCTTGTTCAAGAGGAATCTTGACCAATGGATGGGAGATCGCAGATATACCCCAGGGATTACTTCAGTGTCACTGCTTGACAGAGGCACAGAAAAATGATAGGCATAGTTTTTATTCAAACTAAAGGGGTGGCGAAAGCCACATAACTATGGGCTAGGCTTATAAATGCCCTTGGGCAGATAGCCTAGTATGAACCTATGAACCTATGAACTGACTACCCATTTCAAAATGTTGTCAACAAAGACCCAGTTATCTGCAAGAAAAATTCTGCAGGCTTCGGGCCTCATGGCATACTGCATCCTACTAATACCAAATGCAAGACTGCATATCAGGAAACTTCAATGGTATCTAAAAAGTGGACTCAACATTGCCACAGCCTGGAAACAATGATTAATCTCATTCCCTGCCTGCAACAGAAGTTTCATTGGTGGGCGAAGGCTTGTCACCAGAACAAGAGATAGCCATTCACATTACCCCCAGCCAGGCAGACACTAACAATGGATGCATCAGATTATGCCTGGGGGGCCCACTTGGCAGGAAGATGCATTTAGGGCACATGGTCTTCAAACCAAATGCATCTACATATCAATCAAAAAGAGATGCCAACTGTTCAAAATGCCCTGACAGCCTTCAAGAACCAACTTCATCCGGGACAACTACTGATAAAGACACAGACAACACCACGGTCATGTGGTATATAAACAAGCAGGGGGCCACACATTCTTACCCCCTTTGCAGACTAACCATGACTTCGTGGGACACAGCATTGACTTACCCAAGTACATCTGCAGGCACAGTTCCTGCCAGGAAAGGAAAACACTCTGGTAGACGAACTAAGCAGAAACCTCTTGGATCCCCACAAGTGGCAGCTGGATCCACAAGTCTTCAGCATGATAACAAGGAAATGGGGATGCCCGGACATAGATCTATTTGCTTCCCCTCACAACTACCAACTAAGAAGATTCTGCACAAGGACTTATCACAGACAAGCATTGAAAGTGGACGGCCCTATCTTTCAGCGGAAAAACCTATCCGTATATGCCTTTCCTCCACTGCCTCTCCTCCCCAAGGTACTCGTAAAGGTCAGACAGGAGAAGCCAAAGATGATTCTGATTGCCCCCGCCAGTACTGGTATCCAATCCTAAGGAACTTGTCTTCCCAGCAAAACAGTCAGATCCTGCACAGCCAACTCAGTACTTTAAAACCTGGCAGCATGGCGGATAATGTAGTCATACAAACCACACCTCTCAGTAAATCTGTGATTGGTGTCATTTTGGAAGCCAGAAGGCCTAGTATTAGAAAATCTTATGCTGGAAAATGGAAGAGATTCTGTGCTTGGAACCAGGTACCAGGAACTGATACAGCTGTGCCAAATATTCCTCAGATTTTGCAATGCTTAACTGAAATGCTGGACAAAGGCCTATCTTTTTCATAGATTAAAATTCATGCCTCTGCCATTTCGGCTCATTACAATATAGAGCCACCAATCTTTTCTCATCCTTTATTAAAGCAGTGCTTTAGAAGAGCCAAAAATTTAATGCCTCCAAGGATAAACACAGGAGGGTTATGGCTGACAAAGTTTGCAGATGACTGCAAACTGGGCGCCATAGTCGAAAACACATCTGACACAGATATCCTTCAGAAGGGTCTCACAGAAACGGATAACTGGTGCCAGAGCCATGGCCTAAAGTTAAACGCCAGGAAATGCATAGTCATACCCTTCGGGAAAAACAAGGTTACCCCTAGCTACCATATAGGTGGCAATCCACTGAGCACAGAAGAAGTTATCAGGGATCTGGGGACCCAGGTTGACAGTAACCTTTCATTTGACACTCATGTTGCTAAAGTAGTTAGGAAGACCTTCTACATTGCCCACCTGATCATGAAGGGATTCACATCTAGATCAAGGGAGGTCATCGTCCCCCTGTACTCATCACTCATCAGACCAATGATCGAGTACAATGCCCCATTCGGAATGTATCTGACCCGACACCTGCAGCAGCTGGAAAGGCCCCAAAAGTTCCTCACCAAAAGGATAAAGGGTCTCACAAATATGTCTTATGCTGCCCGACTGAAAGAACTCCAGCTCTTCAGTCGCTTACCGCTTGCTCAGAGGTGACCTGTGCCTGACATACAAGGCCATGTCAAACCCAGATTTGATGAACATGCTTCACCTCAAAAAATCTAGATCCCTCAGAACTACAAGGGCGGGAGACTTAAACCTTGACACGGTTATTAATAGGATGTGCTGGAGGGACAGATTCATCACCCAGAGACTCCCTATGCTCTGGAACAAAATCCCGGTACATGTGAGGCAGAGCACCTCGCTGGCCGTGTTCAAGAGAAATCTTGACCAATGGATGGGAGATTGCAGATATACCTCCGGGATTACCTCAGTGTCACTGCTTGACAGAGGCACAGCAAAATAATGGGCATAGTTTTCTTCAAACTAAAGGGGTGGCGAAAGCCACAAAAACTCTGGGCTAGGCTTATAAATGCCCTTGGGCAGATAGCCTAGTATGAACCTATGAACCTATAAGATCACCAATACTGGCATGGAACCTCAACTATGTTTTGGAAATATTCACCCTGCCTCCTTTTGAGCCAGCTGCTACTGCTGATATAAAGTATTTATCTTGGAAAACAGCTGTGCTCCTAACAATAACTTCTGCAAGATGAGTTTCAGAGCTACAGGCACTTATGGCTGTGGAACCTTTTATTTTTTTTTTTATCCAGACAGGGTCTCTCTGAGGACAAACCCAACATTTATGCCTAAGGTGGTGTCCAGTGTGGCTCTTACCCAAACTATTCATCTGCCAACTTTTTATCCAAACCCACAGAACAAGGGGGAGAGAATTTTGCATTCTTTGGACGTACACAGACAGCTTAGATTCTACTTGGACAAAACCAAAGTTTTCAGGAAGACAGAGCAATTACTAGTGGCATATGCTGCAGGATCACAAGCAAAGTCCATCTCAAAGCAGACTATTTCAAAGTGGATAGGCCACTGCATTCGTTTCTGCTATTTACACCATGACAAGCCAGTGCCTAAGGACATTAAGCCACATTCAACCAGAGCTGCAGCCACTTCAGCAGCCTTTCTCAGGGGAGTACCAACCAAAGCCATTTTAGAGGCTACTACTTAGAATTAAGTGCACACCTTCACAAAGCACTATCATCTGCCACTCTATTCTAAATCCAGGGCAGGCTTTGCCACTGCAGTTCTGCAGAGCTTCATAGCTGCTCCTAATGCTGTTTAGCTCCAGCCTCCCAACCATAGCTTTGGGACGCTACCCAAATGTAATGGCTGCAACAGTGAAACATGAAGAACATAGTACAGTTGTGTACACTTACCGTAAATATAGATGTTCGAGTGTATTTACTGTTGCAGTCCAGGTTACCCACCCACAATCCCCCTTTTTTCTGCTGGAACTTTTCTTTCCTTCTCTGATTTATATAACCTATATGGTGTATTTGCTGGTAGATGAAGGTAAAGTTTATATTGGTGTATGTATTTTTATATATATATAAATTTTGGCTACCCATTTAGGGGGCACCTGACATGTGGGGTAAGAAAAACTGAAGAAAATGGCGTCTGCTGCTTCTTTTATACCCCGATGACCCGATGTCAGGGAAGGGGCGACAGCAGCCGATGCAGGACCCACGACTTTGGAATTCAGGCCGACTGAGGGCAACCCGCCAGCAGGATTACCCAAATGTAATGACTGCAACAGTGAATACACTCTAACATCTACATTTATGGTAAGTGTACACAACTGTACTTTTGTTTATAGCAGGGGACCACCAGATTGGCTTCCTTTTTTTGGAGAAGAGCATCTTGGTTCTGTTTGGGATGGCACGATTCATGCACAAGTGGATGTGCTCTTACAATGCCTTAGTGTAGGATTCTGCAATTGAACTTCCAGATCCCATCCGCGTGGGTGTCGTGAAGTTTCATTTCTGACTTCAGTAGCATGAAGTTGGCTTTGGAGAAGTTTTTTAAGGAGGTTTCCTTACTGGGGGGTGGGATGTGGATGTCAAGGGTGATTTAGTTATGGTCAAACCTGACCAATGAGGGGGTGACCACTGGTGTGGAGTATCTATCTCTCATGTTGGTAATGACCAGTTCTAGGATATTGGAGCCCCTGGTGGGACAGTGGATTAGTTGATCCAGGGCGTTGGATTTTATGAATTCCAAGAACCGTTGGGAAAAGGAGTTTGTACCCGAGTAGTTTTCCCAGTTAATGGCAGGGTAGTTGAAATCACCCAGTATTAGGGTGTTTGGTTGTATCTTAATATTTTCCAGTATGTTTAGAAAGGTGTAGTGAGAATCTTGGGGCATGGTGGGGATCTGTAGCAGGCTACAATTTGGATTGCAGTCTTACCTTGTGTTAGTTGCACCTGGAGAATTTCAGATGCATTGTGTTGGGCAACTAGCTTGGAGGTGTGAATATCCTTGGTGAATATGGACACTCCTCCGCCTTTAGTGTTTCGGTCTTGGTTTTGTGGCCGAAAAGTGGGCAAACATACTTTACAATGTGGATTTGATTCATTGGAAGCTTCCTGTAGAGCAGCTGTTACTGGGTGTGTCATACGTAGACATGCTTGGTTAAAAGAACAAACCCTACCTGATCATGTTAAAGCAAAATTATTGGATGCACCTTTACAGCAGGATGTATTATTTGGTGTCAAAGCAGAAGAGGTTTTAAAGGAAATGGAGGATAAGGCAAAATCTATGCAGACGGTGAAGGATTTTTTACAGGTACAACCCCCTCGTTTCAGCAGAAATTGGCCAACAAAAAACTGGTCCTTTCCAGCTTCTGACAGATCAGAGGGGCAAGTACAGACGCCAAAGGTGGTATCCAGTGTGGCCCTAAACCAAACCATTCATTTGCCCACCTTTTTCCCAAATCCCCAGAACAAAGGAGAAAGACTCCTGCACTCTTTGGACATTCACAGGCAATTACGTTACTACTTGGATAAAACTAAGGCTTTCAGAAAATCTGACCAGGTCTTTGTAGCCTATGCTGCAGGATCACAAGGAAAAGCGATCTCAAAACAGACCATTTCAAAATGGATAGGACATTGCATACGTTTCTGCTACACACATCATGGGAAACCGGTACCTGCTAACATTAGGTCCCACTCCACCAGGGCTACAGCTACATCAGCAGCCTTTCTCAGGGGGGTGCCAACCAAGGATATTCTGGAAGCTGCAACTTGGAGTTCAGTGCACACCTTCACCAAACACCATCACTTACCTCTATATTCTAAGACTAGAGCTGGTTTTGCCACTGCAGTTTTGCAGGGCCTACTAGCTTATTCTAACCCTGTATCTGAAGTCGTTACTTCATTTGATCTGCAACCTGTGGGTGTCTGATCTGACCTCTGATCCGATCCGGCAGCTTTCCAAGCTCCTAGCTCCTCCCCCCTACCCATCATCTCTTACTACTGACCACATTACCTCAGATTGTTTTTTGCTGCGGCTGAAGAAGCTTCCCTGTAAAGAGCTCCTGGCTTGGTGAGATCTTGCTGGTTTTTCAAAACACTTTTCGACAATTTTGAAGTTGTGTGTGTGCTAGCTCCCCTTTTTCTTCTACTTGTGCTAGTTTTGATTTCTTTTTTATTAGTTTAATCACTAGTTTACCTTCACCACCCCCTCCCCCTCCTAGTGTTTGGGTGTGTGTGTGAATGATGTCTGAAGGGCCTAAGGCCGTTTTTTTCTAAATGTACTGAGTGTGGCCACAAGCTTTCCCCAGCTGATGGCCACACTCAGTGCGTTTTGTGCCTGGGGGCAGCTCATTTGTCAGACGCCTGCCAGATATGTGCAGCCTTCAACCCCCGGGCACTTCGGGATAGGAAGAACAAGCTGATCCTGGCGGGAAAGCTCCCCCAGGAGTCGGCTTCTTCTTCCTCTCCCGTTCGGGCTCCAGCTGCTTCGGCAGCTTCAGCACCATCTGTCCCCTTAGCTCTACCTGGGACTCAACCTCCCTCTTCGGGTTTGAGCTCTGGGGAAACTAGTGTCTCTTCACTGCCAGAGAAGAGGCACAAGGATAAAGAAGGACATAGGTCCCACAAAAGGCGGGCTGAACTTCATCCTTCGGCTCCGCCAATGAAAATACTTGTCTCCCTCGAGGGTCTCCAGATCCCCCTCCTCTCTGCGCCATTCGCCATGTTTCTCGCCGGAGCCAGAGGAGGAGGATAGGTCTCCCTCGGGATCTTCGAGGCGGCCCTCCCGGCCCCCTTCGACTACGTCATCCAGGTCTACCCGTAGCATCTCCGAAGCGGACATGGATCGGATGATGCATCGGTTCTTGCAGACCCAAATGCAGATGGGGATGCTCTTGCCCCCCCCCGGGGGGGGGGAGTGCGGCCCCCATATTTGCCACGATCACTCCTACTCAGACTCATTTTCGGGTCTCTGAGTCATCGGATCCAGTCCCATTCGGTCCCAGGGAATTGTCGGCGCCGATAGCTGTGGTTTCTTCGCAGACTATACCTTCGAGCTTGTCGGATCCGAGCTCTCGGGGCCGAGGGCTGAGCGTCTGATCCGAGGGAGTTGCTGTGTCTTCGGCGCTGTTGGCGTTGGAGCACACCTCTGCCTTGGCACCAGCTGCATCGGCTCCGACCCCGATCCCTTCCTCGGAGTCTAGGAGATTACTCTCAGAGGCTGGCGAGAGTGGCTCTCCGTCGGCTTTTGAGGTAGTGGAGAGGGTGCTGTCGAGGTCCTCCAGATCCCCGACCCGGGCTTCGGATCCACCCGCACCCCCACTGTATGAGGGTCTGTCTTCCATTATCCATCCATCGGGACAGCCTGCCCAAGCCCTCCAGCTAGTTCCCGCGGGGGAACAACAACCTGTGGACGAGCCCCCTTCGGACAGCCCCACCGAGGAGGTCCCTCGGAAACATCAGTGCAAAAGGAGACACCTGGACTCCCCTGAGTCCATTACCACAGACACAGACTTGGATGATACGGAGGGTTCCCCAAGATCACTCCCTGAAGATGTCTCCTTTGGAGACATCATGGAAATGTTGCGTATTAAAGAGGGGGTGGTCTGCCCAAAAGCCCTCCCTTGACGAGTCCGTGTTCCTGGAGGCCTTTGAGGCAGGCCCATCTACCTCCTGGGTGTCCCCTCCGGCCGACCCCCTGGTGGACTTAATTACCACCAGGGCATGGAAGGAGCCCAACATCGTGGAGCCAATCCCTAGGCACCCCGATAAAGTCCTCAGTCCCCCCACAGATAGACCGTCCAGGGCCAAAGGAACTCCTGTTGATGCCATGTTGGTAGCGGCGGCCACCAAGAAAGAACTCGCGCAGGAGAGTTCTTCTGTTCACCTGCCGGATAAGGAATCTCTGGCGCTTGACCGGATTGGGAAGCGGATGTTTGCTTCAGCGACCTTTTCCATAAGGGCGCTGAACTACATGGCACATACCATTAGGCTACAGCGAGACTTGATTAAGGAATACGCTGCAGCCCCCCCCGGAGTCCATGTCAGTCCCGGACAAGGTCTTTGAGACTCGAATGGCCACTCTAAAATCCATCTCCAATACATCTATGCGGCTAATCTCCCATGCAACAGAGGGAGCCGCTAGAGCTAGCGGAGCCGGGGTTGTCTTGCGACATCTTTCCTGGCTCCGTCTTTGTGACTTCGCGGATCCCTTCAAGGCGTCCTTCGCGAACGCCCCTTTTGACGGTTCTGCCTTGTTTGGCAAAACTGTTCGCGACACGCTGGTCCAAAGCAAAAAGGACGGGAAGACGCCATTTGCCGTCGGAGTCCGCTTCTCTAATACCCAAAGATCCTTTTCCAGGAATCAGAGGGGACAAAAGAAGCTGTGATTCCATACGTCTCAACAATCCCATCCTGCTGCGGACCACTCGTCCTCTAGAGGCAGAGGAGGGCAAGGTGGACGCTGGCCCAGAGGCAGAGGGGGGCAGCGTAACTTCGGGTCTAGAGAACCTGTCTCGGACAGACCCGCGCAACAGACCTGAGGGCTTGCCCGACTGTCCCTCTCTGGAGGCAGTCGGGGGGGCGGTTGTCGGAGCACCTGTCAAACTGGGAGTCCCTTACAACGGATCGATGGGTGCTCCGGATCATATCCAAAGGTTATTCCATTCATAAGCCTTCCCCCCCAAACCCAGACGTCTCCCCGATGTCCCACCCGATCAGAGGGAGGCAGCGGCCTTGGAGATTTCAAAGCTGTTAAGAAAGAGCCATCCAGCCCGTCCCCCCCAGATCAGTCCGGATTGGGTTATTACTCCAGGATGTCCTTCAAGGATGCATCTGCAGTCCTTACAAATGGGTTGTCCTGTCGTCAGGCAGCCCTTCGGTCGGCCGGATTCCAAAGTCTGGGTCTGGCCTCGGCTGGTGTCGCACTTCACCCGACGTCATTGCTGCAGTTCGGGTATAAAGGCATTAGCCGACGCCATTTTCCTCAGTCTTTCTTGCCGCGTGGCGCCCGAAGCAGAAGCTGTTCGCAAGTGCCGGTCGGTCAGATCCAGAGATTACTACTACCGAATACTACTTCGAAGACTTCTAAAAAGCTAAGTACCCCGTTGGGGACTCTTTCTTGCCTCAGCCGATGTCAGAAAAAGTGAATAACTGTTTAACTTGTGGGAAACAAATACCTCATAAAGATTTCCACTCTTACTGCTTACCTTGTTTAGGCCCAGACCACGACGTAGCAGCTTGTTTAGCCTGTGCTTCTTTCAACCGACGCTTAGGCGTCGGTCGGAGTTTGCTGAACAGTTTTTCGGCTCAGATTTTGCGTACATAATACCATCGGATCCTCCGACTACTCAAATTGTTAAGAAACGCAAAGAAAAGGACCGACACTCGCGGTCCGCGGTTTCGGCCGAAACCACGGTTAAGCAAACCGCGAGTGTCTTGGTTTCGGCCGAAACCGAGCAAATGGTTCAATCTTCAGCCGAATCCATGACTACTATCGAGGCCCCCTCTACCCTAGTTGAATCGGCCTCTGAAGTTTTACCTACTACTGTGGTTTCACAAGACTTATCGGACACCATCCCTTTGGATGTCTCTACCCCAGCACGTGGTGCTGCTAGGCCTCCTGCAGCCATGTCTATAAAGGCCTTTGCCAGGGCTAAAGCAGCCAAAACTTCTAAGTCTGTGCCTGTTAAGCCCCCCTCTCACAGGCCCAGCTCCAGTTCCCAAATGCTTACTCTGGCAGAGGATCTCATCTCTTTAATAAGGGGATCCCAATCTCACCCAGACAGGGCCTCTCACCCTCCAGAAAAGAGACCTAGAGCAGAGCCCCCTGAGCCAATGTCCTCAGATGACTCCTCTGATGATACAGACAATACAGACCATCCAGAGGCTCCCTTTTCTACTTATGAAGATTCCGATGCTGAAGAATCGATTCCTTCAGCTTCTCCACCAGAGGAGTTTTCTTTTGGGGAAACTTTACATGCCATGAGAGAGCAATTCCAATGGCAGGGGCAAGATTTCTCAGATTCAAGGAAAAGGCTTAGGACCTTTTTACACTTACCGCAACATAGGCCTTTAGCTATACCTCCAGTTCTTCCTGTTGTGGATGATGCATTTAATGATGCTTGCACTGCTCCTGATACTTTACCTCCAGCCCCTGCTAAGCCCGATAGGTTCTACAGGGTCCCGGACACTCATCTCCATTTATACAAGGCTCCTTTCGCAGATCCTGAGACGGTCTCCCAGGGGCCTAAGGCAGTAGCTTCGACCTCAGCTAAAAACCCTCTCCCTTCTGAAAGGGAATCCAGGTCCTTAGAGAGATGGGGTAAAAAAGTATACACCTCTGCTACTCTCTCAGCTAGAGCATTGAACTGTCAGTTCCATATGATCCAATACCAAGAGTTTATGCTTGATCAGTTAACTAAGAAACTGTCCTCGGATGATTCTCCAGATAAGAAATATGTTCTAGAAATGGTGAATAACATTCAGCAGATTAGTAACCATTCCTTAAAATGTGGCTATGATGCACTGGAGGCTTCATTTAGATCAGCCATGACTGGCACAGTTATAAGAAGGCATGCATGGTTGAAAGAACAGGCCCTGCCGGATCATGTTAAAGCAAAGCTATTAGATGCTCCTATGGATAAGGTCAGTTTATTTGGTTCTCCTGCCCAACAGGTACTGAAGAAGATGGAAGAGAAGGCAAAATCTGTACAAACAGTAAAAGATTTCTTACAGGTTCAGCCTCCAAGGTTTAGCAGGAACTGGCCTTCCAAAAATTGGTCCTTTCCAGACTCCTCTAAAACTCAGAGGGAGGAATAGGCGATCAAGAGGCAGAAATCAATCCAGAGGAGGTGCCTACAGGGGACGCCAGTGGCAAGGTAACAACCAACAAGGCACAGACACAACCACTGCCACTACAACAGGACAATCACAGTGACTTGGCTTTGACACCGCCTACCAGGGAACAAATAGCAGCACCCTTAGGTGGAAAGTTAGCATTATTTTCAAAAAACTGGCACTGTATCACAAGAGACAAGTGGATTTTGCAAACTATAGACCAAGGCTACAGGTTTCATTTCCACACTTTACCGGGAAAAAGAGGAATGCCAAACCTACCACCAAATCAAAAGACAGAAGCTCTAAAACAAATAGCTCAATTAGCAAGGATGAGAGCTGTGGAAAGGGTACCATCTATGGAACAAGGCAAGGGATTTTACTCCAGACTCTTCCTGGTACCAAGAAAAGAAAAGAATTGGAGGCCTATTCTCGACCTGTCCGCTTTAAACACATACATCATTGTTCCAAAATTCAAAATGCTGACCCTACAGCAACTTCTTCCCATGCTGGGCAAGGAGTTTTGGCTGGTAACTCTAGATCTCAAGGAGGCATACCTGCACGTCCCCATATGACCACATTGCAGAAGATACCTCAGTTTCTTGCAGGATCAGAGTATTATCAATTCTCAGCATTGCCCTTTGGCTTATCTACTGCGCCCAGAGTGTTCACGAAATGCCTGGCATCAGTAATCGCTCACTGCAGGCTTCAGGGAATCCAAATGTATTCATACCTGGACGACTGCCTAATGCAAGCGGACAACAAAAACAAGCTAAGAGAAGACTTACAAAGAGTCATTTGCTTACTACAGGCCCTGGGATATACAGTCAATATAAAAAAGTCAAGACTGATACCATCCTAAACAATAACCTTCTTAGATGCAGAATTGGACACAGTAAAACAGATGGCATTCCTAACTGCAGAAAAACAAAAACAACTTCCTCTCTATTTTTTGGCATTAACAAAGCAGAACAAACTAACAGCAAGGAAAGTACTGCAGGCCTTGGGCTTCATGGCATCCTGCATAATCCTGGTCCCCCATGCCAGACTACATATGAGAAAACTATAGTGGTACCTAAAGAATTTATGGTCTCAACACAGGCACAGCTTAGAAACCGAAATACCACTAATTCCATGCCTGAAACAAGAGTTCCTGTGGTGGGCTCGGGCATGCCAGTCAAACCCAGGTTTGCCCTTCCACAGCATTCAACCAAGCCAAACCATCACAACGGACGCCTCAGACCTCGGGGGGCCCACATGCTGGACAAGTGCATACAAGGCTTATGGACTCCAGAGCAGTTGCACCTGCACATAAATCAAAAAGAAATGCTGGCAGTACAACTAGCAATCCAGAATTTCAAACCATTCCTCCAAGAAGGCCAGTTGATGATAAGGACAGACAACACCACAGTCATGTGGTACATCAACAAACAGGGAGGCACTCATTCATACCCTCTATGCCGAATGGCCCTGGACCTATGGAATATGGCTCTGAGTTACAACATTCAGTTACAAGCAATTTTTGTACCGGGAAAAGAAAACACCCTAGCAGACATATTAAGCAGAACTACCTCGGATGCTCACGAATGGATGCTTCACCCGGACATCTTCAAGGCCATCACAAAGAAATGGGGACTACCACAAATAGACCTATTCGCATCCCCACTCAATCACCAGCTCAAGAAATTCTGCACAAGGACATACCACCCACTTGCTTGGAAGGTGGACTCTCTATCCTTCAGTTGGAAAGGCCTGACAGCATATGCATTCCCACCTCTTCCTTTGATGCACAAGGTGCTATTGAAAATCAAAGAGGAACGTCCAAGGATAATTCTGATAGCTCCAGACTGGCAAAGGCAACATTGGTACCCATTACTATGGAGCATGTCTCGGGGGAGAATGTGGACACTACCCCTGATTCCCTTGATGTTAACCCAGAGCAACTACAACATCCTGCATCCAAACTTGAAAACTCTGCAACTGACTGCCTGGAACATTACATAAGTGCAACTAACCCAGATTTATCCCAAAGAGTTAAAGACATTATCCTTGAGGCCCGCAGACCCTCAACAAGAAGGAACTATGCAGGAAAATGGAAGAGGTTTCTCATTTGGAGTACCGACAGGGGCAAAGATGTGTCAAAGGTAGACATTGCCAACATCCTGGAGTATTTGGCAGAGCTTTTCCATACAGGCCTGTCCTATTCCTCCATCAAAATACATGCATCAGCTATTTCTGCAGAATACAGCTTCGATCCACCTGTCTTTTCGCATCCTCTACTCAGGCAGTTTCTGAGAGGAATTAAGAATGTAAAACCTCCTAGGAAACCACCATTACCAGCATGGGACTTGAACTTTGTACTAGAAAATTGACACTTCCCCTTCGAACCAGCAGCAACAGCAGATCTTCAACACCTATCCTGGAAAACTGCTTTCCTGCTGGCAATTACCTCAGCAAGAAGGGTTTCGGAACTACAGGCTTTAATGGCAGTACAACCCTTCCTAATCTTCCATCAAGATAGAGTGTCCATTAGAACTAATCCTACATTTATGCCTAAGGTGGTATCCAGAGTGTCTTTAAACCAGGCAATCCACCTACCTACCTTCTTTCCCAATCCACAGAACAGGGGGGAAAGGCTGCTGCATACCTTGGATGTACATAGACAGTTACGCTACTACCTGGACAGAATCAAGGGTAATAGAAAATCTGACCAGCTTCTGGTAGCATATGCAACAGGAAGGGAAGGGAAAGCAATTTCCAAACAGACAATCTCCAAGTGGATAGGAAATTGCATTAGATTCTGTTACTCCTACCATGGAAAGGAAATTCCACAGAACATAAGGCCTCATTCTACAAGGACTACAGCCACTACCACAGCTTTCTTACGAGGAGTGGCTACCAAGGACATTATAGAGGCTGCTACTTGGACCTCCATGCATACATTTGCCAAGCATTATAACTTACCTTTATACTCTAGATCCCGAGCAGGGTTTGCCACTGCTGTTTTGCAAGGGATCCTAACTACACCATAATTTCTTCTTCCTCCTCCCCTAGTTTAGCTATGGTATTCTACCCATTTGTAAGGACTGCAGATGCATCCTTGAAGGACATAGAACAGTTCTGTACCTACCATAAATGTAGATGGTCCGAACAGGATAGCATCTGCAGTCAGGATTACCCACCCTCCTTCCCCTCTGTGGTACTCCTAGGGTATTTGCCCTCCTAATAGCTAGCTGGAGGGGGATTTCTTATGGTGTATTTGTTTGTATATATGTACATACATGATTATTTTGTGTGTTTACCTTCTACTATTTGGAAACATTGGCATTTATCCAAAAATGTAGCTTTCTATGAGGGCAACTGGCATCTGGGGCAAGAAACACTGAGGAAAATGGCGTCGGCTGATGCCTTTATACCCGAAGAACTGCAGCTATGACGTCGGGTGAAGTGCGACACCAGCCGAGGCCAGACCCAGACTTTGGAATCCGGCCGACCGAAGGGCTGCCTGACGACAGGACAACCCATTTGTAAGGACTGCAGATGCTATCCTGTTCGGACATCTACATTTATGGTAGGTACAAAACTGTACTTTCTTTTTGGTGCCAAAGAAAACGGGGGACCTCAGACCCATCTTAGACCTTTCCGCTCTAAACCTGTTCATACCAAAGGAGAAGTTCCGGATGGTCACTCTACAATCAATTCTCCCCCTTCTGCGGGAGAACGACTGGATGTGCTCGTTAGACCTCAAGGATGCGTATTACCACATCTTGATGGACAGACGATCCAGGAGGTTTCTCCACTTCCGGCTCGGAGCCAGTCATTTTCAATTCAGGGTTCTTCCATTCGGCCTCACCTCAGCCCCCAGAGTGTTCACCAAGGTCATTGCAGTGGTTGCAGCCCACCTGAGACTTCAGGGCATTCAGGTCTTCCCCTACCTAGACGACTGGCTCCTCACCGCGACTAACAGGCATCAGCTCTGTGTGGCGAGAGATTATGCTCTTTCTCTGGCCCACAGCCCTAGGCATCTCAGTGAATGAGCAGAAATCCTGCCTGTGCCCCACTCAAGCCCTAGAATTCATAGGGGCCAGGTTAGATACACGAACCTCCCGAGTTGTTCTAACGTCAATCAGGCTGAACAGCTTGTCGTATCAGGTGTTAGCCCTTCTTCGGAGCCCTGCTCCTCCGGCGGAATTAGTCCTGAGGGCACTGGGGTCTGTCAGCATCGATCGCTCTCTCTCTTCATGCCCGTCTGCGAATGCGCATATTACAATGGACCCTTCAAGTCCAATGGTCCCTGTCGATTCACCCGTTAAACATGCCAATCCCCCTGAGCAGGGTGTGCAGGGACTCCATTCTGTGGTGGTTACATGCACAGGAACTCAGAGAAGGGAGGCCCTTTGTGATTCCCCCGGTCGAAGCCACGCTGACTATGGACGCTTCTCGCCTCGGGTGGGGGGGGCATTGTTCAGGCAGATCTGTTCAAGGCACGTAGACTTCCCTAGAGACCACATTGCATATCAATGTCCTAGAGATGAGGGCGGTGCTTCTGGTGTTGCAAGCTCTCCACGACCTTCTTCCCCTGGGGACTATTGCAGTCCAGACGGACAACATGTCAGTGGTCTGGTATATAAACAAACAAGGAGGGACCAGATCTTATCCCCTGTGTCGAGAAGCCATGAGAGTGTGGGAATGGGCGATTTCCACCAACCGCTTTCTGATAGCAACGCACATTCCGGGACGATCCAACATATTAGTGGACAAGCTAAGCCGGGTGCTCCTCACTCCATATGAGTGGTCTCTGAATCCGTCTGTTGCGAAGCGGATCTTCCACAAATGGGGTCAGCCTCGCTGCGATCTTTTCGCTTCTCCTTTAAACACAAAATGCAGCGAGTACTTCGTGATACTTCCCCCCAGAGGGGAGACTCCCAGAGATGCTCTAGTCCATGCTTGGCCCCCCGGACTCCTTTATGCTTATCCCCCCCTCCCACTCATGATGAAATTCATCCAGAAAGCCTGTCTGTTGGGGAGCAGAGTTATCCTCATAGCCCCATTCTGGCCTCGACAGATATGGTTCCCCCTTCTGCATTCTCACAGTATGGCTCCGCCATGGATTCTGGATCCCAGTCCAGACCTGATCTCGCATCCAGCGGGATGCCCTACCCCAAACCTGGTCAATCTCAAACTTGCTGCTTGGTTGATCCAGTTCCATTAATGGCTAGGACTCCTGGTATCTCATCTCCCATTAAGGCCATTCTGGTGGCGGCTCATAAACCATCTTCCAGAAAACTTTACAACAGTAAATGGAAACATTTCTCCATCTGGGCCAAGGACAAGGACTTGGACCCATTTACTGTCCCTGTTCCGACTATTCTGGACTTCCTTTCCCTGCTTTTTAGGCAGGGAGCAAGTGCCTTTACGGTTAAGGTGCAGCTGGCGGCCATCTCCCATTTTCATGTGGGCGACGGCATAGGCTCCTTAGCGTCTACAAAGTTGTGCAAAACCTTCTTAAGAGGCATTTTTCTTCTGAAACCACCTGTTAAGACTGTGGTTCCCCCGTGGGACCTCACTTGCCTTGACGAGACCACCTTTCGAACCTGCGACTTCCGTTTCGTTGAAGTTCTTATCTTGGAAAAGTGCTTTCTTGGTGGCTATTACTTCAGCCAAAAGGGTTTCAGAATTGCAAGCTCTGTGTATCAAACCTCCATACCTTATCTTTCACAAAGATAGTGTCCCTCAGGACTAATCCGTCTTTCTTGCCTAAGGTGGCTACAGATTCAAATATCAATCAGTCAATAAATCTTCCTCTATTTTTCCCAAATTTTTACAATAAAGGTGAATACACGTTGCACAAATTGGATGTGCACAGACAGCTGCGTTTTTACTTGCACAGGACTAGAGAGTTTCGCAAGTCGGACCAGTTGTTTGTCTCTTATGCAAAGTCAGCCATGGGCAAGGCAATTACCAAAGTGACTGTAGCAAATTGGATCTGTCAATACATTATGCTAGCATACACTTCGTCAGGCAAGCCAGCTTCGGTTGGCATCTGTGCTCATTCCACAAGATCTGTAGCTACCTCAACAGCTTTTTGGTCTAGGGTTCCAGTAGATGTATGTTCAGCAGCTACCTGGTCCTCATCTCATACGTTCATTTCTCATTACAAGCTGGATATGATTTCCAGGAGTAGGGCTTCTTTTGGCTCCGCGGAGCTTCGGAATATTCTTCCATAAGGACCACCCAGGTTCTTGTAGGTTAGCTAGGGACTCTGTCCCGCAGGTTGCAGATCAAATGAAGTAACTACTTCAGATAAATAAGTTATGTACTCACCATAACGTTCCATCTGAGTAGATATTTCATTTGTCTGCAACCGACCCCCCCTGCCATCCCCCGAACCTGTCGGGAATATTTCTGATCATTCGAAGTTGGTTTCTGTCTTTAGTTAGTAAGGCAAAAAAAAACGATCTGAGGTAATGTGGTCAGTAGTAAGGGATTATGGGTAGGGGGGAGGATCTAGGAGCTTGGAAAGCTGCCGGATCGGATCCGAGGTCGGATCCGACACCCACAGGTTGCAGACAAATGAAATATCTACTCAGATGGAACGTTATGGTGAGTACATAACTTCTTTAACTCCACCACCCATCCTTAGCTTTGGGATTCAACCCAAGTGTCATGACTGCAGCAGGGTAACACGATGAACATAGTACAGTTTTGTACCTACCATAAATGTAGATGTTCGAGTGTTCACCCTGCTGCAGTCCAGGTTACCCTCCCTCCAACCCCTCTGAACTAGCTGGACTTACCTATACCATTCTATCCTATACAACCTCTGTGGTGTATTAGCTTGTGCCTGAAGGTATTGTTTTATTTTTATATGAACATTTTTATATATGAATACATATATATTGCCTACCTATTGGGGGCACCTGACATCTGGGGCAAGAAAAACTGAAGGAAATGGCGTCAGATGCCTCTTATATACCCCTGGCGCACTGACGTCAGGGAAGAAGCGCCAGCAACCGACGCTGGACCAAGACTTTGGAACTCAGGCCGACTGCGGGACTGCCTGATGGCAGGATAACCCAAGTGTGATGACTGTAGCAGGGTGAACACTCGAACATCTACATTTATGGTAGGTACAAAACTGTATTTTCCTGCAAGCCCTGGGATACATGGCATCTTGCATCCTTCTTATCCCCCTGGCCAGGCTTCACTTGAGAAAACTTCAGTGGTACTTAACCTTTGTTGTCAGTTTACTCAGTTCCTAGAGACCACACTCCCTCTGATCCCATGTAAAACGTCAAATTTCTTTTCTGTGCAGAGGCCTGTGCCATGAACAGGGGTCTTCCCCCATCATCCTCCACCCTTCCTGCCAGACCATCACCACCGACGCCTCAGACGTTGCTTGGGGCACTCACCTAATAGACAAGTGTACCTAAGGCCTTTGGAATGCCCAGCAACTTCACTTGCACATCATTCAGAAAGAAATGATGGCAGTACAAAAGGCTCTGACTTTTTCTTCCAACCCCATCTCAGGCTAGGGGTTCTCCTTATAAAAACAGCCAACACCACAGTGATGTGGTACATCGAGTGGGGGGGGAGGGCACCCAATCTTACCCCCTGTGCAGTTAGCCATGAGTCTCTGGCTTACAACCACCTCCATCGGGCTACACCTAATTGCCCAATACCTACCAGGGGTCAACAGCAACACCCTGGCAGACCACCTAAGCAGAAACTTACTGGACTCTCATGAATGGCAGCTCCACAGAGAAATCTTTCTGCAAATCACTCAGGAGTGGGGGACCCCAGAAATGGATCTCTATGCCTCACACCTCACCACCAGCTGCAGAGGTTCTGCACCAGGGAGTTCCACCTCCTAGCGTGGAAGGTGAATGCTTTGATGTTCCCCTGGAACTCCCAGTTTGTGTACGCGTTCCCTTGTCTGCCTCTTATTCCCAAGGTTTTGATCAAAATAAGAGAGGAGAGACCAAGGACCATTCTCAATGCTTCAGACTGGCCCAGCAGTGTTGGTACCACCTGATAGTGTTTCACTGTTGGTCATCACATTTGGGTTATCACTGCCAGGGTAGCCCTCGGCCGGTCCGAATACCAGAGGCTTAGTATTTCTGCGTCTGTTGCTGTCACTTGAGGACTGATGTCAGGTCGTCAGTAGGATAAAGTAAGGCAGCAAACGTCATTACATCAGCCTTTATGGCCATGGAGCCCGAAGCAGAAGCAGTTTGCACGAGTGCCGGTCGGCCGCTAACTGAGTTTTCATCTCCGAATTGAAGTTGAAGTCTTCTAAAGCTAAGTACCCCGTTGGGGATCCTGTTTTCTTGCACTAACCTATGTCAGAAAAAGTTAACTATTGTCTCGCCTGTGGAAAGCAAACACCACACAGATACTTCCACTCTTACTGCATCACTTGTTTAGGCCCAGATCACGACGTCCCTCGTTGTTGCTTCTGTGATTTGTTAAACAACAGAACTATCCGTTGTCAGGCCCTTATTTTAGCCAGATACTTTTGTTTACAGTCCTTGAATTCTGATATGGCTTCAGTAAGCCATCCAACAGCAGATCTTCTGAAAAAACATAAAGGTATAGACAGAGGCTGACTGCACAGGTCCAAACCTACTGACACTTCCGTTAAGCTCGTCGTCAGCTCTCCGGTACTCAGTGAGGCATTTTCGCAGCCTCTGATTGCTTCTGTGGATTCGCAGACTGCTACCAAGACCCTTTTGGAGGCTGGTATGCCGCAAAACTCTTAAACTATGGATCCTGGGGTAGTCTCTACCTTGGATGGGTCCCAAGCCGCTGAGCAGGCACCTGCTTCCAAGGAAATCCTTCGCACTACTGAATCTCGACACAAACCAATGTCTTCTTTTGCGACTACTGTTCTTTCATAAATGACCAAATTTCTTAGGCCCAGGGTTTGAACCACACCCAAGAAACTGATGACCCAGTCTCAGGCGCCTGCTACCTTGCCTCAGTCTCAAATGCTTAAAATGGCAGAAGACCTTATCATGCTGATCAGGGGAAGCCAGGCTACCCCCTCAAAAAGGAAGAGATCTGTCCTTTGTCGTTTTGTCTGAACAAGAGTCAGATGAATGTGATGCATCTGACTATGAAGACATACAACCCCTCTCTACTTATACGGATTCTGATGCAGAGGACTCCATTCCTTCAGCCTCTCCCCCAGAGGATTTTTCCTTTGGGGAAACCCTGCATACTTTAAGGGAGCATTTCCAGTGGGAGAGTCAGGACTACCCTCAGTCTAAAAAGAGACTCATGGAATTCTTAGATTTTCCGCAACATTAGACCCTTGGCCATCCCCCCAGTCCTGGATGTTGTGGATGAGGATTTCCTTGAATCCATCTCGACTCCGAAGGCCCTACCTCCTGCTCCCAGAAAACCAGACTGGTATTAGAGTCCCTAACTCTCTCAAATATATTTTTAAAAATCCAACAGCTGACCCGGAGGTCATTTCTCAAGGGCCAAAAGGGATTAAAGCAACCTCTGCTAAGAATCCCACACCCTCAGACAGGGACTCCCAAGCATTGGACAGATGGGGTAAAAAAGTATACACTTCAGCTACTCTGTCTATCAGGGCACTAAATTGTCAGTTCCATATGCTGAAATTTCAGCAACATACCCTGGAATTCCTTAAAAAATGTCTTCCCTTTCTACTTGGCAGAATCTAAAGATTTACAAGACATAATGCGTTTTGCAAGCCAAGTAACTAAACACACTTTGCACTGTGGATTTGACGCCCTAGAAGCTTCTTGCAGGACAGCAGTCACTGGATCTGTCATTAGAAGACCTGCATGGCTTAAGGAACAACCCCTGTCAGACCATGTCAAATCTAAATTGTTGGATGCCCCCTTGCACAAAGATAACTTATTTGGCACTAAAGCAGAAGAGGTCTTAAAAAAAGATGGAAGAAAAAGCAAAATCTATGCAAACAGTTAAGGATTTCTTACAAGTCCAGCCCCCTAGGTTCAGCAGGCATCGTCCCTCCAAGCACTGGTCCTTTCCTGCTCTGAGTAAACCAGCCCAGCCTAGGCCCCATGGAAACAGAACCCCCCCCCCCCAGACAGCAGCCCCAGGGAATGCAGAGATCTAAGCAGTGGATTACCTCCACTTCAAAATCAGGAAGTTCTAAGCCACCCCCTTATGGTAAGACCTCACAATGACTCACCACCCCGTCCAACTTCACTTGCCCCTAGGTGGAAAACTATTATTTCACTCAAGCAGCTGGCCCACCATAACCAAGGACCAATGGGCTCAGAACATTTTGTCTCCGGGATACACATTTTCCTTCCATTCCCTTCCAACCCCAAAAGGGTTCCCAGATCTACCACCAAATCAGTGGGCAGAGGCTCAAAAGCAAATCCTTTCCTTCTCTCTGAGAGCAGTAGAGCATGTTCCTGCAGAAAGATAGACCAAGGCTTCTATTCCAGACTTTTTCTGGTGCCCAGAAAAGAGGGCACCTGGCACCCCATCCTCGATCTATCAATTCTAAACAACTTCCTGGTGATCCCAAAATTCAAAATGCTCACCCTCCAGCAGCTGCTACCCATGCTGTCCAAGACGCTTGGCTAGCTACCCTAGATCTAAGAGGCCTACCTCCACATTCCTATAGGTTCTTAGGTTGGTACTAGGCTATCAGCCCTAGGACCTATACAAGCCTAGCCATAACAATTCCCTGGCGTTTTCTTCCCACACCATTTACTTCCTTGGACCACTGTCTAGCAGGTCGACTGACGTGATCCCCGGGATGAATTTCCTTTCTCCCATCCAATCGTCAAGGTTCCTTTTGAAGAGTGCCAAAGAGGCACTCTGCTTGACATGTATGGGCAGTCTATTCCAGAGTCTGGGGAGTCTCTGGGTCAGGAACCTATCCCTCCAGCATGTTTTGTTTATTGTGATGACAAGGTTTAGATCTCTGGAGCGTGTGGCTGTGAGGGATTGGGATTTCTTTAAGTGTAGCATGTCCAACAGCTCTGGGTTTGACATGGCCTTGTATGTTAAGCAGAGATCGCCTCTGAGTAGACGATATGCGACAGAGTATAGCTGGAGTTTAAGTCGGTCAGCATAGGGCATCTGCTTTAGGCCTGTGGTTCTTTTAGTGAGGTATTTCTGCGGCCTTTCCAGTAGTTGCAGATGTCTTGAGAGGTACATACCAAATGGGGCATTGTATTCAATCAGGGAATCATGCAGGAAATGTCTCAGCTTCAGGGCAAGATCGCAACACTTTCAGTTCTCTGCGCTTCCCTTTGGCTTATCGACTGCTCCGGGGTGTTACAAAATGTCTGGCTCTGGTCATTGCCTTTTGCAGACCGATATTCAAATTTACTCCTACGTAGACAACTGGCTTTTTCAGGTAGACAGCCAGGAAAAGCTGTTCAGGCACCTGGCCTTTGTAAAGACACTACTTACCTCCCTAGGATACACAATCAATGAAAAGAAATCCAAACAGGTGCCCACCCAAAGGATAATCATCCTGGGAGCAAGTCTGGACACAGCATCCTAGGTGGCATTCCTTACACCAGCGAAACCAATTTTCCTGACAACCTACTTCTCTCAACTAGCCACCAGGCCCCAGCTATCTGCAAAGAAGATCCTGCAAGCTCTGGGGTTCATGGCATCTTGCATACTACTCATTCCATGTGCCAGACTGCACATGAGGAAACTTCAGTGGTACGTTAAGAGCCTTTGGTGTCAACACTCTCAAGACCCGGAAACTTTTACCTGTAACTCCTTGGCTCAGAAAGGAATTTCTTTGGTGGGCAACAGCATGCTCCCAAAACAAGGGACTGCCCTTCTCACCCCCTGCCGCCCAGACCCTCACCACAGATGCATCAGACTATGAATGGCAGCTGCATATAGGGCCAATGGAGCCCTCAGGAAATCTTTCTGCACATCAGTAAAAAAGCGATGATGGCTGTGCAGCATGCCTTGACAGTTTTCAAACCCCTTCTATCTCCAGGGGTTTTTCTGATCAAAACAGACAACATCACTATGATATGTGGTACATCAACTAGCAGGGAGGGACTCGCTCCTACCCTCCATGCATGCTGACCATGACTCTGCCTTACAGCCTCTTCCATGCAACTACACCTGTTAGCACAATTCCTACCAGGTTCTCAACTCTATCAGACCAGTTAAGCAGAAACCTTCTGGACCCACACTAGTGGCAACTCAGTAGAAGTGCCTTCACCCTAATAACTCAGAAATGGGGAACTCCGAAGGTTGACCTCTCTGCCTCCCACACCAACCATCAGCTCAGACAATTCTGCACCAGGGAGTATTACTGCATGGCTTGGAAAGTGGATGCCCTGTCCTTCCCCTGGGTCAGTCTATCGGCCTATGCCTTTCTGCCCCTATCTCTCATCCCCGGGGTACGTCTCAAAATAAGGGAGGAAAAAACAAGGACCATTCTTATAGCTCCAGACTGGCTTTGACAGCATTGGTACCCCTTGCTGTGCAGCCTATCCCCCGCTGCCTCCATGGTATCTTCCTCAGATTCCAAACCTGACCGAGAGGGAAGGGGAATTCATGCATCCTAAGTTGCAGACACTCAATTTGGCAGCTTGGCGTATTCCCTAACCCTGAACCAATCTGTCATTCTAAGTAAACTGGTTCTGGATGTTATCCTTGAGGCCAGAAAGTCTTATGCAGATGAATTGAAAAGGTTCTGCACGTGGATCCAGGCTAAGGGAGCCAACATGGCACAGCCCTCCATCCCTCTCATCCTGGATTACTTAGCTGACCTACTACACAGTGGTCACACCTTCTCCTCTATAACAGTTCATGCTTCTGCTATTTCTTCCACTTTCCCACTGAGCAGCTTCTTTTTTCTCGCCCTTTCATTAAACAGTCCCTCAGACTGGCTAGCAACTTGAGGTCTCCCAGAAGGGCACCAACACCAGCTTGGGACCTTAACTTTTTCTTGGAAAAGCTCACCCTACCCCCTTTTGAACCAGCTTCTTCTGCAGAAGTAGAATTTCTCTCCTGAAGACAGCTTTCCTTCTGGCCATCCCTTGAGCCAAATGAGTGTCTGAGCTGCAAGCACTCATGGCGGTGGAAACCTTCATCTTCCATGCAGACAGGGTATTCCTCAGAACTAACCCATCCTTCATGCCCAAGGTGGTGTCCAGTGTGGCTCTCAACCAATCCTTTTTATCTGCCCACCTTATTTCTTAATCCCCAGAACAAGGGGGAAAGATTCTTTACTCTCTAGATGTGCACAGATAGCTCAGATTCCATCTGCACAGTACTAAATCCTTCAGAAAGTCTCATCAATTGCTGGTTAGCTTTGCTACAGGAGCAGAAGGCAAAGCCATCTCCAAGCAAACCATTTCCAAATGAATAGCACACTGCATCCATTTCTGCTACAAACAGCATGGAAAGCCTTCCCCCAAGGGGGTCATGACACTCTACCAGAGCAGCCTCCACCTCTTCAGCTTTCCAAAGAGGAGTCCCCACCAGGGCCATCCTTGAGGCTGCCACCTGGACATCTATTCACACTTTTACCAGTCATTGCCACCTGCCTCTCTTCTCCACATCCAGGGCAAGGTTTGCCTCTGCAGTGTTGCAGGGCATATAACCAAAAGGAGCACAACGTTGCGGGTCCCCAGAAAAGGTTTATTAACACAAAAAACACAGGTTAAGCGCTTTCATCAAATAGTATGACTTCCTCAGAACAAGTAATTGTAAAGACATTCAAACTTAAATAACAACCAGTTTAAATTCATTGGTTCAAAATTAACCAATACTATGCAATAAATACCACTTCTCATGAATACTCAAGCACTAATATGAATAATTAATTAATTCAAAAAGAAGTTTCATCTCCAAAAAACACAGAACAGTTAACTATATATACGTATATATACCTTACCTAATGGTGGATAAAAAGTAAAAAAGTATGCATGTTTAAAAAAAATATATACTGAAATTGAAATGTATATTAAAATATATAATACTTATTCAGTGCTTAATAAACCACACAAGTTAAACTGATTCAGCCTTCTCTTTCAATATAGGCATTATAGAAATGTACTCGTTTATACCTGGTGGGTGGTCAGCAGCTAATCTATTGCCACATCAACTCTTTATTTAGTATAAAGTATACCAAACTTAAAACATTTGAAGTTCTTACACAAAATACTGTGTTTGTATAGTGCATTGGTGTTTTTTTCATTCTTAATATCGTAGAGGTGCTCGTATATCCTATTTTTAGCATCCTCTCTGTCTTTCCAATATAAAAAGATGGACAGGTGCTGCATTTAGCAATATATACTAATTTGCTTGAACAGTTTCCATTCTTTAAAAAAATGTAACTTCTATTTTGATTCTCTATAGTCATATTGGTGTCTAGCAATATATACGAGCAATAGTGGCATCTTCCACAAGGCTTACTACCACCTAAATTCCCCTGCTTATTTAAAATTCTATTTATTTCTACCAGGTATTTAATATTACCACCTACCTTGGTAGAAAATATAGGTTTATCACCAAAAATACAAATTATTTCAGGGTTGGTTCTAAAAATATTCCAATTTTTTTACCAAGGTTCCTTTGACCTGAGAATATAGGGGACTGAACTGAACTACGCATGCTTGTTGGAAATTGATGGTATTCTGGGCAGTCTCTCTAACTGTGATGCCAAAGTTATCTTCATTGGCACCCAGTAAGGGTTTGTAAATGGTTCCCCATTTACCATACCAACAACCTCTTCAAGTATTGGATCAATAAAGTGGCCCGGATAACCTCTCTCAAGAAACATAGCCCTTAGATTCTTAAACTCTAGTATCACATCATCCTTCATGGTGGGTCATCCTGGCTATTCTGACAGCCTGGCCCTTTACAGTGCTTCTTTTTTGGTGAACAGAGTGGTGACTAGTATAATGTAAATATGCATTGCAAAAGGTGTTTTTTCGGTAGATTTTGGAATGAAAACTATTTTGCTTTTAAAAAATCTTGACATCGAGGAAGTTAATTTCCTGCTGATGACACTGAAAGGTGAACTTCAAATAATTTGTAGTCTGATTTATATATTCCACGAATTGTGGAATTTCCTCTGCACTTCCCTTCCATACAATAAAAATATCATCCAAAAATCTACCGTAATATGCAATGCATGAAGAAAATTTTGTATTATATTGAAAAATGTACTTTTGTTCCCATCCCAAAAGAACCAGGTTGGCATACAAGGGGGCACAGGCAGCACCCATAGCAACACCTTTGAGTTTTTTAAAATATTCACCCCCAAAAAATATATAATTGTTCTCCAGAATCAAGCTTATTAGCTCACTTAAAGGTAATACTTCATCAAATTTTAGGGATGAATAAGTAAAGAGAACTTCTTCAAAAAACTTAAACTTTCCAATTTCGGAATACAAGAAAAAAGATCTTGTACATCAATAGTAAGAAACCAACAACCAACTGACCAGAAATCCTGCTTTATTTGACCTAAGAAGTCCCAAGAATATTTTAATAAATGTGAAAATTTATTAATAATGTTTTAATTTTTTATCCACATAAACTGCTAGGTTATGGGTCTTAGAACCTGCGGCTGCAACTATGGGTCTGAAGGGTGGCTTCTTTAAATTTTTATGTACCTTAGGTATTCCGAAAATCGTAGGAATTTTTGGATATTTATTGAATAAACAATTGTATTCATCCTTAGAAATTCTCTGATCCAACAAGTATTCATATAAGTAGCTATCCAACCTACGATAAGAAATGTTAATTTCATTTTTAGAACATGGGGAATAACTGTCCTCTTGAAATAATATATGTTGCATATCATTGTTGTAATCTTCTGTGCTGTAGATGACCACCCCTCCCCCTTTATCAGGTGTCATAATTCTTACACCCTTGTTCTGCCTTTAATTCTCCAAAAGATTTTTTTCGTCAAAATTTAAATTAAACACCTTTTTTTCTCCCCAAATCTTGTATAAATCTTCAACTAGTTTTTCATATGCCACAATTAAGGGGTGCAAGGGTGGATTAAACATACTACTTCTCTTGAAAATGTCATTAGATCCACCTTTGCTCAATTTGTCTGAAAAAATGAGATTCAGATTTAACTTCCTTAAATATAGTTGTAAATCAACCATTACCGAAGCTATATCAGGTACATGAGTAGGAACAAATTTGAACCCCTTAGAAAATAGGGAAAATAGTGTTGCAGGGCATCCTAGCCAGTCCCTAGTTTCATTGACGGACCCACCCATTTCCTCAGCTTGGAATCTTAAAATGTGATGGCTGCAACAGTGAAACACTAAGAACATAGAACAGTTGTGTACACCTACCATAAATGAAGATGTTCGAGTGTATTCACTGTTGCAGTCCTGGTTTCCATCCCTCCATCCCCCTTTATTCTCTTTATTCCTTACAAAGGACATATTGGTATTTATTTTCCACTGGTGGGGTTCTTCCACCAGAACCTGGCCTTGTACTTTGGGGGCTCCTGACAGGTTAGGGCAAGAAAAACTGATTTAATGACGTTTGCTGCCTTACTTTGTACTACTAATGACATGACGTCAGTCCTCAAGCGACAGCAACTGACTCAGAAATACTAAGCCTCTGGTATTCGGGCCGGCCGAGGGCTACCCGTGGCAGGGATAACCCAAATGTGATGAATGCAACAGTGAATACACATGAACATCTACATTTATGGTAAGTGTACACAACTGTACTTTACGTAGACTGACCTTACAGCCCCCAAAGCTGTTCCCCTGATGTCAGATTTCTTGACCCATGGGGGGGGGGGGTACTGCACCCAGACCTACACACTGTCAATCTTTCACCATGGCTTGTACACTAAAAACTAACAAGGAGTCCCTGTTAAACATGTCACGGACATCATCACGGAGGCCAGAAGGTCCAGCACAAGAAAATCATTTGCAGGAAAATGGAAAAGATTCTGCTCCTGGAAACAATTGGGGGGGGGGTCATACTTCCCAACCTTCAATCCCTCTCATCCTGTATTACCTTCTAGAGTTGCTCAATAGTGGCCTCTTTCTCTTCTATTAAAATTCATGCCTCGGCCATTTCAGCCCATTATGATTCAAACCCATCCCTGTTCTCTTATCCTTTGATTAAGCAATTCCCCAGAGGGACTTCTAATATCAGGCCTCCCAGAAGGCCTCCCACACCACCCTGGGACCTGAATTGTGTTAGAAAAACTAGCCTTACTTCCTTTTTAAACTGCCGTTTGTACAGATTTGAAATACCTCTCATAGAACACTGCTTTCCTACTAGCTATCAAGTCAGCCTGAAGGTTCTCGGAACTTCAAGCTCTTATGGCTGTTGAGCCCCTTGTCATTTTTCCATGCGGACAGAGTCTCCCTGAGGACTAGCCCCTTCTTTCTGCCCAGCTGGTATCTGATGTGACCCTTTGCCAGGCCATACTCCTTCCCACCTTCTTTCCTAACACTCAAAACAAAGGGGAAAGAATTCCTACACTCACTAGACTTAAACAGGCAACTCAGATACTGTCTGGACCGCACTAAGCCATTCAGAAAAAAAATACCAACTACTGGTAAGCTTTGCCCAGAGGCAGAGGGGAAACCCATCTCCAAACAAACCATTTCCAAATGGATTTGACACTGTATCCATTTTTGCTACAGACAATATGGGAAAACCCATCCCCAAGTCTGTCCGTACCCATTCGACTTGGGCAATCTTCACTTCCACTGCCTTCCTCAGAAAAGTACTCACCAGGGACATCTTGGAAGCGGCCACCTGGACCTCTGTCCATACCTTTACAAAACATTACCACCTACCCCTCTTTTGTAAGTCTGGGGCAGGATTTGCCTTTGCAATTCTGCAGGGCCTCTTAACCCATACCTAGGACTCAACCTATCCTTCCACCCCTTTCCTCAGCTTTGGGAATCCTCCCACAGGTGATAACTGGAACTGTGAAACATGAACATAGAGTACAGTTGTGTACACTTAGTGTAGACGTTTGAATGTTTTCACTGTTGCAGTCTTGGTTTCCCTCCCCCATTTAACATCTTCCCCTAGAGGGGCATAAGCTTCCCTAGGTGGCTTTTAGCCTCCAGGACCACTTCTGTCTTTGCCCTTGTGCTTCTGACATGTTAGGGCAAGAAAAACTGATGTAATGACATCGGCTGCCTTGCTGTATAGCACTGATTACCTTATGTCAGACTACAGGCGACTGCAGCCACCGCACAAAAACTGGTATTCAGGCCGACCTGAGGGCTACCACAGCAGGGATAACTCGCAGGTGATTACTGCAACAGTGAATACACTCTAACATCTACCTTTACAGTAAGTGTACACAACTGTACTTTTCACATTGTATTCAGGGCATGGCTAGAGTTATTCAAAGTGTCTCAGTGTTTGTAAAAGTGCTTAGTGTGTGCTTATTACTGTGCATTTATTCCAAAGAGTTTGTGTGCAAAATGCAATTATTTTGTGAAGTACAGTCAAAATACAGCAGTTTCATAAAGTTTCTTGTGCTGGGTGTGTCTGTTCGCAAAGTGCCGCCATTATAGTGTGTTGCCTGCACTGTAGAGAGTTGTTGAGCAATGTACAGCCATTTTGAGAAAGTTTGTGTACTGTGTAATGGTCATTTGCAAAGTGCCGTTACTTTGAAAAGTTTTGTGATCTGAACCTCTTCTGCCCAGTTAATTCGCACAGTGCAGTTATTTTAAAATGTTTCTTACACTAAGAGATTTCTTACAATACAGTGATTTCAAGAGTATTACCGTGCCCAAGAGACTTTTCACAAAGTTCAGTTATTCAGAGGCTTGCTGTGCTATTGGGCATAGTTACAAATACTGGCATATGTGTGTTCATGCATACTTGCAAAATACTTCACTGGTACGTGTTAATATGGCAGACGGATTTCGAAACCATCACTGTTAAAGCTTGATCAGAACATTGCAGAGAATTGAGAATATTTGAGCAGGAGTATGATGTTTTTGTACAAGCAGCTTATTCTGACAAAGATGCACACACCAGGGCATTCATTTTGCTAAACTTAGCTGAGTCTAAGGCCATTGAAAGAGAGCGTTAATTTGTGTGTGCACCAATAGTGTATGAGGGAGAAGGTGAAAATAGTCGTATTGTTGTACAGGCTGAGTCAAGGGAAGACCACGAGTGTGTTTAAAGCGCAAGTTGAGGGAAATGTGTAACCCCCAGACAAATATTACATTAGAGAGGCATTTGTTTTTACACAAGAGAGAAAAAACAGGGGAAACTTTTACAGCTTATATAAGTGACCTGAGCAACAAAGCTGAAACTTGTCGGTTTGGTGACTTAAAAGATAGGTTGATAAAGGGCAGGCTTGTGTGTGGTATTAATAGTGCTGCAGTGAGAAAGATTTTGCTTTATGACGATGATTTAATGCTAAGCAAAGCTATTGAGATTTGTCAAATCCATGAAGTTAAAGAAGTGCACACAAGTATGCTTGCAAGTGGTGAGCACAGTTTTAGCAGGCTCCAGAGCAAATGTCAACAGTGTGCAACACACGGCTAGCAGAAGCAGGCCTAAGCACGTCATCTGCCACCACTGCAGGCTCCCCAGGTAAAACCTGTAGTTTTCCAGCAAGTTGTAAGAAAAGGATATGTTCAGTGCAGTAAAAGGATGTTTGCAAAACCTAAATCCAGCTTTATTAACTCGCAGTTGTGGTGCCAGTCATGAGTCTAAAAGAGAAAAATGCTTAGCATTTGTTCAGCAATGCCGCAAGTGTAAAAAGTGTAACCATTTTCAAAAGTTTTGCAAATCAAGTAAACCTCACAGTTCTAAAGAAGGGTCACTCGAAAAAGCAAGTTGATTATATAGAGAGCTACAATTCTACTTTCTACGTAGATGGTGTATGGTGAAAAGGCTGATGCGGTAAACTTGCTGCCCAAGAATGAAGTGTTTTGTACTGTCCAGTTCAGTGGTAAAACCACTGAGCTTAAAGTGGACACTGGCTCAAAGTGTAATGTTATGTCAGCAGACACATTTGCTAAGGCGAGAACTAATGACCAACCCAGTGTAGTGCAAAACTTGTTGCTTATTATGGAGGTTAAGAAATTCAAACAAAAGGCTCGGTGCTTTCATGTTGTTTAGCTGGGAACTATTACAGCTAGTTATTCTATGTAGTCCGAAGACCTGTGTGATCATTATTGGGTCTCAGACAGTTTGAGAATGAATTTGCTTTCTTTTACTAAAGAAGTTCATCACATAAGCACATATCCTAGTTCCAATTTTACTGAAGCTATTTTCTCAGAGTATGCTGATGTTTTCGATGAAAAGTTGGTCAAACTTCCAGTTGTGTAGTCTATGAAGTTATACCCAGCAGTCAATCCAGTGGTCAGACCAGCAAGAAAAGTTCTGATAGCTATGCAGAGTAAAGTTAAAGCTCAGTTTGATAAAATGGTGCAGCAAGATGTCATTTGTCCACTCACAGAACCAACTGAAATGGGTATTGTCCATGGTAGCAGCCCACAGAAAAGGCTCAGATGAAATCAGAATACGTATTGATCCAAGAGATTTGAACAAAGCATTAGAGAGAGCACCATCCAGTGCGTACAGTCGAGGGAGTCTCAACCCTAATACCAAATGCCACTGTTTCTTCTGTTGTGGATGCAAAAAGTTAATTTTGGCAAGTGATACTTGATCACAAATACTCATTACTGACTCCTTTCAGTATCCCATTTGGCAGATGTTCTTCGTGTTTCACTGTTGCAGTCATTACATTTGAGTAATCTGCTGGCAGGTTGCCCTCAGTCAGCCTGATTAACAAAGTCTTGGGTACTGCGTCGGTTGCTGTCCCTTCTTCCATGACGTCAGGAGTATAAAACATGCAGCTGACACCATTACATCAGTCTGTCTTGCCACGCGGTGCCCGAAGTAGAAGCAGTTCGCAAGTGCCGGTTGACTGACTCCTGAAATTTTCATATTAGAGTTTCAGAACCGAAGTCTTCAACTAAAATCTAAGTACCCCATTGGGGAAACTTTTTCTTGCTCCTTACCAATGTCAGTAAAAGTTAATAATTGCATTACTTGCGGGAAGCAAATACCTCATAAGGGTTTTCATTTGCACTGTATTCCTTTCCTAGACCCTGACCACAACATGCCTTGCTGTCGGTTTTGTGCTAAATGTAATCAACGCACAATTAAACATCGGTATATTTTTGCTTCTGAATATTTTGGCTCAAGATTTAATTATCCAGAAATGTCAGTTAGCAATCTGACTACCGGTATACCTAAAAAACACAAAGAAAGAGACAGACCATCGAGGTCCAAAACTGACGACAACACTTCTCTTAAGCCAGTTGCCGGTTAGCTGGTACTCCGTGAGGTGCTTTCGCAGCCCCTGATACCCGCTACCTCCGATTCGCAGGCCTTTACTGAGACCCATTTGGAGTCCGGTATGCCGCAAGATGCTTCCGTTTTGGAACCCACGGATATCTCTACCTTAGATGGGTCCAGAGCCACTGCAGGCACTGGCTTCTGATGGTGTTTTCAGGCCTACAGATTTGTATATTAAACCAACGCCATCTTCATAACTAAGGGCAAAATCTAAATCTGTGTCTAAAAAACCAACGCCTGGGCCACAAGTGCAGGCCCCTATGCCTAAAAAACAAATGATCAAAATAGCTGAAGATTTAGTTACTCTGATCAGGGGTAAGCCCGCCCCTTCCTTCTAAGAGGCCTAGACAAGACATTGATTAAACCAAACGAACCAGCACTCCAGGCAGGAGAGATTAATTTAAATAACCATTTTTATTAGGTAGCCAAAAAAACTACCTAAACAACCTGTAACATACAGACCGGTTTCGGCATGAGAAGCCTTTATCAGTGTCAATATTTCTTCACTTTATATAAATGCTTTTAACCAACTCCCCATTTTGAGACCATTTAGATACCTTTTTCTAAATTGGTATTGTCCAGCCATTGGTTAGTCCATCAAACATGGTTTAAAGGCACAATTCCACATAAATAAAAAACAAACAACATGAAATAAAAAACAAGAACAAAAAAACACATATGGACTGACCAAATGTCACAAATAATTCATCCAAACAACAAATATTAAGTACTTGAGAATGTACTTACAATAAACTGTCAGTCCATGCCAATCCATATGCTGATTTGGTTTTGTAAAACTTGTACATCATAACTATTGTTGGATAAATACAAATGATCTATAGTGCGTATGTATATTTACACACCATTGTAAAACTATGGACCAAAAATGTCATCATGTACCTCATATTCATTTAACCCAGGTTTAAAAAATGCCCCCAGTTTGGTAATCCATTTGCTCTCCATATTATTCAATCTTGTGTGCCATCCCATTTTGAATTTTCTTGCTGATTGAATTTTATCAATGATGACAAACTTAAAGCAGGCTTCCTTGTGCTGTTTGGTATGTTTATATAAGGCACTTGTGACTCGTCTATTCCTAATGGCACTTAGATGTTCACTAATTCTAATTCTGATGGGTCGAGAGGTCTGTCCAACATAAAATGCCGAACAGTGACAAAAGGCTAAATAAATGACCCAATCAGAACCGCAATTGCCAAAGATGTTAATATCGTAGACCTTAGGGGTGTTTTTACTACTGAATTCTTTAGTTTTGTTAATGTGTTGACAAGCCCCACAATGTCCACACGGATAACATCCCACTAGAGGCTCTCCAGAAAGTGTTGTCTGTATAACTGAGGGTGGATTAAATCTCTTATAGTGTGTTAGCTGAGATTGAATAGACCTCCCCCTCCGGTACGAAAAAGCACATTTATCTGGGAGAACCCTATCAAAAATGGGGTTAGATTTTAAAATATCCCAGTGTGTGCTGATAATATCCCTAAAATGAGATGTATTGCTCCCATAGGTGGTCACCAGTCTAATTGGTTGTTGATCCTTATTATTGTCAATTGCCAGTGGATGGTTATATTGCAATAATTCAGTTCTAGTTTTCTGTCCTAGTTCAACAGTCCTATTAAGCCTCATTATCAGAAATATTCCAAAATCACAATTTTGGCGTCTTAAAAGGATTTGCTCAACAGAAAGGGAATACTCTATACACACAGAGGACTTGAAATCAAGATTTAGAGCCAGGGGATACAATATGCAACATCTTAATATCCCATGATGCAAGGCAGTAATTACCCAGATCTCGTTTGCCGCTTCGCTAATGAGGTCATACTTTTTACCAGCTCCTGGTAAGTGATATTTTTCTTGCTATTTGTAAAGTTTTAGGTGTCCCAAAACTCTATTTTTAGTCTTTATATTCCTTCAGTGTACTTTTTCACTTAGCTCCATACCCATTCCCCCTTAGTTCACTTAGTCATAGTTTCAGTGTTTCGGGCCTTAGGCCTTTCCCACCCTCACAGTTCCTGTCAGGATTTCCCTCAGGTGTGTGTGTGTTGTCACTGTTATAATAATAACTAGTTAGTTATTAATAATATTTTTAGTTGTTAGTGTCTTTGGTCTGATTGGTGTGTGAGTGTTTTAGGACTGAGACATGTCAAAAGATACTAGGGTCTCAGGTGTCAAGAAGTGTGACTCGTGCTGTCAGATGATGTCTCTGACAGACGGTCACACTTCTTGTATTTATTGCCTGGGACCCCTATACCTGCAGGACTCCTGTGCTATATGTCATTCCTTCAGCCAGAGAGTCCTGCAGGAACGTAGAAATAAGTTGATCCTCAGGGGTCTTCTTAAACCAGAGAGCTCCCCGGCTAAGGTCGGCTCCGGGAAGCCCTCCAAGCCTCCCAAGACCCAGGCTTCGGTGTCCAAGTCTGTGGTCTTGGCTCCGACTCCGCCGGAGTCGTCATCAGCTCCGTCCGGAGCCGATCCTTCCTTGTTGGAAGCTTCTGTACTGGCGCAGATACCCTGGCTTTGGCTCTTGTCGGCTCCGTCTGGAGCCAACACCCTAGCGTCGAAGCATGTCTCTGCTCTGGCTGGAGCCGGGATATCTTTGTCTCCTCTCGGAGCCGACAAGTTGTCGGCTCCGCCTGGAGCCAAATGTTGTTCGGCTCCGATGGCTCCGTCCAAGAAGAGGTCTAGATCTCCTTCTTTGGAATCTATACACTTGGCTCCAGCCTCTCCCTTGCTTTCGGAGCGGAGCCATCGGAGCCGATCATCGAGGTCTTCCAGGCTCTCAGACCACGACTTAGAGAGAGTGGTGAGTAGGCTATTAAAATCACAGGCACTAGCCCAGATGCTCCATAGCCCGTCTCATCAGACGTCAGCTATTCTACACCCCCCTGAGATTCCTCCTTCGACTCTCCTACAGAGTTCGGAGCCGGAGATTATTGGTACCGTGACTGTTGCTGCTTCGGAGCCGATACCACACCTTTCGGCTCCGTCGTCCTCGACTCCCATCTCATCCTTGAGACCTTCCTTGGAGGGATCCGGGCGTCGGGCTTCCCTGGTTGGTTCCGAGGGGGCGAGTGGCATCGGACCCTTGTCCGACTCCGTTCTCCCTCTCAGGGCTTCGGCCTTGGTGAGCTCGGCCCCGACATCTGCTTCGGAGCCTTCTCTTTCGGTGGGACCAGGGATCCCTGTCTCTTCGGAGCGGGATCTCTCAGCCCTCCCTTGGAGAGGAGCCTTCGAGGTGGTGAGGAGTGTGCTAGCCCCGGAGCTTAGTCAGCAGTCGGTTCCTTTAGCTCCTCCCTCTATGGTGCCTGTAGATGCCTCTTCCCGCTCTCTTGCTCCCGGACCCAGAGATCCATCGCCCCAGGTCTCCCCATTGGGAAGAACTTCCTCTTCCGAGGTTTCTCCTGATCCTTCAGGTGAACCCCCACGTAAGAGGACCTGCAAGAGGAAGCACTTGGACTCCCCTGAGTCTACTACATCAGATACCGATTTAGATGAGTCGGAGGTATCCCCAAGATCTCCCTCTGAGGATGTCTCCTTTTCAGACATCCTTGAACTCCTGAAACAGAGGGGGGGAACTGGCCCTCCATTAATCCCTCCGAGGATGAATCTGTATACCTGGAGGCTTTTGGATCTCGACCCTCCACCTCCTGGGTGTCTCCGCCTTTCGACCCCCTTATGGAAGTCATAGCTCGAAAGGCGTGGGCATCTCCTGATTCGGTGGAACCAGTCCCCAGGAGACCTTCAAAGTTTATCACGGCCCCTGCTGAAAAGCAGTTTCTTACTAAGGATGTCCCGGTTGATGCCATGGTGGTGGCGGCCGCCACCAAGAAGGAACTTGCAGATCCTTCCATACCAGTCCATCCTCCTAACAAGGAGTCTAGGACCATGGACAGGTATGGCAAGCGGATGTTTTCTTCAGCGACTTTTGCTATGTGTTCGCTGAATTATTTGTGTCACTTCACCAGACTTCAGAGACACATCCACAAAGAGCTAGGTGAAGTAGTACAGGATCCGTCAGCAGCAGGGGCTCAAGAAAAGATTGCCTGTCAGCTGGGAATCCTAAATTCCATAACCAACTCCTCCATGCGGCTCATTTCTTATGCAGCCGATGGGTCGAGTAGAGCCGCAGGCACAGGAGTGGCCCTCGGACGTCAGTCCTGGATGCGGCTCTGTAATTTTGCAGACCCCTTTAAGGCGTCCTTCACAAACTCTCCCTTTGGGACAACGTTGTTTGGCCCTCAGGTGAAGGACACTTTGACCAGGTGCGAGCAGGACGGCAAGACTCTTTCTGCCGTAGGAGTCCGTTTCTCCACTCCTTCTAGACCTTACCCCAAAGGTCAGAAGGGAGGGAAAATGTGGTTCCGGAAATCACAAGGAGTCACGCCTGACGCACGTGGTCAGTTTACCCCTAGAGGCAGAGGGGGTAATAACAGATGCTGCCCTAGGGGCATAGGGGGTCCGCAGAACCAGGGCTCCAGAGAGCCTCTCTCTGACAAGCCCTTCCAGCATCCCTGAGGTGTTGCCCGACTGCCCACCCTTGGAGGCAGTCGGGGGAAGATTGTTGCTGTACCCAGAAGCCTGGCTTTCCCTCTCTCAAGACAAATGGGTACAGTCGATCATATCCGAGGGTTACAAGATTCCTTTCGAGGAAAGCCCCTTCCCTCAAAAAGGTTCCCTTCCAGACGTACCACCTGGTCTAAGGGAAATTGCAAGATTAGAGGTGTCAAAGCTTCTAAGGAAAAGGGCCATCCAGCTAGTACCAAAAGATCATTTAGAGTCCGGAATCTACTCAAGGTTCTTTTTGGTCCCAAAAAGACGGGAGACTGGAGACCAATATTAGACCTCAGCAGGCTCAACAAGTCTGTCAAAAAGACAAGATTTCGGATGGTCACACTTCAATCGATTTTGCCCTTTCTGGGCAAAGACAACTGAATGTGCTCCATAGACCTTCAGGATGCGTACTATCATATAAAGATTCACAGACGCTCCAGAAGTTTTCTCTGCTTTCGGCTGGGGACCATTCATTTTCAATTCAGAGCCCTGGCCTTTGGCCTCACTACAGCCCCCAGAGTGTTCACCAAATGCATGGCAGTGGTCACGGCTCACCTGAGACGTCAAGGATTCCAGGTGTTTCCGTATCTCGACGACTGGCTCCTCTCAGCCACCACCAGGCATCAACTTCTCCAAGCCAGAGACTACACTCTACGTCTCTGCGGTCACTTAGGAATTTCAGTCAACTTCGAAAAGTCTTCCTTGTCGCCCTGCCAATCTATTACCTTTATAGGCGCAAATCTAGACACTACCCGGATGTCAGCAAACCTAACAAATCAGAGAATCCTAGATATCCAAAACCACGTTCGGATCATCCTATCCAGCAAAAGGGTACAAGCCAGGTTGGTCCTGAAAGTGTTGGGCCTCATGGCAGCGGCCATCACACTTCTTCCTCTGGCCCGCTTTTACATGCGTCTCCTTCAGTGGATGTTGTTCACCCAATGGTTCTTCCAGCAGCTTCCCATGCGTCACAAGATTCTGGTGACAAGCCTGCAAGAACCATCTATCCTGGTGGATTTCCTCTCCTGTAGTTCATCAGGGCAGACCATTTGTTCCTCCGCCCCAGTAGCCACGGTCACTTCGGATGCCTCCCTGATCGGGGGGGGGCATTATCAGGGCAGGATGGTTCATGGCACGTGGCAACCGTTCGAATACCACCTGCACATAAATGTCCTAGAGATGAGAGCAGTGCTTTTAACGTTGCAAGCCCTCAACGACTTTCTTCCTTTAGGGACTATTGCAGTTCACACGGACAACATGTCCATCGTGTGGTACATCAACAAGCAGGGCGGAACCAAGTCCTATCCCTTATGTCGAGAAGCTCTCAGACTTTGGCAGTGGGCGATCTCCTCTCATCGGTTTCTGGTAGCAACGCATATCCCCGGGAAAACCAACATAATAGCGGACAGATTGAGCAGAGCTATTCTCATGCCTCACGAGTGGTCTCTCAAGCAATCCATTGTGGAGGAGATTTTTCAGAAGTGGGGCCGCCCATGCTGCGATCTTTTTGCTACACCCCAAAACAGCAAATGCCCAGACTTCTTCTTTCTCTTCCCACTTCCGGGCCATCCCCCCAGAGAAGCTCTTACCCAAGATCGGCCCCGGGGACTCCTTTATGCCTTTCCTCCCTTTCCTTTGATACCACAAGTACTCCAGAAAGCTACCGTCTTGAGAGCCAAAATTATTCTCATTGCCCCTTATTGGCCTCGACAAATTTGGTTCCCGTTCCTTCATTGCCATCTTTTGGTGCAGCCTTGGCATCTGGACCCAGTTCCAGATCTTCTGACCCACCAGTCGGGTCAACTGCACCGCCTGCTCCTTCCCTCAACCTCACAGCTTGGTTGCTCCACTTCCTTCCTTAGCCAGGCTCCCTATGATCTCTAACCCCGTTAGAGATATCATAGTAGCTTCTCTTTAAGTCCTCTACCAGGAGAATTTACACTAGCAAGTGGAAACGCTTCTCCTTTTGGGCAAAATCTAAGAACATAGACCCCTTTACTGCCCCTATTCAGTCAGTCTTGGATTTCCTAGCGGAAATTTTTCACTCAGGTTCTTCATCTTCCACAGTCAAAGTTCAGTTGACTGCAATCTCGAATTTCCATGTCGGGTTAGCAGACCAAAACATTGTCCCACAAACTTTGTAAAGCTTTTCTCAAAGGAGTATTCCTTCTTAAACCCCCTGTTAGAGATCCTCCACCACAGTGGGATCTAAATTTAGTGCTGACATCCTTGATACTTCCCCCTTTCGAACCGGCTGCTTCATGTTCATTAAAGTTTTTTTCTTGGAAGACTCTTTTTCTAGTCGCTATTACCTCGGCTAGAAGAGTGTCTGAACTTCATGCCCTCTGTGTTCGTCCCCGTTATTTGGTCTTCCACAAAGACAGAGTATCCTTGAGAACCAATCCATCCTTTTTGCCCAAGGTTGCTTCTAAGACAAATTTAAACCAATCCATTGATCTCCCTGTATTTTTTCCAAATTATTCTAACAGGGCGGAACAAAAATTGCATTACAGAACAAAGCAATTTAGGAAGTCCGAACAGCTCTTCCTTTCTTATGCTGAAAATAAAAAAGGTCTCCCTGTTTCTAAAGTGACCTTATCCAGATGGCTATCTTCCACCATTTCTGACATTTATCAGCTTAGGGGCAAACAGCTGAACTCAAAACCTAAAGCTCATTCCACAAGAGGTCTAGCCACTTCTACAGCTTTTCAGGCAAGGCTGCCCTTAGATACTATTTGTGCAGCGGCCACTTGGGCCACTCCTCATACCTTCGTTTCTCATTACAAATTGGATTTGGCCTCCAGGGACAGGGCAAGCTTTGGTTCCACTATTCTCAAGAGTCTGTTCCATTGAGCCACCCAGGATAGAGGTGCTAGGGACGCGGTCCCATCCAGCAAGAATGAAGGTGAGATTGACAACTTAACATTTAGAAGTTATGTACCTACCATAACGTTCCATGTTAGTTGTCTTCTCGCCTTCTTTCTTCGCCCTCCCTCCTGTCCCCCTAGCCTGGACAGACCTTGATCTCCCCTTTTTCTCTGGAAGATTCTTCTTCCTTGGACACCAGATAGTTCTTGTCCTTGATTACCTGGTTCCCTTACAACCTTTTTAGGTTAGTTGTTTCTCTTTCCTTAGTGGAAAGTTTTTATAGGCAGTTTTTCCTCTAGATACCAAACGAGATCTGGGTAATTACCGCCTTGCATCATGGGATATGGGGCTGCCTCGAGCTGGTAAAAGTGACTCTCGAGCTTAGCAAGTGCCGAGTCGGAGCCAAGGATCGGCTCCGAACCCATCCAGCAAGAAAAAAGGCGAGAAGACAACTAACATGGAACGTTATGGTAGGTACATAACTTCTAATTTTCAGAAAATCTGACCATCTCTTTGTATCCTATGCTGCAGCTTCACAAGTGAAGGCTATATCAAAACAGACCATTTCCAAATGGATAGGACATTGCATTCATTTTTGCTATACCCATCATGGAAAACCAGTTCCTGCTACCATAAGGCCCCACTCTACTAGGGCAGCAGCTTACATCTACAGCCTTCCTCAGGGGGGTGCCAACCAAGGATATTTTGGAAGCTGCAACTTGGAGTTCAGTACACAACTTCACCAGACACTACCACTTACCACTTTACTCTAAGACTAGAGCTGGCTTCGCCACTGCAGTTCTGCAGGGCCTTCTAGCCTCCTCTAACCCTCTGACTCCTCCTCCCATCCTTAGCTTTGGGATTCTACCCAAGTGTGATGACTGCAGCAGGGTAACACGATGAACATAGTACAGGTTTGTACCTACCATAAATGTAGATGTTTGAGTGTACACCCTGCTGCAGTCCAGGTTACCCTCCCTCCATCCCCTCTGACCTAACTAAATCTTTACAATACCTTTCTGATGTATTTGCTTACAGCTGGAGGGATGTTGTGTTTGTGCTAAATTTTTTAGATAGGTACTAATTACTGACCACCTTTTTGGGGGCACCTGACATCTGGGGCAAGAAAAACTGAAGAAAATGGCGTCTGATGCATCATATATACCCCTGGCGCACTGACATCAGGGAAGAAGTGACAGCAACCGACGCCAGACCAAGACTTTGGAATTCAGGCCGACTGCGGGACCGCCTGACAACAAGATAACCCAAGTGTGATGACTGCAGCAGGGTGTACACTCGAACATCTACATTTATGGTGGGTACAAAACTGTACTTTCTGAGAATATGGCTGACCCTAAAGCAGACTAGTCCAAGAAATGTAGCACTTGTGGGCACAAGATACCACTGTCTTGACACCTATGCCAAGTGTGTAGTTTGTCTAGGGGCAGCCCATCTTTACTCTGCCATCTGTGCCAGTTTTAACCAGTGAGCACTTATTGACCACCGGAACAAGCTTGTTTTGAAGGTTCTTCTTCCAGGCTGCTGCTCCTCCTCTTTCAGCCATCCCTTCTGCTTCAGGGTCTCATCCCGTGCCAGGAAACTTAAGGTTAGGAAGAGGTCTCCCAGCAGGTCTCGTCTCTCCAGGGACCCTCCTGCAAAAATCCCAAGGTCTTCAGAGCGAACTTCTTCAGCTCCGATAGTCATTCTAGGCTCCCCTCTTCCTTTGAGCTGTAGCTTCTGCCCTGAGTCTGTGACATCAAGACCAGTCTCTCCTCTCTTGCAGCAGCCTAATCCATCTTCCAGGCCTGCTTTGATGGCTTCATCTGTTAGGTTCTCTCATAGCCTCTCTGAAAGTATTCCTCAAGGCACAGATCCAGCTGGTGATCTTGACTGCTCCTTCCCCGCCTGGATCTGTGAGCAACATCCCTGCTTCACTGCTCTTGCCCCTTCTCCCATTTGAACCTCGATTTTGGAGTTATCTGGACCAAGTCTCTCTGAAGCCAAGCCGTCTGGTATGGTTCCTTCAACTCCAGTGTCCCTGTCTCGCTTGGCTGACAGTTTTGGAGCCATAGCTGTGGTGCCAGGTCTGAGGGGTTGATGGCTATGAAATTCTCAGAGCTGTCTCTTCCTCTTGAGGCTTTGGCGCTTCACAGCTTGGCTTCGACTCCCCACTCTGGTCCGGGGGGGTGGTTGTGGCCTCCAGAGCTTTCCCGTCAACAGCTTTGTCTCCTGCTGGGATGCCTGGGGTGTCGTAATCTCCCTCTGGTTTTGAAATGATGGAGAGTCTCCTCACTGCACCCAGACGAGCCTTGGCTCTTCTTGCTTTGGGCTCCGGTCCCTCTTTATCTGCTTCTGTGCCTGAGACATCTACTCTGTCCCCTCTGGAACAGCCTGCCCAAAAGGACTTCTAGTCTGTTTCCTGTGCGGAACTCTTGAGTCTTCCGATATCTCTCTGGAACATTGCACTGAAGAGGTCCCTTGGAAGCATGTGTGTAAAAGGAGACACCTGGATTCCCCTTTGAAATCCCTCACTGAGGGCACCAATCTTGATAAAGGGCCCTCCAGATCTCCACCAGAAGATGTCTCATTTCAGGACATCATTGAAGTTCTTTGCGAGAAGGGTGGTCGGTCTTCCAAAAGCCCTAATCCAGAGGAATCTGTATTTCTGGAAGCCTTTGGGTCAGTGCCATCTACTTCTTGAGTGTCCTCCACCCCAATACTCTCAACCTTGTGTCCTGCAGGGTGTGGTAGGAACCAGACACAGTAGAACTGATCCCTAAGTGGCCTGATAAGATCCTGAGTGCCTCTTCTGACCGACCGCATTGGACTTGAGGGATCCCAGTTGATGCCATGGTGGTGGCAACCACCATGAAGTAGGAGCTAGCCCAACAGAGCTCCACTGTTCATCTCCCTAACAAGGGAGTATTGGGCTTTGGGCAGGTTTGGAAAGCATATTTACGCTTCGGTGACCTTTGCTTTGTAAACACTGAACTATCTGGCATACGTAACCAGGCTACAGAGGGACTTGGTTAAAGAACACACTCGCTCGGTCCCAGGGTCCATGTCTGCCAAGGATCACGAATCCTTTTCGTCGAGAATGGCCACCCTCAAGTCTATTTCAGACATGTCCATGAGGTTAATCTCACATGCAGGATTTCTTACAAGCGGCTGATTAAGGCATTGTGGTCAGACGCCATGCCTGGATGCAGCTGTGTGGTTTTTTGGAACCCTATAAGGTGTCTTTCTATGTATCCGTCCTTTTTGGTCCGGTTAAGGAGACACTCTCCCAAAGTGAAAAAGATGGAAAGACCTTGTCTGCCATCGGGATATGCTTCTCTACCTCACAGCTGTCCTTCTCTAGGAACCAGCATGGAGGTAAGAATTTGAAGTTCTGTAAGTTGCAGGGTCCTTTCCAGGATTCACCAGGGGATCTTTTTCCTAGAGAGAGAGGGGGGAACTAAAATAACAGATGCCACCCTTGTGGCAGAAGGGGGTCCATTGAATCAGGGGTCTTGAGATTTTGTCAGACAGGCCCAATCAGTGATCCTGTAGGATTGCCTGACTGCTCTACTCTGGAGGCTGTTTGTTACACCCAACAACCTGGGTGGTCATCACAAAACATCATTGGGTGTTAAAGATCATATCTAGAGGCTATTCTATACCTCTTTTCCAAGCACCTCCCCCAAGGAAGATCCTCCCAGATTTCCCACCCAATCAGTGGGAGGCTTCAGCGTCCGATTGGTAAGATGCTCAGTCATCCAAACCGTCCCCCAGATCAGATCTGGCTTTTACTCAATTTTCTTTTTAGCCCCCAAAAAAGACTGGGACCTCAGACCCATTCTGGATCTCACTCCTCAATAATTTGATTGCCAACTCTAAGTTCCTAATGGTCATGCTGCAGTCCGTTCTGCCCTTATTGGAGAAAGACTATCGGATGTGTACTATCGCATCAAGATTAACAGGCGCTTCAGAAGGTACCTGCACTATAGGCTCAGAGCCAATCACTATCAATTCTGAGTACTGCCTTTTGTCTCACCACAGCCCCCAGGGTGTTCACCAAATCAATGGTAGTGGTAGCAGTTCATCTGAGACTGCAAAGATTCCAGGTGTTTTCTTACTTGGCCGATTGGCTCCTAACTGCTCCCACCAGACATTGACTTCTTCAATCCAGAGAATACTTGCTGCATCTAGCTTTGACCTTGGCATGTCTATTAATCTAAGCAAATCCCATCTGGTTCCAGCTCAGGCTAAAGACTTTATTGGAGCTCGTTTGGACCCAACACTCTCCATCCTGAGGTCCCATGATAAATTCTGGACTCTCCTTTTCCCCAAGCCAAGTCTTGTGTTTCGGGCCTTGGGGTCCATGGTGGCGACAATCAACCTAGTACCCTTAGCCCATCTGAGCATGAGGGTTCTTCAGTGGACCCTAGCTGTAATAGTGGTCATTCCTCCGTTACCAACCTCTGAACCACCGTATCAGGATTTCAGGTATGCAATCGGTGATCTGCTCCAGGGCTGATCTTTCGTTCTTCCTCCCCCTTTGGCCACTGTGTGACCACTGACACTTCCCAGCTCAGGTGGGGGAGGCATTATCTAGGAAAGAGTTCAGGGCATGTAGTCCCCCCCAGAGACCAATTTGCATATAATTGTTCTAGAGATGAGTAGTGGTTTTGGTGTTGCAAGCCCTCTACACCTCTTCCTCCCCACTGGAACTATTGCGATTGTCGGACATGGTGGCCTGGTACATCAACAAGCAAGGGGAACCAGGTCCTATCTTGTGTCAAGAGGCTATGAGGTTATGACAATGGATGATCTCTTCAGATTGCTTTCTTGTAACAATGCCATTCCTGGAAAAGTTGAGCATTCTAGCGGACAGACTCTGTAGAACCAGGCCTGATGACTCGCACGTGGTCTCTAAACCTTGCAGTGGCAAATATGATCTCACAGAAATGGGGCCAACCTTGCTGCGACCTGTTGTCGCCCTCCAACACCAAATGCAGCGAGTTCTTTGCCCTCTGCTGGGGCAATCCCCGAGAGATGCTTTAGTCCATGCTTACCCCCCCCCGGCCTACTATATGCCTTCCCTCCCTACTCATTCCCAAATTTCTTCAGAAAGCACAGAGATTGAAGAGCCAAGTCATCCTCCTTGCCCACTTTTGGCCCTGTCAGGTGTGGTTCCCCTTCCTTTTGTCTGTCAGCTGTGGACTCTGGATCCCTTTCCAGATCTGTTGTCCCTCTCTTGAGGGTATTCCCATCTGGATCTCCTGAACCTGAAGTTAACTGCTTGGTTTCTCAACTTCTAGTGATGGCTAGAAATCCCAGGCTTTCCTCTACAGTTTATAAAATTTCGGTTGTGGCCCACAAACCTTCCATGAGAAAAATTTATGCCAGTAAATGGAAGAAGTTCTATATCTGGGCCCATCAGAACAATTTGGGCCCCTTTTCTGCATCTGTACCTGCAGTTTTGGACTTCTTGGCTCATCTTTTTAATACCGATGCAAGTTTTTGTATGGCTAAGGGTACAGCTGGCTGACATTTTTAATTTTCATGTTGGAGAGAGGTCTTTCTCTAGCCTCATCTAAACTATGCAATGCTTTCCTGAAGGGTACCTTTCTATTATGTCGTTCTGTCAGGGAACCTGCCCTTACTTGGGACCTCACCTCAGTTCTTCAGGCATTAGTTTCATCTCCTTTTGAACCTGCAGCAAAAGTAGACAAAGTTCCTTATCTGGAAAACTATTTTTTTGGTGGCCATTACTTCAACTAAGAGAGTTTCTGAGCTACAAGCCTTGGCTTGCAAGCCTCCATATCTTATCTTCCATAAGGATAGTTACCTTACGTGCTAATCCCTCCTTTTTGCCCAAGTTCACTTCAGAGACCAACTTAAACCAAGCTGTTAATCTTCCAGTGTTCTTTCCTAACTTTCAAAACAAAGGGAGGGTATCTTCTCCATACACTGGATGTGTATAGACAACTTTGTTTTTATTTGGACAGGACAAAATCTTTCAGAAAATCTGATCTTTTCATATCCTTTTCTAAGTCTAGAATTAGGTAAACCAGTTTCCAAGGTTATGCTAGCCCCATTGGATTGTTAGTTACATCAAACTTGCCTGTTCCTCCAAGGGCCTTTCATTGCCTACTCAGGTTAAAGCCTGTTCTACCAGATCTGTTTTTACTTCAACTTTTTGGTCCAAGCTTCCCATAGATTAGATTTGTGCAGCAGCTACATGGTCCAACCATCTTACTTTTATTTGCCATTATAAGCTGGACCTCCTCCAGGTCCAGGGCATCTTTTGTTTCCGCTGTGTTCAGAAATATCCTTCCTTGAAGGCCTTCCAAGATCTTAAGTAGCTGGGGACTCTGTCCCATAGGTTGAAGAGCAAGTGAAGTCAACAATCGGGTAAAGAAGTTATGTTCTCACCATAGTTTCCCATCTGTGTTGCCTCTCATTTGCTCTTCAACCTTCTCTCCCTCCATCCACCTGCCTTTTCAAGGACCTAACAGATGCTGTTTTGGAGCAGATGCTTCTGTTTCTCTCTGAGCTCTTGAAGTATCATGGTTTCGCTGATTACTTTTCTCTAGATAATGTCTCTTGCCTTTGGATGTTGTGGTTATGTGATGTGCTAGATGGCAGCAAACTAGATCTAAGGAATTTAGAGGAGAGGGGCATCATGGGTAGGGGAGGAGCTCAGATGTGGGCGCCTGCAGCTTTAGTATATGGCAGAGTCAGATCTGATGCTTGGATCCGAGACTCATAGGTTGAAGAGCAAATGAGAGGCAACAACACAGATGGAATGTTATGGTGAGTACATAAACTTTTTTTTCACCACCTTTACTGTTCACAAGCATATTCCCTTTGGACTCTAAGAAAAACAGCAGATTTATATTTTGCTGTAACCCGGAAACCTTAAAATATGTTTATCACTCTTATTTGTTAGTGTTGTATGCTGATGTCATTCAGGTTACTTTAACAACTGCCCATCCAATGCCTGTTAAGAATTTCTTTTGAGGCAGGGGGTGGATTTTCCAGAACTTTGGAGGTAAAGCATCAAAAAAATTGCCATGTTTTTGTTGCTCGCCTGTTTCTAAGATGTGTAAACCACATCAAAAATATAGAAAAGCAGTAGAAGTACACTGGCTTTGCACACCATGAAAAGTTATCACATTAAAGTTTATTCTCTTCTAATTTTGTGTAATTTTCTGTTTTTTTTTTTTTTTTTTCAGGTTGTTTTAGCCCGTGAATTTTCAACTGGGAAGGAGTATGCTAGTAAGTGTTGTATTTTTTTATTGCATGATATTGAAGGAGCATTTTACATTTGCACATGGCGTTAATGTTCCAGAATTTTGTTAACTGACATAATGCCTTTCTTGCATGGTGGTTATGTTGCATTTCATGTGCCACTTCTGTAAATTAATATCCTGTGAGAGTTCCTTTTAACAGCCCTGGAAATGCTGAACCCAGACAGGGTTCTTGTTCTGTTGGTGAGGAGCATTAATTGGTGCACCTTTTGAATGTATTAATTCACAATGCGCTTCTATTTTGTATTACGTAGTAGTTCAGGTATTAATTTTGGTACAGTGTATTTGTCAGTTACCCCCGTGGCTTCTTCTGTAGCCCTTTTTAAGTGAGGCAGTCTAAATATTTACACTAGGATTCACTTTTTAGACCATCTAAACACAAGTGTGTAGAACATTGCTGTAAATCCCCCTTTGGGTGAAATGTACCTCCTTGCTTGATAGATTTCTGCATTCTGAATAGGAGATGGATTTGTTTACTTGTGTCTTGTGCTGTAATGGACAAATAAGACAAATTTCAGAACCTAATCTTCATGCTTAATATTCTCATTTATATATTTACCTTTCAGATCTAAAATGTTGCAGTTGTGTTAGCCATTGTATAAAAATGTCATTTTGTGTGCCATTTATCTAAATGTTGAAGATAAAACTGTGTTTTAAATTTTAACTTGGGTATCCATCATTATTGTTATGGTATCTGTAATAACCCTCCACAGAAGAATAAACTGATTTTCCCTTTTATGCTTTCACTCTGTCACTATGAACTTTGACACCATGGTAAGACAAATGACTACACAGCTCATTTACTCTAAATGCTGGTTTATTGTGTGTTGTGCAACTAAGGTAAGATAAAAATATGGTAAAGGTTTGTAGTATTTCACTGTACCTTTACCACCTGTTTCACTGATGAGAACAATACTGAACTAACTTTTCTGACTTTATTTTACAGCTTTGAACAGTATGTGCAGCTTTTTAATGAAGACATATAAGCTGGGCTACGCTGAGTTTTATTTTACCATAGATTGTAAATAACTTCAATATAGTGTAGAACAGTAACTTTGACATTTTAAATGTAATTTAGTATTTAACAAATGTAATACAGGTACAGTGTGTAGTACTAGTGAGTGATATGCAGTAAATCATTACTAATGCCTGATATAGAATGTAATATATGAAGCTCATGTTTTGAAAAGACTACACAGTTTTGTGCTTCTTGAAACTTTACACTAACAGTTAAGTGATTTTCCAACACCAGAAAGCAAACATTTTAACCTCTGTGTAGACTAGAAAGTTTACATTAAATGCTTGTTTAAAGCTAGCAGTGGAAAGACACTTACTGAGTTTAAAAGGCCCAGCAGATTGGCCAAGAAAAACTTCATTGTCCATAAGCTTAGCCTGTGTTTTAACAGCTAGGATCTCCTCCCTTTTGACTGTGTTTTTTTCTGTAATTTTAGAGATGGCTGAGGGGAATGCTCAGCACTGTCCTGTTTCACAAAGTATACACAGCAAAGTGAGCACCTTATGTGCTGTAAAACTAAACAAATAGGAGGGACTTTTTTAAATCGGTGGTTAATGCTGTCTTCTTTTGAGGTGGGAGATCTTGGCGTTGAGTTGTACCTCTTCTCTCTATCACAATACATGTACAGGAAACCATATTTTAAGAGGGAAATTGGGACTAACCCATTTTATGACTCGAGTCTCATTACTGCAGGCATTAAAATTAGGTGGGCACCTGCCAGTATCCTTTACTCGGACCGCTAACTCTGAAGGAATGAGCACCCTGTCTGGGTGAAGAAAGGATATAGGTTATTTTCCTGTTTTCTAACTTTGTTTGACAGCATTTGGAATTAATATTAGTGTGACAGTGACAATTTAGATGACCTAGCCATTCTTCTGAAATTTAACTAATCAACAGTAAAAAATCAATAAAAAGTTCGGTCACCATGAAAGTTGATTTCTGTCTCTCTCTCTTTTTTTAACACTATTCTCAAACAAGCACTTTCTTTCTCAAGGTGCTTTCTCAAGTTGAAGTATTAATTGACCTTAAATACTAGAATGCAAAAATGTGCACCTAATTAAAAAAAGTGTTTAAGTGCCCTACCCATTAGAACAGGCTTAATACTTGACACTTAACCCCTTGTCTCCTGTTGCTTGCAGTTTGATAATCCATTTACCTTCAGCCTCTTCTGTTTTATTTACTGTATTATCTTGAATTCTAGGATGTAGTTTGCAACAGTGTAGAATTTTAAGTGATGATTCACACCATAACCTCTAGCATGCTTTGCTAGAGCATTTTGTATATTTTTATTAATGGTGTTTTCTGCATATGTTTTAACATTTTTTTTTGTTATTGCATAAAATGAACGCCATTCTGTGCACTGTATCACATAAACTATTTATTGATGTACATGCGTATAAAATCAGACTTATTTGTGTTGCTAGAAGTATGACACTATTAGAGCACACGGTTACAGTATTTACAAACATAGTATTTAAAAGTGCCCTTCTGTTAAGATATGTTTTACTTAAGATTTATAGCACAGCTTCCTTCACAGACCCAACTTTTAAAAGCAAGCAAAGGCTGTGTACCTAGTACTTCACTAATTTTTTTATCAATGTTAAAATGTTCTAGTTCCTCTAAACATCACACACACACTGCTTACATTTCTGGTATATGTTAACAGAACTTTTAACTTATTCTGAATGTAATTTACTTTTTTACAATGTTCTTACTGAAAGGTTTTGCTATGCTCAGTCTATATTTGATGACACCATCAGTAACTTAATTTTCATTATATTCTGTATAAATAAAATCATGTAAAAAAAATTGGTATCACTTGATAATTGTGAAGCCTTCAACTGTCCGTTTCTAATATTATGATGAATATGTTTCAGAGGCATACTAGGCCTATCTAAATGCGTGCTCTGTTTACTCTGGAGTATGTTGTAAACATGTACCAGTGTTTAATATCCTGTATTAGTTGAGTAATGAACATCATAGGGTAGTTTTTTTAAAAAAAATGGATATAAAGTTTAACGTGGCCAATGATTTTTTTTTTAAGGAGGCTGTAAGGAACATAATGTAATGAATATAGTATACACAGCAAGATAGCATTAAACCTGTACTTTATGATAATCACATTACTTCATCAAACAATAATAAAGTTAAGGACACAAAAACAAATTTATTTAGTTGTGTTCTATCCTATGATGTTCATACTCCTCTAATACAGATTATTAAAAAACACTAGTACATGTTAGTGTATTCCTACTTTTAAAGACACAGTAGTAGATAAGCTTACCTTTGGATATAAAAAATCTAGAAATTTAAATAACATCTGATGTAAGGAACAGTAAGTATATGAACACAGCATCTATATCCAAGTACGGAACCCAGAAATGCAACAATTGTCAAATACTGAAAGGTGTGTCTCTACAGAAACAACGTCCAAGCATCCAGTTAGTTTCAAACCATTCCAGCTTAAGTGTCATGTGACATGTAATACTAAAAATATAATATACATGGCAAAATGCCTGAACTGTGTTGCCTTCCATATAGGTAAAACAAATAGTTCAGAGAGAGAAGTTGTGAGCATATGTCTGACAAGAAGGCAGCTAGACACAAATGCATTATGTAGGCATATTAAACACACTTCTCACAAATTTTGCTTATTTTACAAAATGTACAGGAAAGCTTAAGAGGTGGTGATGTGAACCACACAGAAATTTTTGAAAATAAGTGGATAATATGTTTTAAAACACACTGTCCACCTAGTGTCAGTGAAAGTGTGACAATAAAGCCAGTTCTGAAAGATAAAATAAAATTAAATCTGATGTACAGATGTAAAAGTTTTAACATGTTTTTAGTTACATGCAGATAGTTATATTTACTATTCTTAGTACGTGTAAAGTATTGATCTATGTATTGGTCTTTTTTTGTGTTACTTCTTTAAAGATGAAGTTACATGACCTTTTCCTTTTTGTATTTGTGTTTTAAATTAGCTGACTATTTGCTTGAAGAAGCCTGTATTGGTGAGAAAGTACTAGCAAGCTATAATACATTTCCTGCTGTTTAAGTATGGAGTGTCGTGGTGCCGGTTTACTTTACATTTTGTTTTATTATACAAATAATTGCCAAGAGCTCTTTCTGTATGTGCGCATACTGCATTTCAGTTTGGGTTAGAGTTCTGCACGTATAGGCTACTAGTCTACCCTCTTGAAGAATGACTGCACCAAGATCAAATTTCGAAGCATCACAAGAAAGCGTAACTGTTTTGTGAACATCATAGCATCTGAGTTGAACTGGCAGTTCTCTTTCAAGATATCAAGTGCTCTCTGGTGTTCCTTGAGCAGTGCTGAAAGTTGGCTCAAGTCTGGAATGAACTTGCCTAGGCAGTTAACCATGCCACAAAAATGTTTTAAGGCTTGAACATTGAAACTGGCATCTCGAATAGCAGTTTGCTTAGAAGAAACTGAGCTGGTAAATAAATGACCAACATAAGTAAATTCTTGTAGCCTGAATTTGCACTTCTGAGGATTCAGCTTAAGATTCATTTCATGTGCTGTTTCCAGAACATTCTTGAGGTTTTTATCATGCTCAGCTTAGTCATTACCTCTTACTAGAATATTATCTACTAATAATGGTCCACAGATACCCAGAAAAAATTTGTTCCATGGCACGTTGGAAGACTTCACTGGCAGAATTTGTCCCAAATGGCATTCTCAAAAATCTGTACCTGCCAAAGAGAGTACTGAAAGTGGTTAGCAATGAAGATTTTCAGCCAAGCAAAATTTGCCAAAATGAACTCTCTGCATCCAAGACAGAAAAAAAGTGGCATTTGGCATAACTTCTTAGACTGTACGCATTGGAGGATGGTCTTTTCAGCGCTTTGTTCAAATTTTGTGGATCAAAACATATTCCGATACCATCTGGACTTTTCTTATGAGCTACCACCATGGAAGATACCCATTCATTAGGTTCATCAAATGGACAAATCACACCTTGCTGCACCATTTTATGTAGCTCAGCCTTGACTCTGTTTTGCATAGGTACTGGAACTTTCTGGGCTGGTCTGATAGCTGGGCTGACTTCAGGATCTAACTTCATGGAGTACACAACTGAGTTTGCCTAGTTTGTCTTCGAAAAGATCAGCATAGTTAGAGAAAATAGACTGGGCGAAACTAGAACAGTGGTCTTTCAAGCTTACATAGTGCACTTCCTTATTAAATGAAAGTAGTCCCATTTTCAAACCGTCTTAAGAGGCGTAATGACTGTACATGCCTTTTGATCAAGTAAAATTGCAAGTCATAGCTGTTCCCAGCAGAGTAACATGAAAGCACTACTAAACCTTCAGGTTGAATTTCTTTACCACCATAAGCAACAAACTTCCCATACTTTGCCAAATCAAGTTTCTCACCAGCACATACTCTAGCAAATGTTTCTGCTGACTTAACACACTGCACTTTGAACCTGTCAGCTTTGAGCTCTGAGGGTCTTCCATTTATCTGAACAGTGCAAAATACTTCTTTGCCCATAAATCTACTGTTCTGACTTTCATTAGGCACAGACACACCATCAACATAAAGTAGGGCCACAGCTTTCTAACTGACCAGCTTTTCTCTTTTAGTAAAATAATGAGCCTCTTGATTTACAAAATCTTTGGAAAGGATTCCACTTTTTACATATATGGCATTACTGACCAAAAGCTTAGCACTTTTCTCTTTGAGACATGATTACTACCACATATATGGCAGTTTGAGGCTAGGTGATGGAGCATGCTTCGAGTTTGCTGATTCACCCTTGTGCTGCACAGAGACTGTGCACACTCTGGAATTTGCTAGAAAGCTGCTGGGTTTACCAGGGACTGGTGCAGGGCTTGCAATTGCTGCCATGCGCTTCGGCCTGTTTCTTTTAACCACGTGCTGCATACTATCAACATGAGCACTAGAAGATACTGGAGGCATACATTTCTCATTTGTAAGCATATTTGTGTATTTTTCTCTGAGGTCATACATCTGACAAATCTCAGTGGTCTTAGTTAAATCACTGTCACAACACAAAATCTTTCTCGCAACATCTTTAATACCACACACAAGTCTTTTTAGCAACTCATTCCTTTAATTCACTAAATCTGTACGTTTTAGCTTTGTTTCTCAATTCAGTTATAAATGTTACAAACGTTTCACCAGGCTTTTGATCTCTTGTGTAAAATAAGTGCCTTTTTATTGTAATAATCGTTTTGAGGGCTACACGTTTCTCTGAATTTGTTTTAAGCACTCTGGGTCTTCCCTCGACTTAGCTGGTACCTCTTTGACTGTTTTCCCCCATCTCCTGCATATACAGCAGGTGCACACACAAATGCTGTGTTTCTATGGCTTCTGAATTGGCTAAATTTAAGTAGAATAAATGCCATTGTACGGCTGTCTTTTTCAGAAAATGCAGCTTGTATGAAAATGTCGTACTGTTTATCAAACACTCTTCAGTTCTCTACAGTATTGTCCAAGACAAGTGGACCAGGTTTTCAGAATCCTTCAGCCATGCTAAAAAAGTATGCCCAAACGCAGTGAAAAAATGGCCCTTGTAATTATATACGAAATTTGCACACACACAGCCAGTACTTATAACATTCAAATGCACAATAAACTCTGAAAAACTGTACTTTGTGAAATATGCTTAGAAATGGCTGTATTTTGAGAAATAACTGTTGTGTAATACTGTACAAACTTGTGAACACATTGTACCTCTTGGATATCTCTAATAGTTTTAATGCGAAAAAGTAGCACATAGTGAAAAAAAAGTGATTGTTTTCCTTTTATACATTTTATGTGATTCGGTCATTATTTCAAACATTTTTGTAACTATTTCAAATATTCTTATCAGTAACTCAGTTTCAGAATTATTTAGCTAGAAATTCATTTTGAGTGTTCTGAGTGCTTCGTTTTATATTATTAGAGTTAAGAAATAATTTAAGCAAGTTTTGGTACCTGAAATTAATTTCTGAGCTGTTTTTGCAAGTTGTAAGTGCAGTAGGGATGATCCATTCCTTTATATTCCTCCATCATTAACTGAGTCTTTCTCCTTCCTGAATCTGGATCACACAGCTGACACGATTTCGCTCGTCTTTGTTTACAATTGAAGATGAACAGGCGGGGTAGTTCGTTTATACGCTTTATTACATAGAAGCACATCAAGATGGATAGCAGTAGTACAAAATATAAACAAACCGATTAACTGACAGACCACACAGCATGCATGCTTATATCTCAACAGCTTACTGCAAAAATGCAGTCAGGTGTGCACGTGTTCAATATATATACACTTGTGCAAGCCCACAGAAAGCTTCTTAAAGGTATACATACATACTGATCTACACAAACCTTACAAGAAAATATTTTTAGAGCAAAAAAAGGTTGAACTGTATAGACCAAGCTTTGAATGAGGACATGTCTTTGCAGGCATGTATTGATGATGATAAGGAGCTAAGGGCCAGTGCAGAACAAAGCCTTGGCTAGAGTGTCTAGAAAAGAAAGTTTTTAATTTAGAAGATTGAAGAATATAAAGGTAAGTGGCAAACCCGATAAGCATAAAGCTCAACAGTAAAAATAGTACTACTGTGCAACTTAATTATCCCAAAGGAAGAAGTCGGGGTAGGAAATATCCATCACACTGCTTGGAAGAGGGAAAAATGATATACTGAGACAGATAATTGTCAGTTTCTAGACATGTCAGCTAAAAGAAAAGGTCACAGCGGCTTTGGAAATCTAGGAAGAAATTCTAGGTTGATAGGGAGAGTTTGTGGATCAGGAGGTTTTGGATGTCACCGTAAAGGGCACCTTTACCCCAGGTATTAAGGAATTTAAACAGGAAGGCCTAAGGTGGCAAATGTACCCAGCCACACTTGGTCTCCCTTGAAACTGGATACAGAGGTAATTTGTAGACCCAAAGAAAGCCCTCGAGGTGATCCCAAAACTGTTGTTCCATAGAGATGATGCCTAATCAGCAAGGGGCACAGCAGCCCACAAAAAAAAAAAAAGATGTTGCAACAACCGGTGGAAGATAAGGGTGAGAAGAAAATAGATGTTTTGCCACTCCACAGCTAACTCATTAAAGAGAAATAAGAGGCGAAACAAAAAATTAAGAATAGGGAAACAGTGGGTGAAATGTTTGTGTGTGTATATATATATATATATATATATATATATCTATATATATGTAACATTTATAAATAGGGGAATGCATTAAACTGAATATTTCCCATGTGTGTGACAGCAATGTAAAACTGTGTAAACTTGAGCACAGAATGTGACCCATTCCAACTTCTTCCAGTGGTTACTGACTGACTAGGCAAGAAAATAAGGGTGCAAGACTGGTATTGCAAGATAGTAAGAACAAAAGCTGTAACTGTTCATGCACAGACTTGGATGGTAAACTCCTGCTCCTTTCTTTTTTGGTGAGCCTCTTCAATTTGAAATCCTAACAATCGATGTGATGGTAAAGAAGCAGGAAAAAGCTTTTTGACATGTGTATAAGGATTTATGCGTATGAAACCTGAGCCAGCCGACTGAAATGTAATAGTGCTGCTGCAATATCTCACATAAATGTGATTATGTACAAAATGCAAAAGTAAGTTAATTTTTTTTTTTTAACTCCATAATTGACCAGAGGAGTAGGAAAAGATCTAGACTTACTGAACAGCAGGAATTTTCTGTGCCAAAAGAGTGAGAGAGCTTACTTGACATTTTTGCAATCTTAAGTACATTTATCTAAATTATTTACATGTAAATTGTTGATAGTTATTTTGACTTTACTAGACAGTATATGCAAGTATTGAGGGAAAGGCATTATGTAGAAGTGAACTGAAATAGAACAAAATAAGATGTATAATCAGTGAAGCACCAAATACAAGTGGGAGATATGTCAGACAACTTTACCCATATGCTAAAGCAGCAACTGTCCTTCTGTAAAAGGACAATTTGAACAGCAGCAGTTTTTCTTTCATCACAGGCGATGTTTAACTGGAAGTTGATGTATAATCATCACAGGTTTAATGGGGGGGGGTTGATTAAAGGTATAAAAGAGGTACTAATTTGACAAGCTTGCATTAGAGTAATAAATGGGTAAAAAGTGGGGCACCGATGGTATAAAATTCCTAGTGTGCTGACTTAATAGATGAAAGCTTATTAGAGATTTGAAAGGAATTCTGCCTGTTGTGACGCATACAAATCTAGGTTGATGGAGAATGAGGCAAAATAGGACAATGTTTAGTACGGAAAAGAGGAAATAAACTAAGGGAGAGCAAGATGGAATATTAATGGCTTTGGGAATACAATTGGCGAGAGAATGCCAATATATATCAAGAGGAAGGGGTGTCAGGTAGCAACCTTGCAGAAAATGTGCTTAAATAAAGAAGTAAATGAACTAAACAGAATAGGATGCAAGGTTGCAGTCAGTGCTTTGTGGGGACAGAAGCAGAGAGGAGTAGGTATGGTTAGTAAACGAGACTTGCTGCTTACAATTTGGAAAAGTACTGATTGATGAGAAACTGATACAAGCTGAGCTAAAGGAGTTTATAGGAGAGCAACTTGTCATTTTGTTGATTTATATCCCCCAAGGAGCCCTCTGACTTAAGGGGATGTTAGCAAAGGTAGTTAAATTTCAGAAGAGACTATGCCTAATTATTGGGGACTGTAATAATGACAAAAGTAGAGCAGATTTGGAAAAGAGCAGTGACTAAGGAAGGTAAATTCGTACCAGCCTATAAGGAAGCAGTAGTATGGAAGGACATGCTACTTGGCCAAAATCAGAGCTGGTCAAGGGTAGATAGAGGATTTATAAATATCGAACATAAGGAAGATGTGGAGGGAGTATAGAAAGAACCGCTCACCCTGGCTGACAATGCACTTGTAACTGAGGATTCCACTAAAAGATGCCTCAAGACTGCAAAAACATTGCTGTTTCCAGGGTTGGTTATTAGAAAAGGAACAGGACAGACAATGGATAAGGAATGAATTAGTACAAACAGTAAACACATGTGGGGAGTGGGATGGATTGAAATGGGATGAATACAAAAAAATAAAAAAAAAATGTATTTTAAAATTCATGAGAGGATGCAGTTAAAATGAATAGGAAGGCAATGTTAGGAGAACTGGAGGAAGTGCAACAGCTAGAAATTAAGTGTGATGAACACTTGGTAGGAAAAGGCGGAAATATTAGGCAAAAAAAATCCAAGAAATGGTGGGTGAAAGAATGTTAGCCAAGAGAGTTGGACTGGAATGGATATATTTTGCAAACAGCTCAAAGTTAACCAAAACATTGTTAGGTTAATGCAGCAGGAAGTTTGTAGAGGACTGTATGCTTCAAAAGTGACACATGATAGAGAGGAAACAGACATTTGAAGGGGTCTTATTGCAGTTTATAGTATTAGATTTGTATGAGGAGGAGTGGTAGGTGGAACAGGAGGAGGATTAGTGTGTGTTTGCATGGGAATATTATGCAGCCTGTGATCTTTGAAAGGAAAAAACAAAAATTTGTCAAGTCAGAAAGGAGGGATAAGATTAGGAAGGCAATGGAAATATGAAGAAAAAAGTTCCAGGACATGTGGGTAATAGGAGTTAGGGTATTAAAAATATGAGAGGCTGCTTTGTGACATTCTGCCAGGGGTCCCCTCCCCTCTCATGGGCAAGGGCAGTAATAGCAACATTATATAAGCAAGGGGAAGACCCTTTGGTACCATCCTCATATAGGCCTATTTCGGTATTAAATCGTAACAAAAGTGCTTTGTGCTGTTGGCTGAGACTTGTAGAGGTATTAACTGCGGCAATTCATGTGGACCAGACTAGGTTTGTGTGTGTGTGGGGGTGGGCAGCAGGTAATATAATTACAACCCTCTTGGTGATGCAGGATGCACAACAATGTAAGAAAGTGGCTATACTCTTTTATGCAAGAAGGCTTTTAATAGGGTGAGCTGGAGATACCAGTTTGAACTGTTAGAAAAAAATGGGGCCATGCATACTTGGGTTGAGATGATCAGTAGATTATATGCAGGGACATGTGCAAAGATAAATGTAAGAGAAAGACTGTTGGATTACTTCCCACTTCAGAGGCACCAGGTAGGGATGCCCTCTTTTCTGTCTAGAACCTATAGCAGTAGCTGTAAAGAGCTCAAAGATTTGATGATACGAGTGAGAAGGCAGAGGAAAATAACCTGACATGTTGATGACATACTTCTGACCATTTCTACACCGATGGAAAATGCAAATAAGCTATGGATGATGGTGCATAACTTTGGGAAGACAGGGTCAATAAGGAAAAGGCACAGACCTTGTAGACAAACACAAGTAAGGAGGAGTTAAGAGAGTTTGTTAGAGTCCTTATGGAAAGAGGAAGTAAAATACCTTAGAATATGGCTGAGAATCATTAGAGGGGTCCCTAGAACCTTTGTATGGTAAAGTACGAGAAAGTCAGGAAACAGTTGGGGAGATGGGGGGATGTTAAGCTAGAACTGGATCAAAGGGTAATGATATTTCATTTAGTCTCTTCAGTTATACTCTGGACAAGCCTTCTGGCCAGTACTAAAGGAAAAAATATCTAAGAAAAGTTAGATGTTATGTTGTCCCATCTCGCCTTCGTTCTTGCTGGTTGGGTTCGGAGCCGATCCTCTGCTCCGACTCGCCAATATATACAGTAACTCCAGAGCTTTTACTGGCTCAAGGCTAGCCTTTATCCCAACATGCCTAGCGGCAGCTACCCAAATCTCATTTGCCGCTTGCAGTGTCGAGATTGCTCCATACTGGCTCAGGCTAAGTACTTTAGGTTTTTATTAGTTATTGCTAATTTTTGGAAAATTTCCTGGTTATATTGACTCTTTAGTGTGCATCTTTCCTTGTTAGCCTAACGACCCTCTTTCTCTGCTCTTTGTGGTATTTTTGGCCATCGTTTTCTTCTTCAGGCCTGCTTTCCCCTTAGAGCTCATTTAAGTTAGAGGGTTCTTCCCTTTCCTCACCTCTCTTTTGGGATTGCCGTTTAAGTTAGAGGCTTGTCCCTGTTCTTTCAAAAAAAAAAAAAAAATGTTAAGGTTTTTTTCCTTTGTGATTATCAGCCTGTTTGTTTCTACTTGTAGGCTTTGAGTGATAGTTTTCTGTGTTCTCTGTGGAAACTTTTTCCCTGATTAGTGCTCAGAAACTTTTTCCCTGATTAGTGCTCATTATGTCTAGTGTCTAAACCCTCTGGGTTTAAAAAATGTGACTCGTGTTGCCAGAAAATGTCCCTTACGGACAGGCATACGAGTTGCGTTTACTGTTTAGGGGCTGTTCACCTGCAGGACTCTTGCTTGATCTGTCATGCTTTCAGTTCCAGAGTCCTGCAGGAAAGGAAAAATAAGCTTATTTTACGTGGTCTCTGGAAGAACCCTCAAGATGCCTCGTCTCAGGGTCCTCAGCCAGCTAAAGTGTCCGAGAAACACTCCAGACCATCGGTTCTGAGCTCGGAACAGACACAAATTACTGAGAAGCCTTCAGCTCTATTGGCCCCCAACATTGGCTCTGACAAAGCTAAGTCTCCGGCGGCTCCATCTATGTCCTCGGAGCCAGTCTGGATCTATAAGAGGTCAAGGTCTCCCTCTTTGGCGCTGGGATGTTCCACTCCACAATCTCCTGTGTTGCAACCTAGAGCAGGCTGGTCCTCTTCACACTCCTCTCGGTTCTACAGACTTTCGGATCACGACGTGGAGAGAGTGGTCAACAGGTTCCTCAAGTCACAGATACTTGCTAAAATACTCAAGTCCAGCCCATAAGGATTTGGCTCCTTCGGCCCTCCCAGCTTCTCCATCAATTCCTCCTCTGACACTCTTGAGCTCAGAGCCAGAGTGCATGGAGGTGGTGGTGGAACTGTCGGCTCCGGTTTCTTCTCCCTTATCTGTTCCGACTGCTCTGATCTCCTCGATGACTCAGTCCGTCGAGGGGTCTGGGCGCCAAAGCTCTCACTGGCTCTGTGGAAAAAGTGGCATCGGACCCTTGTCCGACCCTGCTCTCCCTCTCGGAGCTTCGGCGCAGGTGAGCTCAGCTCCCAGTTCGAAGGAGATCTGGCTGTTCAGAGCCGGAGGCTCCATCGACTTGGGACCGAGGTGATGAGCGTGCTGCGTCCTGATACTGCTCCACCCTTGGCTCCTTCTCCCTCGGTGCCTGTGCCGGCCATTGTCCCTCCTCCTGCCAAGCGTAGGGAACCTGTGCCCCAGGATGCCTCACTGAGTTGACCCCACTTCTTCCAAAACCTCTCCCGAACATTTGGAGGAGATCCCTCGGAAGAAGAAATGTAAGAGGAAGCATTTAGATTCCCCTGAGTCTGTCACTTCGGATATGGACTTGGATGAGTCGGAAGCGTCTTCACAGTGCCCCTGTGAGGATGTCTCCTTTTCAGACATCTTGGAAATCCTTAAACAGAGGGCTGGCTGGATGTCCCTAGCCACTTCTGAGGATGAGTCCATATACCTGGACGCATTTGCTTCCTGACCCTCCACCTCTTCGGTGTCTCCGCCTTTCAACCCACTTTTGTTTGTAGTGAGTCAAAAGGGATGGAGCGCTCCAGAGACCATGGAACCTGTTCCAAGGATACCCAACAAATTTATTACAGCTCCAGAAGATGTCTTTCCTCTCCAAGGGGAGTCCCTGTAGATGCCATGGTGGTAGCAGCCACCAAGAATGAACTTGTAGAAACTTCATCTGTCTATCCGCCGAACAAAGAATCTCATATAATAGACGGGTATGGGAAGTGTGTGTTTTCTTCAGCGACTTTTACTCTCAGATCGCTGAATTACTTGTCACATTTCACACGACTTCAGAGGAATCTCCTGAAGGAGCTAGGAGATGCCCTGCAAGATCCTACAGCCGGGGGAGTTGCGAACAGGGCAGCTTCCCAGCTTGCGTCCTTGACCTCTGTGGTGAACGCCTCCATGAGGCTCATTTCTTATGCGGCAGTTGGAGTGAGTAGTGAAGCAGATACCAGAGTAGCTTTGCGCAGACACTTCTGGATGCGCCTTTGTCAATTTGCAAAGCCCTTTAAGTCTTCATTTACCAACACCCCCTTCGATGGCTCATCCTTGTTTGGGGCTCAGGTAAAAGACTCTCACCAGGTGTGAACAGGATGGCAAGATGGTCTCTGCCGCAGAGGTCCATTTTTCCACTTCATCTAGACCTTATCCTAAGGATCACAAGAGTGGGAAAATGTGGTTCCGAAAATCCCAGGGATCTTCGCCTGACACGTGATTATTTTTCCCCCGGGGGCAGAGGGGGAAACAACAATGGAAGATGCCGCCCAAGTGGCAGAGGGGGTCCGCAACAACAGGGTGATGGATACTTTCTCTGCTAGGCCCTTCCAGCACTCCTGAAGGGTGGCCCAGCTGTCCATCTCTTGAGGCAGTCGGGGGCAGACTGTCACTGTACCCAGCAGCGTGGCAATCTCTCATGAGAGAAACATGGGTACTGTCGATAATATCCAGGGGTTACAAAAGTCCCTTTTTCTCAGTCTCCCTCAAAAGACAAACATTCTATCCCAGATGTTCCACCCAGTCTTCGGGATCATGCAGTCCTAGAGGTTCAAAGATTGCTAGAAAAAAAGAGCCATCCAGGAAGTTTCCGCAGACCAAATTGGATTCCGAACTTGCTCAAGGTTCTTTTTAGTTCCAAAGAAGACAGGGAACTGGAGACCAATCTTGGATCTCAGCAAGCTAAAACAATCAATAAAAAAGGCAAAGTTCCAGATGGTGACACTGCAGTCCATTCTTCCCTTCTTGGGTCAGGGCAATTGGATGTGCTCTATAGATCTCCAGGGCGCACAATACCATAATAAAATGGACAGGCAATCCAGGAGATTCCTACACTTCCGGCTGGGAGCCAGTCATCAGTTCAGGGCCTTGACCTTTGGTTTCCCCACAGCCCTCAGGGTGTTTACCAAGTGTATGGCAGTGGTAATAGCTCACGTGAGGCGTCTAGGATTCCAAGTGTTTCCATATCTAGACTGGCTTCTCACTGCTACCACCGAGCATCAACTAATCAAGGCACGGGACTACACAATCCAGACTTTTTCCCAGTTAGGCATCACAATAAACTGAAGAGTCTGCCTTGTTGCCTTGTCAGTCTATTACCTTTATAGGGGCAGACTTAGACACAAGACGCATGATAGCAAAACTGCCTCTAGACAGGGTGTCAATCATTCGTCAACAAGTTTCCTTTCTCATAAGCAAGATGAGAGTTCAGGCAAGACAAGTATTACAAGTACTGGGCTCAATGGCTGCAGCGATTACACTAGTTCCTTTAGCACGCTTCCACATGCGGATTCCGCAGTGGCTTCTGTTCGCTCTGTGGTCTTTTCAGGAATTGCCAGTGTCACACATGATCTTGATCACTGAATCTTGCAAACAGGACCTGCTATGGTGGCTGGTCTCCCCCCAGGTAACTCTGGGCAGACACTTTCTATACCCGCATCTGGTAGCCGCAATGACCACGGACGCTTCCCAGATAGGGTGGGGGGCATTATCTGGGATGAACTGTCCAAGGAACATGGCAACCTCACGAGTACCATTTGCACATCATTGTTCTAGAGGTGAGGGCTGTGCTTCTGGCGTTGCAAGCATTTCAAGACTCTCTACCTACAAGGGGCCATTGCAATCCAGACAGGCAATGTGTCAGTGGGTATGGTACATCAACAAGCAGGGCGGAACCAGATCCTTACCTCTTGTGTCGGGAGGCACTTCATGTATGGCAATGGAGCGATGTCTTCCCAACCTTTTCTGATTGCAACACACATTCCTGGAAAATCCAACACGATAGCGGATAGGCTCAACAGGGCTATCCTCATGCCTCACGAGTGGTCCCTGAAACAAGAAGTTGCGGACTTGATTTTCCGCAAATGGGGCCAGCCATGCTGTTGTCTTTTTGCCACTCCCCTAAACAACAAATGCAGCAGCTACTTCGCCCTAGTTCCTCCTCTGGGACAGTCACCCAGGGATACACTTGTTCACATTTGGCCTTCGGGATTACTATATGCTTCTCCACCATTCAACCTCATTCCGAAGGTACTTCAGAAAGCAAAATCGTTGGTTGCAAACTCATCCTCATTGCTCCTTACTGTCCCCATCAGATATGGTTTCCGTTTCTTCACCATCATCTTCAACTGGAGCCTTGGATGCTGGACCCATTTCCGGACCTCCTGACGCACCAGTCAGGCGGGTTTCATCCATCCCTTCAAACTCTCAAGCTGACTGCTTGGTTACTCCACTTGCAGTCTTAGCCAGGCCCCCAAACATTTCCCCTGCTGTACAACACGTCCTAGTGTCCTCCCACAAGCCCACTTGCTAGGAGGATTTAGACTAGCAAATGGAATAGGTTCTGTTACTGGGCCAGAAGTAACATTGATCCTTTCACGGCTCTTGTTCACAAGATTGACTTTCTAGCCGAAACCTTCAAAAAAGGGGCAGCTGCAGCTACTATTAGGGTCCAACTGGCTGTCGTCTCCAATTTTCATGTAGGAGACTTGGGTTCTAACATTATGTTCCATAAGTTGTGCAGAGCATTCTTAAGAAGCACAACACTTTTACGGCCCCTGGTAAGAGAACCTCCCGCCCCCTGGGACCTAAACTTGGTTTTAGCTTCAGCGGTTCTACCCCCTTTTGAACCAACAGCATCTTGCCCCTTGAAGTTTCTGTCTTGGAAAACCCTCTTGGTTGCTATAACCTAAGCTAGACTGGTTTCTGAATTACATGCTTTGTCTATTCACTCGCTGTAGCTCATTTTTCACAAAGGTAGAGTCTCTCTAAGGACCAATCCTTCCTTCTTGCCAATGGTTTGTTCAGAGTGTAACTTAAATCAGTCCATTGAGCTTCCTGTGTTCTTTCCAAATTATGGCAATAAGGAAGAGTATAGATTACACCAATTGAATGTTCATAGACAATTACGTTTTTATTTACACAGAACAAAAGACCTCAGAAAATCAGTCCAATTGTTCATGTCCTTTTCTGACAATAAGCAAGGTTATCCAGTATCTAAAGTGACTTTATCAAAATGGCTGACCGATACAATCACTTGTTCATATGGTTTGCATAAAAAGACGCTTCCAGGAAGATCCAGAGGACATTCATCCAGGGCCTTGGCCACCTCTGTTGCCTTCCAAGCTAAATTCCCCTTAGATTCAGTCTGTGCAGAAGCAACATGGGCAAATCCTTATACCTTTGTCTCTCATTACAAAGTGGATGTGGTCTCCCGGAAAAGGGCATCCTTTGGTTCCACGGTCTTGAAGAGTTTGTTCCAGTGAGCCACCTGAGAACTAGGTGCTGGGGGCGCTGTTCCAACCAGCAGGAACAGAGGAGAGATGGGACAACATAAAGAAGTTGTGTACCTACCATAACATTCCATGTTTGTTCTTCATCTCACCTTCCTTCTTGCGTCTCCCCCTCCTTCCCCCTTTCTGGAGGTTTGAGAGGAGTTCTTTATTGGTTACACTGGCTGAGTTTCCTGCTGACATACCAGGTTGGTTAACCATACTTTGTCCTTTCTTCCCTTCCTACCTTGGTGTAAGAGCTTAGTAAAATAATAGATGTTATGTAGTCCAATCTCACCTGCATTTTTACGTGTAGGTTCGGAGCTGATTATCGGCTCCGACTCGGCCAAACTATTCTACCTCGAAGTCTTCTATTGGCTGGGCTAAGAAGGTATCCCATGTTGCACTGCTCCATATTCCCAGATCTTGTTTGCTGCTCGTGTAGCTCGGACATGGTCTCGCTGTTGGCTGTGGCTAAGTACCCTTTTTTCTAATTCTTGAGAGAATTTGCTGAAAACAAAAGCTATTTTAATAGCTATTCCTTTTAATGTTTTTTGGGCTTAACTGTTGTGTGATTAGTTGTTGTGGTATCCCACTAGGTGTTCCAACGGGCTAGGCCCGTTTCAGTTAGAGGACCTAGTCCGTCCCCTTACTTGTCTCTGTTTCTTTCTTGCTTCTAAAACCGTCTAAATTAGAGGTTTTAGTGTCTATCTTCAGTTGTCTAAAAAAAACATTTTAGTTAGAGGTTTGTTAGTCCTAGTCCTCCTAGTGCGTGTCCCTTTTGACTGTGTATACAGCAGTTTGTGGAGATTTTTGTTCAGCTAAGTTCCCGCGTTAGTGTGGTGCTTTTTGTGTGCCTGTAGTGGTGTTTCCAGTCAGGCAGTGACTCTCATTGATTGGGTTTTGTGATTATTTCGAGATGTCTAAGGATTCCAAGGAGCACAAACCTTCGGGTTTTAAAAAGCGCTCTGTGTGGTTACAAGATGTCCATCACCGATGGACATTCAGTATGTGTTTAGTGTCTGGGAGCAATCCACCTGCAGGAGTCCGTCCTGTAGCTTCTGCCATGCTTTTAGTCCCAGGGTACTCCCAGAAAGAAAGAATAAGTTAATCCTGAAGGGACTCTTAAACCCTCATTCGAAGAGGCCATGGATTCTGCTTACAGCTCAAAGTCAAAATCCACTAAGTCAAAAAAGAGATCTCTGGCTCCGTCAGTCTCCTCGGAGCCACCGGAGAAAGTGATACTAGCTTCGACCTCCTCTGCTCCACTGTCCTCTGGGCCGCAGGAAGTGTCTGTGTTGATGGAACTGGCGTCTGCTGCAGTTATATTGGAACCTCTTCGGGGCCGATCACCCGGTACTAGACCAGTGTCTCCTGAGAGGAGATCCAGATCTCCCCCCCTGTCCTCCAAATCCTCCAGGACACTTTCAAATATGGATGTCGATAGGGTGGTGCAGAGGCTCCTGCAGTCACCGGTTTTGGCTAAATTGTTCTCCGCTCTGTCTGCTCCGGAGCCTGTCCTGTTACCTTCTTCGATTCCTCCTCCAAGCGCATCTCTGTCGTCAGAGCCGGAATGCTCCGCTCCGTGTGATGTTCCGAGGTCGGTGCCGATGGCCCCTCCGGGCTCATCGGTGCCGTCAGCTCCGTCCATGTGGTTTGGGACTCTGGATTCCTCGGTCGGGCCGAGGGACACCTCGAACACCTTTGGTTCCGAGTCTCTGGTGCCTCGGCTCATGGAACCTTGGCTCCTGTCATGATCTTGGAGGCTGGCCAGTCCTCTGATTCGGGAGGCCAGCCTTTGAGGCCATCGCAGTGCACTGGCCAGATCTTCAGCCACATGGTACGTTTAGATCTAGACTTACCTTCATGTGGGGCCCATAACCACTTAGGAGAGACAGCAGAGCCAATCTCAGGATCGTTCTGTGCCCTTGGCTTATCTACTGCTTCCCAGAGTATTCACAAAGGTTCTGGCTCCAGTGATAGCTTACTTCAGGCTACAAGGAATTCAAATCTATCCTTACTTGGACGACTGCCTGATTCTGGCTCAAGAAAAGGAAGACCTTCTACAGCATCTGGAATATGTTATAGCAGTGCTAAGATGCCTAGGGTATTCTGTGATCGAAATAAAGTCCAGTCTAGTACCCTCTCAAGACATGTGCTTTCTGGGTGTGAGACTGAATACAGCAGCCCAGATGGCCTTTTTAACCCCGGACAAACAAAAGAGTCTATCCCTTTACTTCCATCAACTATCTCATCAGTCCGTGCTGACTGCAAGGACAGTCCTTCAAGCATTAGGGTTCATGGCATCTTGTATTCTGGTGCTTCCCAATGCCAAACTGCATATGAGGAAGCTGCAATGGTATCTCAAAAATGTATGGACACAGCACTGCCAGGATTTGGACACTGTCATTCAAATAATACCTTGCCTTCAAAGAGAATTTCTGTGGTGGGCTCAGGAATGTCACCTAAACAAGGGACTCTCTGTGACCCGCCAGAGGCTAGTCAGATTTTAACGACAGATGCCTCGGACATTGCTTGGGGAGCTCATCTAAATGGAAAGTGGATACAAGACAAGTGGCCTGCCAGACTACAGCATCTACATATCAACATGAAGGAGATGTTAGCAGTCCAGTTTGCATTAATGGCTTTCAAGGAGTTACTTCTTCCAGGGCAGGTGTTGATTCTAACAGACAACACAACTGTCATGTGGTACATCAACAAACAAGGGGAACACATTCTTATCCTCTATGCAGGCAAGCAATGATTTTGTGGGAGACTGCGCCAGCTTGCAACTAACTCTTCAGGCAAGGTTTCTGCCGAGCACAGAACTCCTTAGCAGATGTGTTAAGCAGACAAATCATGGATCCCCACGAGTGGAAACTGGATCTTCATGTATTTCAGAAATTGACAGTGTCATGGGAACTCCAGACATAGATCTGTTCGCTTCTCCACTAAACCACCAGCTGCCAAAGTTTTGCACAAAGGGGTTTCATCACACAGCTTGGAAAGTGGATGCTCTTTCTTTCAGTTGGAAAAATCTTCATGTGTATGCCTTTCCACCTCTGCCTCTTCTTCCAAAGGTGCTCTTAAAGGTCAGACAAGACAAGCCAAGGATGATTTTAATAGCTCCAGATTGGCCTCGCAACACTGGTACCCACTACTAAGGAGTCTGGTAAGGAAGCCTCCATGGCCTTTACCTTTGATTCCACATCTGTTATCTCAGAAGGACGGTCATCTGCTCAATGTCAAGCTTCACTCTCTTCATCTAACAGCCTGGCTTATTCTGTGTTGAAACACAGCAGGTCTCAACTTCCTCAACAAGTTTTAAATGTGATTATGGAAGCTAGAAGACCTAGTACAAGGAAAGTGTAATGAGAAAAATGGAAGAGATTTTTATTTTGGAGTACAGCAAAGAATTTGGAGATTTCTGAGCCTAATTTGAGTGTGGCTCTTCAATATCTTACTGAGTTATTGGACAAAGGTTTGTCCTTCTCTTCCATTAAGATTCATGCTGCAGCAATTTCAGCTCACTATGATTGTGACCCACCATTGTTTTCGCATCCTTTGTTCAAGCAGTTTCTTAGAGGGGCAAAGAATATAAGACCCCCGTAGAGCTCCTACTCCTGCTTGGGATCTCAATTTTGTGTTGGAAAAACTTACTCTACAACCTTTGAGCCTCACGGCTACTGCTGAATTGAAATACTTGTCATGGAAGACTGCTTTTCTGTTGGCTATTACTTCTGCAAGAAGGGTGTCTGAGTTGCAGGCCCTTATGGCAGTAGAGCCCTTTTGATTTTCCATAAGGATAGGGTATCATTACGTACTAATCCTTCCTTTATGCCTAAAGTGGTTTCTAGTGTGGCTTTAAACCAAACTATTCATTTGCCTACTTTTTATGCAGACCCCCAAAATAAAGGGGAAAAGATTTTGCACACTTTAGATGTACACAGGCAATTCGTTATTATAAAAGCAGGACAAAGGATTTCAGGCAGTCACAGCAGTTGTTTGATTCTAATGCGTTGAGTTGTGAGGGCAAGCCTGTGTCAAAACAAACTATTTCTAGGTGGATTGGGTTTTGCATTGCATTTTGTTATTCCCATCATGGCAAGGAGATTCCAGCTGGGATTGGGCCTCATTCCACTAGGGCTACTGCCACTTCAACAGCATTTCTAAGGGGTGGCAACTAAGGATATTTTGGAGGCAGCTACTTGGAGTTCAGTGCATACTTTCTCTAAGCATTATCACCTTCCTCTCTACTCTAAGTCTAGGGCTGGTTTTGCCACAGCTATTTTGCAAGGCATGTTGTCAGCTCCTGCTTCTTTATGATTTGCCAGCCTCCCTTACCTCTGCTTTGGGATTCTACCCAATAGTTAGGACTGCAGCAATGTGGAATGAAGAACATAGTACAGTTTTGTACCTACCATAAATGTAGATGTTCGAGGATCCACATTGCTGCAGTCCAATTTACCCTCCCTCCTTCCCCTCTGTGTTTAGGGTGGTTGTGTAGGTGAGGTTATATGCTGATAATTTTGTATATATTGTACATATTTTTGGTGCAGGTATATTGGGCCTTGTCTTTTTAGGGTCTTCTGACATCTGGGGCAAGAAAAGACTGAGGATATGACGTCGGTCATGCGCATTAGTACCCTGACGTACTGACGTCAGTCTAATGCGCCCTGACCGACGTCAGCCATATACTTTGGTATTCGGGCCGACTGGACAGCGGACTACCCAATAGTTAGGACTGCAGCAATGTGGATCCTCGAACATCTACATTTATGGTAGGTACAAAACTGTACTTTGTGCAGAGCATTCTTAAGAAGCACAACACTTTTACGGCCCCTGGTAAGAGAACCTCCCGCCCCCTGGGACCTAAACTTGGTTTTAGCTTCAGCGGTTCTACCCCCTTTTGAACCAACAGCATCTTGCCCCTTGAAGTTTCTGTCTTGGAAAACCCTCTTGGTTGCTATAACCTAAGCTAGACGGGTTTCTGAATTACATGCTTTGTCTATTCACTCGCTGTAGCTCATTTTTCACAAAGGTAGAGTCTCTCTAAGGACCAATCCTTCCTTCTTGCCGATGGTTTGTTCAGAGTGTAACTTAAATCAGTCCATTGAGCTTCCTGTGTTCTTTCCAAATTATGGCAATAAGGAAGAGTATAGATTACACCAATTGAATGTTCATAGACAATTACGTTTTTATTTACACAGAACAAAAGACCTCAGAAAATCAGTCCAATTGTTCATGTCCTTTTCTGACAATAAGCAAGGTTATCCAGTATCTAAAGTGACTTTATCAAAATGGCTGACCGATACAATCACTTGTTCATATGGTTTGCATAAAAAGACGCTTCCAGGAAGATCCAGAGGACATTCATCCAGGGCCTTGGCCACCTCTGTTGCCTTCCAAGCTAAATTCCCCTTAGATTCAGTCTGTGCAGAAGCGACATGGGCAAATCCTTATACCTTTGTCTCTCATTACAAAGTGGATGTGGTCTCCCGGAAAAGGGCATCCTTTGGTTCCACGGTCTTGAAGAGTTTGTTCCAGTGAGCCACCTGAGAACTAGGTGCTGGGGGCGCTGTTCCAACCAGCAGGAACAGAGGAGAGATGGGACAACATAAAGAAGTTGTGTACCTACCATAACATTCCATGTTTGTTCTTCATCTCACCTTCCTTCTTGCGTCTCCCCCTCCTTCCCCCTTTCTGGAGGTTTGAGAGGAGTTCTTTATTGGTTACACTGGCTGAGTTTCCTGCTGACATACCAGGTTGGTTAACCATACTTTGTCCTTTCTTCCCTTCCTACCTTGGTGTAAGAGCTTAGTAAAATAATAGATGTTATGTAGTCCAATCTCACCTGCATTTTTACGTGTAGGTTCGGAGCTGATTATCGGCTCCGACTCGGCCAAACTATTCTACCTCGAAGTCTTCTATTGGCTGGGCTAAGAAGGTATCCCATGTTGCACTGCTCCATATTCCCAGATCTTGTTTGCCGCTCGTGTAGCTCGGACATGGTCTCGCTGTTGGCTGTGGCTAAGTACCCTTTTTTCTAATTCTTGAGAGAATTTGCTGAAAACAAAAGCTATTTTAATAGCTATTCCTTTTAATGTTTTTTGGGCTTAACTGTTGTGTGATTAGTTGTTGTGGTATCCCACTAGGAGTTCCAACGGGCTAGGCCCGTTTCAGTTAGAGGACCTAGTCCGTCCCCTTACTTGTCTCTGTTTCTTTCTTGCTTCTAAAACCGTCTAAATTAGAGGTTTTAGTGTCTATCTTCAGTTGTCTAAAAAAAACATTTTAGAGGTTTGTTAGTCCTAGTCATCCTAGTGCGTGTCCCTTTTGACTGTGTATACAGCAGTTTGTGGAGATTTTTGTTCAGCTAAGTTCCCGCGTTAGTGTGGTGCTTTTTGTGTGCCTGTAGTGGTGTTTCCAGTCAGGCAGTGACTTTCTCATTGATTGGGTTTTGTGATTATTTCGAGATGTCTAAGGATTCCAAGGAGCACAAACCTTCGGGTTTTAAAAAGCGCTCTGTGTGGTTACAAGATGTCCATCACCGATGGACATTCAGTATGTGTTTAGTGTCTGGGAGCAATCCACCTGCAGGAGTCCGTCCTGTAGCTTCTGCCATGCTTTTAGTCCCAGGGTACTCCCAGAAAGAAAGAATAAGTTAATCCTGAAGGGACTCTTAAACCCTCGTTCGAAGAGGCCATGGATTCTGCTTCCAGCTCAAAGTCAAAATCCACTAAGTCAAAAAAGATATCTCTGGCTCCGTCAGTCTCCTCGGAGCCACCGGAGAAGGTGATACTAGCTTCGACCTCCTCTGCTCCACTGTCCTCTGGGCCGCAGGAAGTGTCTGTGTTGATGGAACTGGCGTCTGCTGCAGTTATATTGGAACCTCTTCGGGGCCGATCACCCGGTACTAGACCAGTGTCTCCTGAGAGGAGATCCAGATCTCCCTCCCTGTCCTCCAAATCCTCCAGGACACTTTCAAATATGGATGGCGATAGGGTGGTGCAGAGGCTCCTGCAGTCACCGGTTTTGGCTAAATTGTTCTCCGCTCTGTCTGCTCCGGAGCCTGTCCTGTTACCTTCTTCGATTCCTCCTCCAAGCGCATCTCTGTCGTTAGAGCCGGAATGCTCCGCTCCGTGTGATGTTCCGAGGTCGGTGCCGATGGCCCCTCCGGGCTCATCGGTGCCGTCAGCTCCGTCCATGGGGTGTGGGACTCTGGATTCCTCGGTCGGGCCCGAGGGGGACACCTCAGAACACCTTTCGGTTCCGAGTCTCTCGGTGCCTCGGCTCATGGAACCTTGGCTCCTGTCATGATCTTGGAGGCTGGCCAGTCCTCTGATTCGGGGAGGCCAGCCTTTGAGGCCATGCGGAGTGCACTGGCCAGATCTTCAGCCACATCATGCGAGTCGGTCATTCTGTTCCCTACCATTCCGGTGAGAGCCTCTGATCACCACTTATCAGTAGACAGCAGAGCCCCAAGGCCTAGGGATACCCCCGTGAGTGGTCCCCAAGTTTCTGAGTGCCCCTCAGAGTTTTTGCCTGAGGAGCCCCCCAGAAAGAAAACGTGCAAGAGGAAGCACATAGACTCCCAGGATGTCTCTCACCTCCGATACCGACCTTAAGGAATTGGAGGGGTCCCCCAAGTCATCTTCTGACTATGTTTCTTTCTCCGACATCCTGGAGATATTGAAACAGAGGTGACTGGCCGTCCAAAGCCCCCTCCGAGGAGTCTGTCTTCCTTAAGACCTTTGGTGCTCAGCCCTCCTCCTCCTGGGTGTCCCCACCCTTTGACGAGCTCCTGGATTTAATTTGTCGGAGGATGTGGGAGAACCCTGATTCTGTGGAACCCGTACCCAGGAGACCCAATAAATTTCTGTCTGCTCCCTGGGAAAGGAGTTTTTGTCCAAAGGAGTCCCTGTGGATGCCATGGCGGTGGCCACTCAAAAGGAAGTAGCTGAGACTTCTTCCTCCGTCCATCCTCCTAACAAGGAGTCTAGGACCATGGACCGGTATGGGAAGCGTACCCTCTCGTCAGCGACCTTTACCTTACGGTTGCTGAACTACCGGTCTCGTTTTACTCTGCTCCAGAGAGATTTCATCAAGGAGTTAGGGGATACGCTCACTGATAACGTTCTGAGGCGGTGGCCCAGATGGTTAATGCCCAGGTCTCTACCCTCAACTCAATTGTTAACTCCTCCATGCGGCTCATTTCATATGCAGCCGAGAGAGCGAGCAGGGCAGGAAGCTCAGGAGTCGCCCTTAGGAGACTAGCCTGGATGCGCCTTTGTCATTTTGCGGAGGCCTTCAAGTCTTCTTTCACCGACGCCCCCTTTGATGGTGGTTCTTTGTTCGGAACCAAGGCGAAAGATACCCTCACCAGGTACGAACAAGAGGGAAAGCCTCTGTCTGCTGTAGGGGTCAGTTTTTCCCTTCCCGCTAGGCCTTACCCCAAGGCCCAGGGGGGGGGGGGGAGATGTGGTTCAAAAAATCAGAAATTCTTTCCCGGTGCACAGGGTTGAGCCCCCCTCCAGAGGCAGAGGAGGGGGAGGTTATTCAGGGAGATGCCACCCTAGAGGCAGAGGGGGCCCCCGCAATTCGGGAGACCGTGATTCCTTTCGCGGCTCTCCCTACCGTTGTTCCTGATGGGATACCCGACTGTGCTTTTCCAGAGCCAGTCTGGGGTCGAATATCATTATATCCAAAAGCCTGGCAAAGCATCACCCAGGACCGATGGGTATTGCAAATAATTTCCGGAGGTTTTGTCATCCCCCTTTTCGTCAGATCCCCATCCAGTCAGAAAAATCCCGGATGTTCCACCCAATCAAAGGGATCATGCAGCTTCAGAGGTTTCAAAGCTGCTAGAGAAAGGAGCCATCCAGCATGTTCCCTCAGACCAGATCGGATTAGGGACTTATGATTCTTTTTGGTGCCGAAAAGAACAGGGGACCTGAGACCTATATTAGATCTCAGTCAGCTGAACAACTACATACAAAAGTCCAAGTTCCGTATGGTCACTCTACAGTCAATTCTCCCTCTTGGGAAAGAAAGTATGAATGTGCTGCATAGACCTCAAGGATGCTTACTACCATAGCAAAATGAACAGGGCATCCAGGAGTCACCTACGCTTCCAGCTGGGAGCCAGTCATTTTCAGTTTCGAGCCCTGCCCTTTGGTATCACCACAGCCCCCAGGGTGTTCACCAAGTGTGTGGCGGTGGTGACAGCTCACTTGAGACTTCAAGGATTTCAAGTGTTTCCGTATGTGGAGGACTGGCTCCTCACCGCCCCCACCAGGTATCTACTAATCCAAACCAGGGACGCTACCCTCACTCTGTCAACAGTTAGGCATAACATTGAACTGGGAAAAATCTGCCTTGTTGCCCTCACAGCATCTAACTTTTTATAGGTGCAGAGCTAGACACCATTCAAATGCGAGCCTTTCTACCGCAGGATAGAATCAGAGTCGTACAGCAACAAGTACACGTCCTGCTACCCCCTGAGGAAAGCGAAGGCAAGATGGGTTCTCCAACTGCTGGGGACTATGGCAGCAGCAATGTTAGTCCCTCTAGCGAGACTGCACATGAGGCTCCTTCAATGGCTCCTCTTTGCTCAGTGGTCTCTCCAGAAACTTCCACTTTCCCACCCTCTTTTGCTCATGGACAGATGCAAACAGGATTTTAATTGGTGGCGTTGCACCAGCAATCTGGACAGGGGGAAACCCTTTGATGTCCTTCAAGGATGCATCTGCAGTCATAACATATGGGTTGTCCTGCCTCAGGCAGCCCTTGATCGGCGGATTCCAAAGTCTGGGTCCGGCCTCGTGATGTCGCACCTTCCCGGCGTCAGAGCGTCTGGGGTATAAAAGCATCAGCCGGCGCCATTTTCCTCAGTCTTTCTTGCCGCGGTGCCCAAGCAGAAGCTGTTCGCAAGTGCCGGTCGGTCAGATCCAGAGATTTCAGCTACCGAAGACTTCGAAAAAAGCTAAGTACCCCGTTGGGGACTCTTTCTTGCCTCAGCCGATGTCAGACAAAGTAAATAATTGTTTAACTTGTGGGAAACAAATACCTCATAAGGATTTCCATTCTTACTGCCTTCCTTGCTTAGGCCCAGACCACGACGTATCGGCCTGTTTAGCCTGTGCCTCCTTCAACCGACGAACTCTTAGACGTCGGTCGGAGTTTGCAGAGGAATTTTTTGGAGCCGCTTTTGCTTATAAAATGCCGTCTGTGACTCCGACTTCGCATATGGTCAAAAAACGCAAGGAAAAGGACCGACACTCTCGGCCCGCGCTTTCGGCTGAAACCACGGCTAGGCCTACCGCGAGTGTCTCGGTTTCGACCGAAACAGAGTCCTCGGCGATTCCTTCTTCCGAAACCATATTTCCGACCGCCGAGGCCCGAGATGCCCCGGCTGAGTCTGCTTCAGAACTACCTACCGAAGCTAGTGTTCAGGATATGTCCGACACCATACCTTTGGACATTTCTACCCCTGCACGTGGGCCTGCTAGGCCCCCAGCTTCTATGTCCATTAAGGCCTTTTCTAGGGCTAAAGCTGCCAAACTTTCAAAAGCTTTGCCTGCTAAATCTACAACCCAGAGGCCTTCCTCTAGTTCTCAGATCCTCAGCCTGGCTGAGGACCTTATCTCCTTAATTAGGGGTTCACAACCTCACCCAGACAGGGCCTCTCAACCTCCTCCAGACAAAAGTCCCAGGACTGACCCCTCTGAACCCCACTCCTCAGATGATTCCACGGATGGATCTGAGTTGTCAGACCACCAGGAAGGGGCTTACTCGCCTTATGAGGATTCAGATGCAGAGGAATCTATCCCTTCGGCCTCCCCTCCTGAAGAGTTTTCCTTTGGGGAGACTTTACACTCCATGAGAGAGCACTTTCAATGGCAAGGTCAGGATTTCTCTGATTCTAGAAAAAGATTACGGACCTTTTTGCATTTGCCTCAGCATAGGCCCTTAGCTATACCTCCCGTTCTAAATGTAATTGATGTGTACAATGATGTCAGTACAGCCCCTGATACTCTTCCTCCGGCCCCTGCCAAACCTGACAGATATTACAGGGTCCCGGATTCTCATTTCCATCTGTATAAAGCCCATTCTGCAGACCCAGAAACTATTTCTCAGGGCCCTAAAGGGGTTGCATCCGCTACTGCCAAAAATCCCTTACCCTCTGATAGAGAGTCTAGAGCTTTAGAGAGATGGGGTAAGAAGGTGTACACATCTGCAACTCTTTCTGTCAGGGTATTAAACTGTCAATTCCATATGATACAGTACCAAGAGTATTTGTTAGATGAACTGAATAAGAAACTTTCTTCTCCTGAACCCCTAGACCGTAAATCCCTTCAGGATTTGGTACATAACTCACAACAGGTTGGTAATCATTTCTTAAAATGTGGCTATGATGCACTGGAGGCTTCATTTAGATCAGCTATGACTGGGGCAGTTATTCGTAGGCATGCCTGGCTGAAGGAGCAATCTTTGCCAGACCATGTCAAAGCTAAACTCCTCAATGCTCCAATGGAGAAACAAAATTTATTTGGCTCCCCTGCTCAGGAGATTCTAAAGAAGGTTGAAGAAAAAGCAAAATCTGTGCAAACAGTTAAAGATTTCCTGCAAGTTCAACCACCGAGATTCAGCAGAAACTGGCCTACAAAGAATTGGTCCTTTCCAGACTCGGACAGAGCCCAGAGAGGCAGGAACAGGCGCTCTAGTGGCAGAGGTCAATCGAAGGGCTCCTACAGAGGCCGTCAGTGGCAGCCTGCCAACCAGAGGAGTAGTGCAACAGCTGCAACAACAACCTCTACTACAGGACAGACTCAATGACTTGACTCTGACTCAGCCTACCAGGGATCAACTGGAAGCACCCTTGGGCGGAAAGCTGGCTTTATTCTCAAAAAAACTGGCAGCATATTACAAAGGATACATGGGCATTGCAAATAGACAAAGGATACAGGTTTCACTTCCACACTTTGCCAAAAAGAAGCGGAATGCCAAACCTTTCACCAAATCAGAAGGCAGAGGCTTTGAAACAAATCAGCAATTTACTTCAGATGAAAGCTATAGAAAAGGTACCATGTTCAGAACAAGGCCAAGGATTTTACTCCAGACTATTCCTTGTACCAAGAAAAGAAAATCAATGGAGGCCTGTTCTCGACCTGTCCGCACTCAACACTTATCTCATTGTGCCAAAATTCAAGATGCTGACCCTACAGCAACTTCTTCCCATGTTGGGCAAGGAGTCTTGGCTGGTGACTCTAGATCTCAAGGAGGCATACCCATACCTGCACGTCCCTATCTGACCAAGTTGCAGAAGACACCTCAGATTTCTTGCAGGATCAGAGCATTATCAATTCTCAGCATTGCCCTTTGGCTTATCTACTGCGCCCAGAGTATTCACGAAATGCCTGGTATCAGTAGTTGCACATTGCAGACTACAGGGAATTCAAATATATCCATGCCTGGACGACTGCCTAATACAAGCGGACAACAAGAAGAAATTATTAAAGGACTTGGCCTATGCCATACACCTGTTACAGGCCTTGGGATATACAGTCAACATCCAAAAGTCAACACTAGTACCATCCCAAAGGATCACCTTTTTGGGTGCAGATCTGGACACAAACACCCAAATGGCCTTTCTCACAGAAGAAAAGCAAAAACAACTTCCAGATTACTTCATGATTTTGACAAGACAAACTCATCTTACTGCAAGGAAAATCCTGCAGGCCCTGGGTTACATGGCATCCTGCATAATTCTGATCCCACATGCCAGACTGCATATGAGGAAATTACAATGGTACCTAAGGAGTGTATGGTCTCAACACAGTCACAGTTTAGAAACCATGATACCAGTCATTCCATGCCTTCAAAAGGAATTCCTGTGGTGGGCTCAAGCCTGCCACTCCAACAGAGGGCTGCCTTTCAACAAACCAAAAACAAGGCAGACCATCACCACAGACGCCTCGGACCGAGGATGGGGAGTACACATGGAGGACAAATGCATCCAAGGCCTATGGCCTCAAGGGCAGCTAAGCATGCACATAAACCAAAAGGAAATGCTGGCAGTGAGGCATGCAAACGAGGCATTCAAACCCTTCCTCCAACAAGGACATCTGTTAATAAGGACAGACAACACCATGGTCATGTGGTACATAAACAGGGTGGCACACATTCTTACCCGCTATGTCGGATGGCTATGAATCTGTGGGATCTATGCCTGAATCTCAATATACAAATACAGGCCCAATTCGTGCCAGGGAAAGAAAATGTACTGGCAGACAGCCTAAGCAGAACTACTATGGATGCACACGAATGGATGCTGCACCCACACATCTTCAAGCTCATAGCAAAGACATGGGGAATGCCGGAGATAGATCTGTTCGCCTCCCCACTCAACCATCAACTGAAGACATTCTGCTCAAGGACTTACCACCCACAAGCTTGGAGGGTGGACTCTCTCTCTCTCTTTCAGCTGGAAAGACCTAACAGTATATGCCTTCCCACCTCTCCCATTGATGCGCAAGGTTCTACTGAAAATCAGGGAGGAACAGCCAAAAGTGATACTAATAGCTCCGGACTGGCCAAGACAACACTGGTATCCACTATTGAGAAACATGTCTCGGGCAAAATCATGGCCTCTCCCCCTATGGCCTCTTCTTCTAACGCAGAACAATTTCAAGACCCTGCATCCCAACTTGAAAACATTGCAGCTAGCTGCCTGGAAAATTCCTTAAATCCCAATCAAACTGTTTTATCTCAGAAGGTGAAGGACATTATCCTGGAGGCTCGCAGATCTTCCACAAGGAAGACATACTCAGCTAAATGGAAGAGATTTCTCATTTGGAGCACATCAAAGGGCACAGATGTCACAGTGGCAAACCTAGCACATATCCTAGAATATTTAGCAGAATTGTTCCACAATGGCCTGTCCTATTCTTCCATTAAGATTCATGCTTCAGCAATTTCAGCAGAATACAATGTGGATCCGCCTATCTCCTCACACCCTCTCCTCAGACAATTTCTGAGAGGGATCAAAAATGTTAAACCTCCAATAATACCCCCTCTACCTTCCTGGGATCTCAACTTTGTGCTGGAAAAGCTGACACTACCTCCTTTTGAACCAGCAGCATCAGCGGATCTACAGTTTCTATCTTGGAAAACTGCATTCCTTCTGGCAATCACTTCAGCAAGAAGAGTATCTGAGTTACAAGCATTAATGGCAGTACAGCCTTTTCTTATTTTCCACCAGGACAGAGTGTCTCTAAGAACCAATCCTACTTTTATGCCAAAGGTGGTATCTAGGGTATCCTTGAACCAAGCTATTCACTTGCCTACGTTCTTCCCTAATCCACAGAATAAAGGGGAAAAACTTTTGCACACCCTGGATATACACAGACAACTACGCTACTATTTGGACAGAACAAAAATTAGCAGAAAAACTGACCAACTTTTTGTAGCATATGCAACTGGGGTGCAAGGAAGAGCGATTTCCAAACAGACAATTTCAAAATGGATAGGAAATTGCATTAAGCTGCTACTCCTTTCATGGAAAGACAGTTCCTGAAAATATCAGGCCTCACTCCACAAGGGCCACGGCCACCACTACAGCCTTCCTACGGGGGGTGGCTACCAAGGACATTTTAGAAGCTGCTACTTGGACCTCCGTGCATACATTTGCCAAGCATTACAATCTACCTTTATACTCTAGATCCAGAGCAGGGTTTGCAACTGCAGTCCTGCAGGGGATCTTAACTACACCATCCTTTTCTTAGTACCTCCACCCCCAGATTGGCTATGGTATTCTACCCATATGTTATGACTGCAGATGCATCCTTGAAGGACATAGTACAGTTTTGTACCTACCATAAATGTAGATGTCCGATAGGTATGCATCTGCAGTCAGGATTACCCTTCCCCTCTTTGATATTCCTAGGGTGCTTATCCCTCTTTTAGCTAGCTGGGGGAATCTATTATGGTGTATTTGTTTGTTTATTCATGTATATAATTTGCAAATGTTTGGAACTTTTCAGCATTTATCCAAATTTAGCCTTCCTAGAGGGCACCTGGCATCTGGGGCAAGAAAAACTGAGGAAAATGGCGTCGGCTGGTGCTTTTATACCCCAGACGCTCTGACGTCGGGGAAGGTGTGACATCAGCTGAGGCCGGACCCAGACTTTGGAATCCGGCTGACCGAAGGGCTGCCTGAGGCAGGACAACCCATATGTTATGACTGCAGATGCATACCTATCGGACATCTACATTTATGGTAGGTACAAAACTGTACTTTCCAATTCCCCCAGTTGCCACAGTGACTACGGACACCTCCCAGATGGGGTGGGGTGGGGGGGGGGGATTATCTCGGCAGGACAGTCCAAGGCACGTGGCAAGATCACGAGATACATCTGCATATCAACGTCCTAGAGATGAGAGCGGTGCTACTTACGTTGCAGGCACTTCAGAGCTTTCTGCCTCTCGGGACTATTGCAATGCACTCGGACAATATTTCAGTGGTGTGGTATCTGAACAAATAGGGAGGAACCAGATCATATCCCCTGTGCAGATGTGCCATGCGAGTGTGGCAGTGGGCACTATCTTCCCCGGAATGTGCATTGCCACCAGAAACCGTTGGGAAGTCCAACGTGCTAGCAGACAGGCTAAGCAGAGCTATTCTGATGCCTTACGAGTGGTCCCTGAATCGTCTAGTGGCAAAACGAATCTTCAGCAAATGGGGGTCACCCTTGCTGCGACCTTTTTGCTAGCCCCCACAATGCCAAATGCAGCAGCTACTTCACGTTGATCCCCCCACAAGGGGAGTCGCCCAGGGTCTAGTCCACGATTGGCCCTTCGGTCTGCTTTATGCTTTCTCTCCGTTTCCCTTGCTATCAAAAGTGATTCAGATAGCTATAGCCTTGGGAAGCAGAATGATTCTGATTGCTCCACACTGGCCTCATCAAGTCTGGTTCCCTTTTCTCCATCCCTACATTGTGGACACACCTTGGACTCTGGACCCCCATCCAGACTTACTGACACACATGGGACAGTTCCACCCCTCTGCGGACCCTCCGGTTGACAGCCTGGCTACTCCACTTCTGTCGTTCGTTAGGCTTCTTCATTTTTCACCAGAGGTAGTTAATATTTTATCTTCATCTCGTAAGCCCTCTACTAGGAAGATTTATTCCAGCAAATGGAAGAGATTTTCTATTTGGGCTCATACCCAAGGAATTGATCCTTACACAGCTCCAATTGCCTCTGTCTTGGAGTTTTTATCTACGCTTTTCCAGCAGGGCTCAGCGTCCGCTACCATTAAAGTTCAATTGGCAGCAATTTCTAACTTTCATATTGCTAATGAGCCTAGTCTAATGGCTCACAGACTCTGTAAGGCTTTCCTGAAAGGTACCCAGTTACTCCGTCCTCTTGTTTCAGAACCTGTCATGCCCTGGGATCTAAATTTTGTTCTGCAAGCCCTTACTTCTTCACCCTTTGAACCTGCAGCTACCTGTGACTTAAAATTCTTGACCTGGAAAACTACCTTTTTAATAGCCATCACATCAGCTAGACGCGTTTCAGAAATTCATGCTCTTTCTATTAAACCTCCATACTTGATCTTTCATAAAGACAGGGTTTCTCTTAGACCAAACCCTTCTTTTCTTCCTAAAGTGGCGTCCATATCTAATCTTAATCAATCTATTGAGTTGCCAGTGTTCTTTCCCCATTTTTCAAACAAGGCAGAATTTAGATTTTATCAATTGGCTGTACACAGGCAGTTATGTTTCTATCTGTACAGAACCAAAGATATCCGAAAATCTGATCAACTGTCTCTTTTGGAAAACAGAACTGGGTCCCGTCTCCAAGATCACCCTATCCAGATGGATATCAAATTGCATCTCTCTCACTTATTCCTCAGGGGGTAAAGACCTGCCGTTTCCAGTCAAAGCTCACTCTACTCGGGCTATATCCACTTCTACAGCTTATCAGGCCAGGTTATCTGTGGACGATATTTGTGCTGCAGCTACCTGAGCTTCTCACACCTTTGTTACTCATTACAAGCTGGACGTGGTATCTAGGGGCAGGTCTTCCTTTGGTTCCACAGTACTCAGGAGTATCCCCTTCTGAGCCACCCAGGATGTAGGTGCTGGGGACGCTGTCCCATGGGTAAGAATGTAGGCGAGATTGGACTACATAACATCAAGAAGTTATGTACTCAACATAACGTTCAATGTATGTAGTCCATCTCGCTTCACATTCTTACTTACCCTCCCACCTTCCCCCTTCCTGGAGGATCTGGAGGTTAGGTCTGGTTCTTAGAGCTCCCTTCACCTTTAGTTTATTCCTCTTTTTTGGATGTTGTTATGCTTGGGGTATGAGTGTGGATGTCCTTCAAGGATGCATCTGCAGTCATCACATATGGGTTGTCCTGCCTCAGGCAGCCCTTCGGTCGGCCGGATTCCAAAGTCTGGGTCCGGCGTCGGCTGATGTCGCCCCTTCCCCGACATCAGAGCGCCTGGGGTATAAAAGCGACAGCCGACGCCATCTTCCTCGGTCTTTCTTGCCGCGTGGTGCCCGAAGCAGAAGCAGTTCGCAAGTGCCGGTCGGACAGCTCCTGTAATTCAGCTACCGAAGACTTCAAAAGCTAAGTACCCCGTTGGGGACTCTTTCTTGCCTCAGCTGATGTCAGATAAAGTTAATAATTGCTTAACTTGTGGGAAACAAATACCTCATAAGGATTTCCACTCTTACTGCCTCCCCTGCCTAGGCCCAGACCACGACGTCTCGGCCTGTTCAGCCTGTGCTTCCTTCAACCGACGCACTCTTAGACGTCGGGCAGAGTTTGCAGAGGAATTTTTTGGGGCTAGTTTTTCATACAATATGTCGTCGGAGACTCCGACTTCACATTTAACAAAGAAACGGAAGGACAAGGACCGACACGCGGCCCGCGGTTTCAGCTGAAACCACGGCCAGGCCTACCGCGAGTGTCTCTGTCTCGGCTGAAACCAAGTCCTTGGTACTTCTGACCCTTGAAACCGCTCTACCGAAAACCTCGGCCCCGGAGGCCCCTCCTGAGTCGGTTATTGAATTTCCTTCAGAAACTGGTGTCTTGGAAACTTCCGACACCATTCCTCTAGACAAAACTACACCAGCACGTGGTGCAGCTAGGCCTCCTGCATCCATGTCCATAAAGGCATTCACCAGGGCTAAAGCTGCTAAACATACAAAAGCTATGCCTCCCAGGGTTATTCCTCAGGGACCCTCTACAAGTTCACAGATTCTAACTTTAGCAGAGGACCTTATTTCCTTAATTAGGGGCTCTCAACCCCATCCGGACAGGGGCTCTCAACCTCCTCTAGACAAAAGGCCCAGGGTTGAGCCCTCTGATCCCCACTCCTCAGAGGAGGCCTCTGATGGCTCTGCTCTCTCGGACTACCAGGAGGCAGCTTTTTCGGCCTACGAGGATTCTGATGCAACGGAATCAATCCCCTCGGCCTTCCCTCCTGAAGAACTTTCCTTTGGGGAGACCTTTCACACTATGAGAGAGCATTTCCAATGGCAGGGCCAGGAATTCTCTGATTCCAGGAAAAGATTAAGAACTTTTCTGCATTTACCTCAGCATAGACCTTGGGCTATTCCTCCTGTTTTGAATGTCATTGATGATGTGTACTCTGAGTCTAGCATAACCCCTGACACTCTTCCTCTGGCCCCTGTCAAACCCGACAGGTACTACAGGGTCCCGGATTTGCATCTTTTTCTTTACAAGGCCCACTCGGCTGATCCAGAAACTATTTCCCAGGGCCCTAAAGGGGTTGCAGCTGCCACTTCTAAAAATCCACTCCCCACTGAAAGGGAGTCCAGGGCTTTAGAGAGATGGGGTAAAAAAGTGTATACTTCTGCTACTCTTTCTATGAGGGCATTAAATTGTCAATTTCATATGATACAGTACCAAGAGTATTTGTTAGATGAATTGCATAAGAAACTGTCTTCACCTGGACCCCTAGATCGCAAATCACTTCAGGATCTGGTACATAACTCCCAGCAGGTTAGCAACCATTTTTTACAGTGTGGTTATGATGCATTGGAAGCTTCGTGTAGGTCAGCTATGACAGGTGCAGTCATACGTAGGCATGCTTGGCTGAAGGAACAATCTCTGCCAGACCATGTTAAAGCTAAGCTTCTGGATGCTCCACTGGAAAAGCAAAAGTTATTTGGCTCCACTGCTCAGGAGGTCTTAAAGAAATTTGAGGAAAAGGCAAAATCTGTACAGTCAGTCAAAGATTTTCTAAAAGTCCAACCACCAAGGATCAGCAGAAATTGGCCTGCTAAGAATTGGTCCTTTCCAGACACAAAGATTTCAGAGAGGCAAGAACAGGCGTGCCAGAGGTAGAGGGCAAGCTAGAGGCTCCTACAGAGGACGTCAATGGCAGCCTCCCAACCAGAGAGGTAGTGCAGGACCTACAACTGCTGCACAAGGACAGACTCAATGACTTTGCTTTGACTCCGCCAACCAGGGCTCAATTAGAAGCACCTTTGGGCGGAAAGCTTTCTTTATTCTCAGAAAATTGGCACAGTATTACAAGAGACAAATGGACACTGCAAATAATAGAGGATACAGGTTCCATTTTCACACATTGCCAAAAAGAAAAGGCATGCCAGACCTGCCACCAAATCAAAGGGCAGAGGCTTTGAAACAAATCTCCAACTTAATGCAAATGAAAGCTATAGAAAAGGTTCCTCTTTCAAAACAAGGCCAAGGATTTTATTCCAGACTATTCCTTATTCCAAGAAAAGAAAATCAATGGAGGCCTATTCTCGACTTGTCCGCACTGAATACTTATCTCATTGTGCCAAAATTCAAAATGCTGACTCTACAGCAACTCCTTCCCATGCTGGGCAAGGGGTCTTGGCTGGTGACTCTAGACCTCAAGGAGGCATACCTGCATGTCCCTATCAGACAAAGTTGCAGAAGACACCTCAATTTTCTTGCAGGTTCAGAGCATTATCAATTCTCAGCAATGCTCTTTGGCTTATCTACTGCGCCCAGAGTATTCACGAAATGCCTGGCATCAGTAATTGCACAGTGCAGACTTCAGGGGATTCAAATATACCCATATCTGGACGACTGCCTTATACAAGCGGACAGCCAACAAACTTTGGTAAAGGACTTGAATTCTGCCATCCACCTACTGCAGGCCTTGGGATATACAGTCAACATTCACAAATCAAGACTTGTTCCATCCCAAAGAATAACTCTTCTGGGTGCAGATCTAGACACAACCACCCAAATGGCTTTTCTCACAGAAGAAAAACAAAGACAACTACCGGATTACTTCAAGAATCTGACAAGGCAAACTCAGCTGACTGCAAGGAAAATCCTGCAGGCCCTGGGTTACATGGCATCTTGCATTCTTCTGATTCCACAAGCAAGGCTGCATATGAGGAAACTACAATGGTACCTAAGGAGTTTATGGACTCAGCACAGTCACAGCTTAGAAACTTTGATCCCACTCATTCCATGCCTCCAAACGGAATTTCTGTGGAGGGCTCAAGCAAGCCAGTCAAACAGGGGTCTGCCCTTCAGCAAGCCAGTAGCCAGCCAAACCATTACAACGGACACTTCAGACCACGGTTGGGGAGCACACATGGAGGGCAGATGTATTCAAGGACTATGGTCACAAAAGGAACTACGCATGCACATAAACCAAAAGGAAATGCTGGCAGTGATGCATGCAATTGAGGCCTTCAAACTCTTTCTGCATCAAGGCCACCTGCTAATAAGGACAGACAACACCACAGTTATGTGGTACATAAGCAAGGAGGCACCCATTCCTACCCTCTTTGCAGACTGGCAATGAATCTGTGGGAACTTTCCTTGAAACTTAATATAGAGCTGCAATCCCAGTTTGTGCCAAGAAAAGACAATATACTGGCGGACAACTTAAGCAGAAATATCATGGATGCACACGAATGGATGCTGCACCCAGACATCTTCCTACAGATGACACAATCATGGGGAAGGCCAGACATAGATCTTTTTGCCTCCCCCCACAATCATCAGCTGAAGAAATTCTGCTCAAGGACATACCACCCACAAGCATGGAAAGTGGACGCCCTATCTTTCAGCTGGAGAACTCTAACAGTGTATGGATTTCCACCTCTTCCATTAATGACCAAGGTCTTGCTGAAGATCAGGACAGAGCAGCCAAAAGTGATTCTAATAGCTCCGGACTGGCCAAGACAGCACTGGTACCCACTGTTAAAGAGCATGTCACGCACGAAATCATGGCCTCTTCCTCAATGGCCACTTCTCCTGACACAGCACAATTACAAAACTCTGCATTCCAACCTGAAAACCTTGCAACTAACAGCCTGGAAAATACCTTGACTCCTACTCAGGATAAGCTATCCAAGAGAGTGAAGGATATCATCATGGAAGCTCGCCGGCCTTCCACAAGAAAGGCATATTCAGCAAAATGGAAAAGATTTCACACTTGGAGCACCACAAAGGGACTAGATGCGACAGTGATGAACATGGCACATATCCTGGAATACTTGACAGAAATGCTCCACAATGGCCTGTCTTATTCTTCCATTAAAATTCATGCTTCAGCAATTTCAGCAGAGTACAGTACTGATCCACCTGTCTTCTCTCATCCTCTTCTAAGACCGTTTCTAAGAGGAATTAAAAACATCAGTCCTCCAAGGAAACCTCCAGTGCCTACTTGGGACCTTAACTTCGTCTTGGAAAAACGAACTCTGCCGCCCTTTGAACCAGCAGCATCTGCAGAACTACAGTTCCTGTCTTGGAAGACCGCCTTCCTTCTGGCCATAACCTCAGCGAGAAGAGTATCGGAGTTACAGGCCCTCATGGCAGTACAGCCATTTCTTATTTTTCATCAGGACAGAGTCTCATTGAGAACCAATCCTTAATTTATGCCAAAGGTGGTATCTAGGGTCTCATTAAACCAAGCTATTCACCTGCCTACCTTCTTTCCAAATCCACAAAACAAAGGGGAGAAACTTCTGCACACCCTGGACATACACAGACAGTTGTGCTACTACTTGGACAGAAGTAAAAGCTACAGAAAAACTGACCAGATGTTGGTAGCATATGCTGCTGGTGCACAAGGAAAAGCAATTTCCAAACAGACAATTTCAAAATGGGTAGGGAATTGCATTCGTTTTTGTTATTCCTTTCATGGAAAAACTGTGCCAGCTAACATTAGACCTCATTCCACCAGAGCCACAGCCACCTCCACAGCCTTCTTAAGAGGGGTGGCTACCAAGGACATTTTAGAAGCTGCTACATGGAGCTCCATGCATACATTTTCCAAGCATTACAACTTACCTTTATATTCCAGATCCAGAGCAGGCTTTGCTACGGCAGTCCTGCAGGGCATTTTAGCTACACCATCCTTTACATAGATCCTCCACCCCCAGATTGGCTATGGTATTCCACACATATGTGATGACTGCAGATGCATCCTTGAAGGACATAGTACAGTTTTGTACCTACCATAAATGTAGATGTCCGATAGGTATGCATCTGCAGTCAGGTTTACCCACCCTCCTTCCCCTCTTTGGTATTTATTGGGCACTTTTCCCTCTCATAGCTAGCTGGGGTTATCTATTATGGTGTATTTGTTTTATATATATAGATATATATATATATTTACAGATATATTTCTATGCATGTTTGGAATTTATTGCATTTCTCCAAATTTAGCCTCCTTTGAGGGCACCTGGCATCTGGGGCAAGAAACACTGAGGAAGATGGCGTCGGCTGTCGCTTTTATACCCCAGGCGCTCTGACGTCGGGGAAGGGGCGACATCAGCCGGCGCCAGACCCAGACTTTGGAATCCGGCCGACCGAAGGGCTGCCTGAGGCAGGACAACCCATATGTGATGACTGCAGATGCATACCTATCGGACATCTACATTTATGGTAGGTACAAAACTGTACTTTTCTATGGGATATATATGACGTAAACAATTTTCTGTTTGGCTGTGATGCCAAGATGAATGAGCTAGCAAGAGAGCTAATAGCTATTATAACCTTAGCTTCAAATAAAGCCATTACATGATGGAAGAAAGGGGACCTGCTCTTAATAAAGGAAGTGATTGCTACAATGGATAGAGTAGCAAGGGGGGGCAGATGCAAGTAAAAAAAAAAAAAAAAAAAAAAAAAAAAAGCTGTAAAGTGAAGTTGAACATGTGAGGAAATAAGGGAGGTCAAAAACATGGATTTAAAGAGACGTTCAGCATTTAAAGGGCAGCTATTAGACTAGGTGTTCTAAAACTGCTTCAGAGGATTGTTGATAACAGATTATGATTTTGTGTAAGTGTTGATACTGGGCTGATTTGTTATAAAGGCAGTACATGATTAAAAGGATCAATAATAAACACCAGCCATCAATGAAATACATTGCCATTGTATGAAAAGTTTTATGATTGTCTTAAAAAAAACATTGCATCTAAAAATGCGTATTTATTCCTTCAGTAGCTCATGGTAAAACATAAACATTCAGTGGTGAAATCGGTATATTTTGTAAACTTGTCCTCAGTGCCAAGCCACATCAAAATATCCACAAACTTACGTTAAAAAATGATTCATTCATGTCCTCTAAAAATACATGTATTCTCTCATTCTAGCAAAACTAAATTTGCATAACTGGCACATGGTTTACCCATGTCCACCCTGTTAAATATCTTTATTAAATACAAGTACATCTTTCTCAAGAACCAAATCCAAGAATAAATGCATCAAATTAATTTTGCTATTAAAATCTGTATTGGAGTTGAGATACTTTCTTATTTTCATTTCCATAATCATTACATATAACAGTAAACAATGGGTTTCACATCTATCACCATATAAAAAGCAGTCTTCATTATTTTCTTCTTCTGAAATAATATTTGAATAAAATGCCTACTAACAATAATAATTATATCCATATTAAGATTGGATGCAAAGTTTTTTTCCAAATAAATGGATACTGGTTTTGTTAACCAGCCCTTCACTAAAACTATTGGTCTCTTATTTACGAAGTCTGGGTAAACCATAAATAGAATGAAGTTGATACATAAAGTGAAACAGATCACTAGACACGTCTACTCATTTGCAAATAGCACATTGTGCTGTTAATATTTGAAATGGTACTTTTAAGTGTTGATGTCTTGACCGAGTCACTGGTGGAAGTATTCATATCAGTTGGGTTGTAGCTCGCTGATGTCCAGCCAGGGTACTTTCAGCTCATTGGCGCAAAGGTATAAAATTGAACACGTGTGAGATCATCAGACTATTTCGCTGCCAGCCCAAATGTAGGTTGTTGCACCGGTTGAGCTGTGATTGTTTGGTCGCTTGGTACTGAAGCCTTGCTTGTTGGACAGTGCGTTTTGTGATCAATTCTTTTCTAAACCTTTGATTGTTATCTTTTCTTAGATGTCAGCTAGTAGGTGAAAGTGCGAGTGTGGTAGTGGTAGGCAAATTCCTTACAAAGACTTTCACACTAATTGCCTCTTCTGCCCAGGCTCCGAACACTACTGTAAAACCTGCTCTCTCTGTCGTTTGCTCCCAAAACTCACTGGTCTAGGCTATCCAAACTTAATGCTTTCCTTGAGACCCAACTCTTAAATTGTTCACTCATCTGTCAGAAAGCTTGGACATTGATCGATCAGATGAGTGAGACTCTCTCTCTCCTGCCCAAGGAAAAACTAAAAGATTGAGAGAATTTGGCTTCCATCATCTCTGAATTGGACATAACCGCTGCAGTGGTCAAACCTAGGGTATGCCGCTCATCTTCTCATGAGCCCTCTACTGTGACTCCTTCAGAGGCTGATATGGTGCCCAAGACCTTGCAGATGACTGAATTCTCCAAAAAGCTGCTCTTTATCTCTGAGGGCTGTTGTGGAGTCTGTCAAGTCCTTGTTCAGGAAGAGATCCCCAGTACTCTGATAGAAATGTGCCAAGGCTCAGAACCCTTAAGCTTCCACAGGTGAACATCACCCCTAAGATTTTTCTCAGGGATTAGTCAAGGCTCTGAATGTCTGATGTCTCTGTAGCCACCTCCTTTGTAACCCAGTCTTCTCAGGCCACACCTTGGAAACTAGCTTTGAAGCTTTCCTCGTTTGATGAGGAACCAGATGGAAATTGACCATTCTCTCGACTTTTCTTCCCAGTTACACTCTCCTGAACAGATATCCTCAGATGAGGGAGACTCTTTCCCTCCAGATTTCCCCGTGGAAGAGGCCTCCTTTGGAGAAATCTTGCAAAGAATGAAGTGACAGATGTCTGTGCAAAAGAGATACTACAACTTATTAGAGATGGGCACTCATTCCCTCCACCTTCTCCAGTTTCCCCAGTGGTAGATGCTTGCTTGGACACATTTGAATCAACTTATCTACACCTGATTCTTAACCTTCTTCCCCAGAAAGGCCAGACATGGTTTTACAAATTTCCTGATGCACTAAAGTACCTGCACAAAAGCCCTGTGGCAGACCCAGCTGCAGTTTCTTTGACCTCAGGCAAACTTCCATGCTGTTTCCTGGCACTTAATGAAGCTCGCAGATGACTGCAAACTAGGAGCCATAATTGAAACTCCTAACGATGTGGACATCCTACAAAAAGGCCTCACTGAGACAGATACCTGGTGTTAAAGCCATGGCCTTTAAAGCTCAGTGCCAAAAAGTGCATTGTCGTACCCATGAGCTACCACATAGGTGGTAGTCTACTTAACACCGAAAGTGTGATGAGACCTTGGGACACAGGTGGACAGTAGTCTATCCTTTGATAATCACATTGCCGCAGTAGTCGGGAAATCCTTCTACACAGCACACCTCATCACAAAAGGTTTCTCATCCAGGAAAAAAAGGTCATTGATGTTCTTCGTGTTTCACTGTTGCAGTCATAACTGTAGGGTGTTCCTGCCGGCAGGCAGCCCGAGGTCGGGCAGAATCCCAAAGTCTGGGTCCAGCGTCGGCTGTCCCAGCAAGCACCCTGATGTCAGAACGCAGGGGTACATAGCTGACGGCCGACGCCATCTTCTCCAGTCTTTCTTGCCGTGTGGTGGAAAGCAGCTCGCAAGTCGTTGGTTGGCGTATCCAGAACAACGTGCTTAGATTGACTTTGGTCCGAAGTTTTCAACTTCTCTTCTCAAGCCAAGTACCCCGTTGGGGAAACTTTTTTCTTGCTCCTCCGATGTCAGAAAAAGTTAATAATTGTATATCGTGTGGAAAACAAATACCTCATAAAGATTAGACTTCCCATACTCTGGAATAAGCTACCTATCTATATCAAACAAAGCTCCTCATTAACACTCTCCAAGAAAAATCTTGATTGGATGGGAAATAGGAAATTCACCCCGGGGATCATCTCTGTGGCTTTGCTCGACAGGGGCACAGGAAAATAATTTTCTTGGGTGGCGAAAGCCAGGGTACCATTTTGGCTAGGCTTGTATAGGCCATAGGGCCGATAGCCTAGTACACCTACCTATGAACTTGTGTTTTCAATGACTAGTATAGTCGAGCAATGGACAGGTGGGTTAAGAAAGTGTATATACTTCATCCACTTTGGCTTTCAGAGTCATTGACTGCCAAACTCAAATGACAAAATACTTGCTGTCTCTGCTTCAGTCCTTTAGTAAGACCATCACAGAGCCTCCAACATCTGAATCTAAACAGCATTTAGAATCTCTAGTGGCCCAGGCTTCAAAAATAGTTAGGCACAGTATAAAATACAGCTATCCTGCTGTGGATGTCTCCTCCAGGGTGGCTGCTACTGGCTCCAGTGATCAGGCAGTATGTCAGTCTGTGAGGTCAGCAAAGTTCAAATTTATCGATTCCCCCGTTTAGCTCATGAACTGCCAGTCTTTTCAAGGCTTTGCAGGAACAAGACAGTGAAAGATTGCAGTCATTTTTTTCTTCAGTTCCCAGGTACCATAGAAATTATCCAGCAAAGTCTACCTCCTTTGCTAAGAGTGATCCTGGAATGCCTCATAGGCAAAAGAAAATTAATAAGAAAAGCATCCCTGGAAAAATTCAGAGGGGAAACTCCTCTTGGGAGGCCTCATTTTGTTAGTAGCCCCCTTAAACGATATTTCACCCATCCCCCTTCCAGACCCAACTTATCCCCCACAGCACTTGCAAAAAGGACAGCTTCTCATTTTGGGAAGTAATAGCCTCAGACAAGTGGGTCTTGATCATGATCAAGGAGGGTTATACTATGTCTTGGGAAAGCAGGCTGTCCCTCAAGGGAATACCCCCCTCCTGCCCACTAGATACACCTGCTAGACCCTATAGTGTAAGATTTACTGGCTCAGGGAACCATAGAACAGGCCCCGTTAGCATGTTTAAGAAAGGGATTTTATTGTAGGATCTTTCATCTTCCAAAAAGAGTGCCCATGAAGACCAGTGCTGGACCTTTCCTAGCTAAACAGCTTTTGAGGTCTGTCTTTCAAAGTGCTGTCCTTGACACTCTTCTACCTTTCCTGCTTACTCTGGCCTTCCTGGTATCCTTAGACTTAAAGGATGCTTATCTGCATATTCTCATTTGTCCTTCCTGCAGAAAATTATTGTTTCTTTTCTGGATCATCACATTTTCAGTTTACTGCTTTGCCCTTTAGTCTTTTCTATAGTTGCAAGGGTTTTCACAGTGTCTGGTATTTGTGGTAGCTTTCTGCCACACTCTGGGAAGTCATCTTCCCTTACTTAAACGACCTGCTCCAGGCTTTGTCCAGGGCCACTCTTCTCAAGCATCTTTATTACACTGTATGACTTCTGACAATTATAATTCCAGCTCAATCCCACCTAACAATTGACTTTTTCTGGGATACAGCCTGGGCACCTCCACCATGCATGCCCCTATTCCTCAGAAAAAGGACACCTCCCTAGCCACTGAGTTCTTAATGCTTTCCAATGAGGATCATTGCTTGGCCAGACAAGCACCAAGGGCTCTGGGATTCATGGCTGCCACAGTCTCTGTGCTGCTCCCTCACCAGACTACATAGGAAAAAAATAGTGGTATCTGAAATCAGTGAGGCTCCAGCACTCACTCTCTTGATACTCACATTCCTCCTGTTCATTGCATCAAGAAGGAACGCCTTTGCTGGAGCAACCAGGATACTGTCGACCTAGGTCTTCCATTCACTCCATCCCCACCCAGTCGGTTCACCGATGCCTTGGACAGGGCATGGGGTGGGGGGTTTAGACAGGAGACCACAGAGTTCAAGAATGGCAAGGCCTTGTACTGAAGGAACACATCAACATTAAGGAAGTGAGGTCACTTCTACAAGCCCTACAGATCATCTTGCATATTTGGAAACCAGGCACTCTGCTGGTGTACATGGACAACACCACCGTGGTGGTGTGGTACATAAGCAGGGAAGCACAAGATCCTACCCACTTTGCGTGCTGGCACCTAACCTCTCAGCTGATTCTTACACTTACTGTGATATATATCCCAATTCAACAGAATGTATTAGTAGGAATATGGAAGACCTCACAAATTATATCTGAAATTTTTAGATCATGGGACTCTCCAGATAGACCTCTTTGCTTCTCCCATCCATCGCCTGCAACCTCTTTTAGGTCTGGAAGACAGGTGCCTTTTCTTTCCAATGGACCAGGACGGTCCTTTATGCATATCCCCCTCTGCCTCTTCTCTCGAGGTTCCTATTCAAGGCTGAGAAGAAATCTTCAAACTCATGCTTCTGGCACCTTTCTGACCAAGACAGCACTGGTTCCTGATCCTGTTTCACATATCAAAGGGAAATTGCTGGTGAATCCCTCCACAACCAGATCTAATCACTCAACAGAAAGGGCAGCTCCTTCATCCCAACCTAACTTCACGGAGTCTTACTCTCTGGATGATTAGAATTTTAATCCCTACAAGACACACCTTCTCTGAAGAGGTTGAGTCCTAAAAGAAGCCGGGAAGCATAACACCAAGACATCTTACACTGCCAAGTGGAAGAGATTCTGTTTGGTACCTTAAATGCACAATCCAACTCATATAAAACATCCTACAGTGCTCCAGTATTTGTGTTAATTATTACATTCGAGGTTGGCCTACTCTTCCATTAAGGCACATTTATCTGCCATTAATGCTTATGTACCTTTGGAGCCCCTGTTCATGTCCAGGAGAGAGTTTAAGCTTTTTCTGAGAGGGGTGTTGCATCTTAAATCCCAAAGGAAGCTTATCAGCTCACCATTGGATCTTAATTTTGTTTTTGAAAGACTCTCTACTCCCGTTTGAACTAGCTGCTTTCACTATTCTCAAATTCATCAGTTGGAAAACTGTGCTCCTCCTGGCTCTTTTTTTTTTTTTTTTTCTTTTTTTGCCCTCAAAGTCTCGGAACTCCACCCACTTATGGCTATTCCACCCTTTTTCATCTTCCACAAAGCTAGGGTAAGCCTTGGAGGCAATCCCTTCTTTCATGCCAAAAGTGGTTAGTGAGCTAACCCTCAAGCAGCCAATCAGTCTGCCTATTTTCTTTCCTAAACCCCAAAGTAGGGGGGAGAGAATCTTGTGCTCCTTTGACATTCACAGGCAATTAAGGGTTTACCCTGACAAGACTAAGAATATCAGAAAAACAGATCACCTGTTACCCTCCTTCATGGATGCCAGGTTAGGAAAACCAGATGTTAAGTTGTCTGTCTCGCCTTCATTCTTGCTGGTTGGGTTCGGAGCCGATCCTCAGCTCTGACTCTGCCATCTTCAAAAGCTCGAGAGCTGCTTACTGGCTCGAGGCCTCCCTATATCCCATGATGCCTGGCGCTAGATAACCAGATCTCGTTTGCTGCTTCTGCTGTGAGGTTGTTCTACTGGCTCAGGTCGTATAAGCTTCTTTATTATTACTGTTATTTACTGTTACTTTCCTGTAAAAATTACTGTATTGTAGTGTAGAGTTAGTCGTTAGACTTTATTGTAGTTGTTTTTTTTCCCCTCTAAATAGCTTTCCCTTCCTAAGAAACTTGTTTAAATTAGAGTTTCCCCTCCCCCCTTCTTTCTCTTTTCCACAGAAAGGTTCTTGCTGTTTGAGTTAGAGGTTAACCTTTCTTTTCTATCTCCTTTCAAAAAAAAAAAAAAAAAAAAAAAAAGACTTTTTCTCTATAACCTGTAGTGTTATTGGTAAGTTTGTTTTTCTTTGTGGTAACTGTAGGGTATTGATATTTTTTATTGGTTACCTTAACTTTTTGTGTGAAAACTTGTCCTTGGTTTTTCTTCCAAGGATCTAAACCCATCTGGATTCAAGAAGTGTGACTCATGCTGTCAGAAGATGTCTCTAACAGATGGTCACACTTCTTGTGTTTATTGTCTGGGCGCTGTGCACCTGCAGGATTCTTGCTCCATCTGTCATGTCTGCAGTCCAAGAGTCCTGCAGGAGCACAAAAATAAATTGATTCTGAGGGGTCTGCTTAAACCCCAAGATTCACCGTCGAAGTCTCAGCCGGTGAAATCTTCCAAGCCACCTAAACCGTCGGCTCCCAGTTGGGAGCCGTTGTTGGGTGAAGCCACACAATCCATTTCGGCTCTGGCTGGAACAGATGTCCCTCCCAGTCGGCTCCAACACTGTCTTCGGAGCCGGCTGAGAGTCTAAAGAGATCCAGGTCTCCTTCTTTGGAGTCAATACATTTGGCTCCAAAGTCGCCCCTGCTCCAGTCGGAGCGTAGTCACCGATCATACCACTCTTCTCGGTCCTCTAGACTTTCGGACCATGATTTGGAAAGGGTGGTCAGTAGGATTTTGAAGTCGCAGGCCCTTGCCAAAATGTTGTCCAGCCCTCATCATCAGGAGTCTGCTCCGTCCACAGCTATTGATATTCCTCCTCCGACTCTTCCTTTGAGCTTGGAGCCGGAGTTGGTTGGTTTTCGAGTCGTGGAACCATCGGCGCCGATGCCCTCCCTTTCGGTTCCTTTGGCTCCGATCCCTTCCATGGTACCTTCCCTAGAGGGATCTGGACGCCGAGACTCCCTTGTCGGCTCTGAGGGGGTGAGTGGCGTCGCACCCTTGTCCGACCCCGCTCTCCCCCTCGGTGCTTCGGCGCAGGTGAGCTCGGCTCCCACATCTGCCTTGGAGCCGTCTCCCTCGGTGCGGGGAGGGCTTTTGGTTTCATCTGAGCCTTCTCTGCATCCGGGCAGGGATGCTTTTGAGGTGGAGTGTGCTGACCCCTGAGTCAGTCCCACGATTGACCCCATCGGCTCTTCCCCCTAGGGTGCCTGCATCAGCCTCTGCCTCTCTTCCAGACCCTAAGTGTGGGGATCCAGTGCTCCAAGCACCCCCTTGGGTGTAACCTCCTCTTCTGAGGCCTCCCCTGATCTTTCAGAGGAGCCACCTCTCAAGAGAAAAATGCAAGAGGAAGCATGTTGACCCCCCCCCCCGAGTCTATTACATCGGATACCGACTTAGAGGAGTCTGAAGGGTCCCCAAGATCCCTCTCTGAAGATGTCTCCTTCTCAGACATCCTTGAGATGCTTAGGCAGAGGGGAAACTGGACTACCCTAAGCCCTTCTGAGGATGAGTCTGCATTCCTGGATGCGTTTGGATCCCAACCTTCCACCTCCTGGATGTCTCCACCTTTCGACCCACTGATGTCTGTGGTGGCTTGAAAGGCGTGGACGGCTCTAGACACAGTGGAACCGACACCTAGAAGACCTGCAAAATTCATTACTGCCCCGCAGGACAAACAGTTCTCGACCAGGGGTGTCCCCGTTGATGCCATGGTGGTAGCAGCGGCCACAAAGGAGTTGGCTGAAACTTCATCTGTCCATCCCTCTAATAAGGAGTCCAGGATGATGGACAGATATGGGAAGCAGATGATGTCCTTAAAGGATGCATCTGCAGTCATCACATATGGGTTGTCCTGCCTCAGGCAGCCCTTCGGTCGGCCGGATTCCAAAGTCTGGGTCCGGCGTCGACTGATGTAGCCCCTTCTCCGACGTCAGAGCGCCTGGGGTATAAAAGCATCAGCCAACGCCATCTTCCTCAGTCTTTCTTGCCGCGTGGTGCCCGAAGCAGAAGCAGTTCGCAAGTGCCGGTCGGCCAGCTCCTGTAATTCAGCTAAACCGAAGACATCAAAAGCTAAGTACCCCGTTGGGGACTCTCTCTTACCTCAGCCGATGTCAGATAAAATTAATAATTGCTTAACTTGTGGGAAACAAATACCTCATAAGGATTTCCACTCTTACTGCCTACCTTGCATAGGCCCAGACCACGACGTCTCTGCCTGTTCCGCCTGTGCTTCCTTCAACCGACGCACTCTAAGACGTCAGTCGGAGTTTGCAGAGGAATTTTTTGAGGCTAGTTTTGCTTACAAAATGCCGTCTGAGACTCCGACTTCACATTTAATACAGAAATGGAAGGACAAGGACCAACACACACGGTCCGCGGTTTCGGCTGAAACCACGGCCAGGCCTACCACAAGTGTCTCGGTCTCTGCTGAAACCGAGTCCTTGGTACTACCTTCCACCGAAACCGTACAACCGACAACCTCGGCCCCGGAGGCCACTACTGCATCGGTTGTTGAATCTCCTTTGGAATCTGGTGTCCAGGAACCTTCCAACACCATTCCCTTAGACAAAACTACACCAGCACGTGGTGCAGCCAGGCCTCCTGCATCCATGTCTATTAAGGCATTCTCTAGGGCTAAAGCTGCTAAGCACTCAAAATCTATGCCTCCCAGGGTTATCCCTCAGGGACCCACTACAGGTTCTCAGATCCTTAGTCTAGCAGAGGACCTTATTTCATTAATTAGGGGCTCTCAGCCTCATCCGGACAGGGGCTCTCAACCTCCTACAGAAAAAAGGCCCAGGGTTGAGCCCTCTGATCCCCTCTCCTCAGATGAGGCCTCCGATGGCTCTGCTCTCTCGGACTACCAGGAGGAGGCTTTCCCGGCCTACGAGGATTCAGATGCAGAGGAATCTATCCCTTCGGCCTCCCTCCTGAAGAACTGTCTTTTGAGGAAACTCTGCACACTATGAGGGAGCATTTCCAGTGGCAGGGTCAGGAATTCTCTGATTCCAGGAAGAGATTAAGGACGTTCTTGCATTTGCCTCAGCATAGACCTTTGGCTATTCCCCCTGTTTTGAATGTCATTGATGATGTGTACTCTGAATCTAGCACAACCCCTGACACTCTCCCTCCGGCTCCTGCCAAACCTGATAGGTACTACAGGGTCCCAGAATCGCACCTTTTCCTTTACAAGGCCCACTCTGCTGATCCAGAAACCATCTCCCAGGGCCCTAAAGGGGTTGCAGCTGTCACTACAAAAAATCCACTCCCCTCTGAAAGGGAGTCCAGGGCTTTAGAGCGATGGGGTAAAAAAGTGTATACTTCTGCTAACCTTTCTATGAGGGCTTTAAACTGTCAATTTCATATGATACAGTACCAAGAATATTTGTTAGATGAATTGCATAAAAAGTTGATAAATATAATCAGATCCTGCAGATAGACTAGTGGTGGACCGTAGCTGGGATAGCTACTAAAGTTCAAAAAAATGACACGGATGTATGAAACTTGAATTATGTCACTGATAAAACAGAACGAAAAAAAGTTGAAAAAACACTTCTTTTAAATCCACAGAAACCTCACTGCTTCACTGATTTAAGATGTTGAACTAAAGTGTAACAAAAAGACTGTTACACACTGATGTTTAGCAGTTCAAAGTTAAGTAGGACTAAATCTGTTTATATCCCAGGCATATACATTCCTATAACTCTTCCAAATGATGCAAAGTAACTTGAACACAACTCACAACAGTCTGTGTGGGGAGACCATAACAAGCATAAAAAAGTACCTTGGAATGTTTGTAAAAGCTGATGAAATGTTGTAGAGCAAATGCCTGGTTGCTCAGGAAGTCCTGACTATCCGTTTAGCTTGTGGTAGAGAAAACCCAATCCAATACTTTGTAGTTAGAAAAACACAAAAACATAAAAAGATTACTGGAACATTCCAAGTTAGGGAAAGGCAGAAACAATAATAAAGACAAGGTTTTCACCAGAAAGTGCGGAAGATGCAAACAATGTACACATATAAACACCAACAGTGATATTGTTTTGAATGACATTAATCACAGTAAAATTAGGAGCATAGGTGGAAATTGCAGCACCAAGCACATAGTATATTTAGCTCTGTGCAAAAAATGTCCAGCCTATTATATAGGCAAAACAGAAAGAGAGTTAAAGAAACGTATTTATGAGCATTATTATAAAATTAGGAAAATGGATAGTAAAATGCCTATACAGACACATCAAGGAATATGGTGAGGGACACTCATTCTCCTTTATGATAATAGATGAGGTGAAGGAAATTCCTTTGGAGATTGGAAAACAAGACTGGCCTGTAAAGAAAGCAAGTGGCAGATTTTAACTGATTCCACCAGGAATCCAGGTATTAACGATTTTATAAGTATAAAACCATTTTAATTCTTGATATATAATATTTTTATGGCTGCAATATTTGATGAAATGTAAGTACACATAGTGAATTTAATTCATGTTTTAGTATTTCAATCACAATACCATATGAATAATTATTTTTAGTGACTTTTAAAATCAATATTTATAATTATATATACATTTGTATTTACTTTTGGTATGTATATACATAAATCACCAAGATTTATGTTTTTTATATAGGTCCAATATTAGTCATGTTACAAATGGAGTACTGTTTCTTTAAATTGAGTAACAAAGTTTTGGCGCCAAAAACTGTTTTAAATGAGTTAATTAAATGTTTTGCACTAGTTCTGATGAAGTCTGCGATGGTGCAGATGAAAGCGCCAAACTAGTGCTTAGGAATGCTATCGTTGTAATAAAGGATTTATTTTCAGTCTACAGCGCCTTTTTTGCTTCCTATGAGTTTGGAACTTCTGAGTTTGTTTACATAGCAATTGTGCTAGTGCTTCATTTGCTTCCTGCAAGTCTGGAACTATTGAGTTTGCCAAGGGAAGCTTCTTGTGTTTTTCTAACTACAAAGTATTGGATTGGGTTTTCTCTACCACAAGCTAAGGATAGTCAGGACTTCCTGAGCAACCAGGCATTTGCTCTACAACATTTCATCAGCTTTTACAAACATTCTAAGGTACTTTTTTTGGTTGTTGTGGTCTCCCCCACACAGTGTGTTGTGTGTTGTGTTCAAGTTTGCATCATTTGGAAGAGTTACAGGAATGTATATGCCTGGGATATAAACAGATTTAGTCCTACTTTACTTTTGAACTTCTAAACATCAGTGTATATCAGTGTATGAGTTTGGAACTTCTGAGTTTGTTTACATAGCAATTGTGCTAGTGCTTCTAGTGCTTCATTTGCTTCCTGCAAGTTTGGAACTATTGAGTTTGCAAAGGGAAGCTTCTTGTGTTTTTCTAACTACAAAGTATTGGATTGGGTTTTCTACCACAAGCTAAACGGATAGTCAGGACTTCCTGAGCAACCAGGCATTTGCTCTACAACATTTCATCAGCTTTTACAAACATTCCAAGGTACTTTTTATGCTTGTTATGGTCTCCCACACAGACTGTTGTGAGTTGTGTTCAAGTTACTTTGCATCATTTGGAAGAGTTATAGGAATGTATATGCCTGGGATATAAACAGATTTAGTCCTACTTAACTTTGAACTGCTAAACATCAGTGTGTAACAGTCTTTTGTTACACTTTAGTTCAACATCTTGCCAATTCGGCGAAGCAGTGAGGTTTCTGTGGATTTAAAAGAAGTGTTTTTTCATCTTTTTTTCGTTCTGTTTTATCAGTGACATAATTCAAGTTTCATACATCCGTGTCATTTTTTTGAACTTTAGTAGCTATCCCAGCTACGGTCCACCACTAGTCTATCTGCTGGATCTGATTATATTTATCAGTTGTTTGTTCTTGCACAACCTTATTAGTTGCATAAAAAGTTGTCTTCACCTGAACTCCTAGATCGCAAATCACTTCAGGATCTGGTACATAACTCTCAACAGGTTAGCAACCATTTCTTGCAGTGTGGTTATGATGCATTGGAAGCTTCATGTAGGTCAGCTATCACAGGTGCAGTCATACGTAGGCATGCTTGGCTGAAGGAACAATCTCTGCCAGACCATGTTAAAGCAAAGCTTCTGGATGCTCCACTGGAAAAGCGAAAGTTATTTGGCTCCACTGCTCAGGAGGTCTTAAAGAAATTTGAAGAAAGGGCAAAATCTGTACAAACAGTCAAAAATTTTTATGCAAGTCCAACCACCAAGATTCAGCAGAAATTGGCCTTCCAAGAACTGGTCCTTTCCAGACGCAGACAGATTTCAGAGAGGCAAGAACAGGCGTGCCAGAGGTACAGGGCAAGCTAGAGGCTCCTATAGAGGACGTCAATGGCAGCATCCCAACCAGAGAGGTAGTGCAGGGCCTACAACTGCTGCACAAGGACAGACTCAATGACTTTACTTTGACACCGCCAACCAGGGCTCAATTGGAAGCACCTTTGGGCGGAAAGCTTTCCTTATTTTCAGAAAATTAGCACATTATTACAAGGGACAAATGGACACTACAAATAATAGACAAAGGATACAGGTTCCATTTCCACACATTACCGAAAAGAAAAGGCATGCCAGACCTGCCACCAAATCAAAGGGCAGAGGCTTTGAAACAAATCTCCAACTTAATGAAAATGAAAGCAATAGAAAAGGTTCCTCTCTCAGAACAAGGTCAAGGATTTTATTCCAGACTCTTCCTTGTTCCAAGAAAAGAAAAGCAATGGAGGCCTATTCTCGACTTGTCCGCACTAAATACTTATCTCATTGTGCCAAAATTCAAAATGCTGACTCTACAGCAACTCCTTCCCATGCTGGGCAAGGGGTCTTGGCTGGTAACTCTGGACCTCACGGAGGCATACCTGCATGTCCCTATCAGACAAAGCTGCAGAAGACACCTCAGATTTCTTGCAGGTTCAGAGCATTATCAATTCTCAGCATTGCCCTTTGGCTTATCTACTGCGCCCAGAGTATTCACGAAATGCCTGGCATCAGTAATTGCACACTGCAGACTTCAGGGGATGCAAATATACCCGTATCTGGACGACTGCCTTGTACAAGTGGACAGCCAACAAATTTTGGTAAAACACTTGAATTATGCCATCCATCTTCTCCAGGCCTTGGGATATACAGTCAACATTCACAAGTCAAGACTTGTACCATCCCAAAGAATAACTTTTCTGGGTGTGGATCTAGACACAACCACCCAAATGGCTTTCCTCACAGAAGAAAAACCAAACCAACTACCGGATTACTTCAAAAACCTGTCAAGACAAACTCATCTGACTGCAAGAAAAATCCTGCAGGCCCTGGGTTACATGGCTTCTTGCATTCTTCTGATTCCTCAAGCAAGGCTACATATGAGGAAACTCCAATGGTACCTAAGGAGTTTATGGACTCAGCACAGTCACAGCTTGGAAACTTTGATACCACTCATCCCATGCCTTCAAAGGGAATTTCTGTGGTGGGCTCAAGCAAGCCAGTCAAACAGGGGTTTGCCCTTCAGCAAACCAATAGCCAGCCAAACCATTACAACGGACGCTTCAGACCACGGATGGGGAGCACACATGGAAGGAAGATGCATTCAAGGACTATGGTCACAAAAAGAGCTACGCATGCACATAAACCAAAAGGAAATGCTGGCAGTGATGCATGCAATCGAGGCCTTCAAGTTATTTCTACATCAAGGCCACCTGCTAATAAGGACAGACAACACTACAGTTATGTGGTACATAAACAAGCAAGGAGGCACCCATTCCTACCCTCTTTGCAGACTGGCAATGAATCTATGGGAACTTTCCCTGACTCTCAAAATACAGCTGCAATCCCAGTTTGTACCAGGAAAGGACAATGTACTGGGGGACAGCTTAAGCAGGAACATCATGGATGCTGCACCCAGACATCTTCCATCAGACAACACAATCATGGGGGAGACCGGACATGGACCTCTTTGCCTCCCCACACAATCATCAGCTGGACAAATTCTGCACAAGGACATACCACCCACAAGCATGGAAAGTGGATGCCCTCTCTTTCAGCTGAAGAGCTCTAACAGTGTATGCATTCCCACCTCTTCCATTAATGACCAAGGTCTTACACAAGCATGGAAAGTGGATGCCCTCTCTTTCAGCTGGAGAGCTCTAACAGTGTATGCATTCCCACCTCTTCCATTAATGACCAAGGTCTTACTGAAGATCAGGGCAGAGCAGCCAAGAGTGATTCTGATAGCTCCGGACTGGCCAAGACAGCACTGGTACCCATTGCTAAAGAGCATGTCACGGACAAAACCATGGCTTCTGCCACAATGGCCGCATCTCCTGACACAGCACAATTACAAAACTCTGCATTCCAACCTGAAAACATTACAGCTAGCTGCCTGGAAAATACCGTGACTCATCACCAGGATAAGCTATCCAAGAGAGTGAAGGATATCATCGTGGAAGCTCGCAGGCCTTCCACACGAAAGGCATACTCAGCAAAATGGAAAATATTTCACACCTGGAGCACCTCAAAGGGCCTAGATGCAACAGTTATGGACATGGTGCATATCCTGGAATATTTAGCAGAAATGATCCACAATGGCCTGTCTTACTCTTCCATTAAAATTCATGCTTCAGCAATTTCAGCATAGTACAATACTGATCCACCTGTCTTCTCTCATCCTCTGCTAAGACAGTTTCTAAGAGGAATTAAAAACATCAATCCTCCAAGGAAACCACCACTGCCTACTTGGGACCTTAGCTTCGTGTTGGAAAAACTAACACTGCCTCCCTTTGAACCAGCAACATCTGCAGAACTACAGTTCCTCTCTTGGAAGACTGCCTTCCTTCTGGCCATAACCTCAGCAAGAAGAGTATCTGAGTTACAGGCCCTCATGGCAGTACAGCCTTTTCTTATTTTTCATCAAGACAGAGTCTCATTGAGAACCAATCCTTCATTTATGCCTAAGGTGGTATCTAGGGTCTCATTAAACCAAACTATTCACCTGCCTACCTTCTTTCCAAATCAACAAAACAAAGGGGAAAAGCTTCTGCACACCCTGGACATACACAGACAGTTGTGCTACTACTTGGACAGAACAAAAAATTACAGAAAAACTGACCAGTTGTTTGTAGCATATGCTGCTGGTGCACAAGGAAAAACAATTTCCAAACAGACAATTTCAAAATGGATAGGGAATTGCATTTGTTTCTGTTACTCCTTTCATGGAAAAACTGTGCCAGCTAACGTTAGGCCTCATTCGACCAGAGCCACAGCCACCTCCACAACCTTCTTAAGAGAGGTGGCTACCAAGGACATTTTAGAAGCTGCTACATGGAGCTCCGTGCATACATTTTCCAAGCATTACAACTTACCTTTATATTCCAGATCCAGAGCAGGCTTTGCTACGGCAGTCCTGCAGGGCATTTTAGCTACACCATCCTTTACATAGATCCTCCACCCCCAGATTGGCTATGGTATTCTACCCATATGTGATGACTGCAGATGCATCCTTGAAGGACATAGTACAGTTTTGTACCTACCATAAATGTAGATGTCCGATAGGTATGAATCAGCAGTCAGGTTTACCCTCCCTCCTTCCCCTCTGTGGTATTCCTTGGGTACATTCCCCTCTCATAGCTAGCTGGGGTTATCTATTATGGTGTATTTGTTTTTATATATGTATATATATTTTTGTGCATGTTTGGAATAACAAATTTAGCCTTCCTTAGAGGGCACCTGGCATCTGGGGCAAGAAAAATTGAGGAAGATGGCGTCGGCTGACGCTTTTATACCCCAGGCGCTCTGACGTCGGGGAAGGGGCGACATCAGCCGACGCCGGACCCAGACTTTGGAATCCGGCCGACCGAAGGGCTGCCTGAGGCAGGACAACCCATATGTGATGACTGCAGATGCATACCTATCGGGCATCTACATTTATGGTAGGTACAAAACTGTACTTTCTCTTCAGCGACCTTTTCCATGCGGTCCCTGAATTATCTGAGCCACTTTACCCGTCTTCAGAGAGATCTCCTGAAAGAGCTTGGAGATGCCCTCCAAGATCCATCAGCTGAGGCGTCCCAGGCTAAGGCAGCCTCCCAGCTGGCGACTCTTAATTCTGTGGTAAACTCCTCCATGTGGCTCATTTCGTATGCAGCCGATGGTGCGAGTAGAGCTGCAGGCACAGGCGTGGCCCTAAGGAGGCATGCTTGGATGCAACTATGCAACACTGTGGAACCTTTCAGAGCTTCTTTCACCAACACCCCCTTTGATGGTTCCTCTCTCTTTGGATCACAGGTGAAAGATACCCTTACCAGGTGTGAGCAGGAAGCCAAGACTCTCTCTCTGCTGTAGGAGTCCGCTTTTCCACTCCCTCCAGACCATATCCTAAGGGTCACAAGAGTGGGAAGATGCGGTTCCGGAAATCCCAAGGAGCCTTGCCGGACACACGTGGTGAGTTTCCCTCCAGGGGCAGAGGAGGGAACAATAACAGACGCCACCCTCGTGGTAGAGGGAGTCCGCAAAACCAGTGCAGCAGAGAATCCTTCTCTGACAAGCCCTTCCAGCATCCCTGAAGGGTTGCCCGGCTGCTCACCTCTGGAGGTAGTCGGGGGAAGACTATCACTGTACCCAGGAGCCTGGCGAGACATAACACAAGACAAATGGGTACAGTCTGTCATATCCGGAGGCTACAGAATCCCCTTCGTTCGCACCCCCTTAAAGTCATACAAGTCCCTTCCAGATGTTCCACCCAATCTAAGGGGACCAAGCAGTGCAAGAAGTCTCAAAACTGCTAAGAAAATGGGCCATCCAGCAAGTCCCAGCAGACCAACAAGGATCCGGAATTTACTCAAGGTTCTTTTTGGTACCAAAAAAGACAGGGGACTGGAGACCCATTTTGGATCTCAGCAGACTAAACAAGTCTGTACAAAGAACAAAATTCCAGATGGTCACGCTTCAGTCCATTTTACCCTTTCTGGGTCAGGACAATTGGATGTGCTCCATAGATCTTCAGGATGCGTACTACCACATAAAAATGGACATACACTTCCGAAGATTCCTCCGCTTCTGGCTGGGAGCCAGCCATTACCAGTTCAGAGCTCTGCCCTTTGGTCTCACCACAGCCCCCAGGGTGTTTACCAAATGTATGGCAGTAGTTACCGCTCATCTGATATGGCAAGGATTCCAGGTGTTTCCATATCTCGACGACTGGCTCCTCACTGCTACCACCAGACATCACCTTCTGCAAGCCAGAGACTGCACCATCGTCACTTGCTCCAGGCTAGGTATCACAATAAACTTCAAAGAGTCTACATTGTCGCCCTGTCAATCTATCGCCTTTATAGGCACAAATTTAAATACCAAAGACATGTTAGCAAGCCTCCCACCAGACAGGGTTTCAGTGATTCGTCGGCATGTCAAGGTTTTATTAGCATGCAAAAGGATTCAAGCCAGGTTTGTCCTTCAAACGCTAGGTCTCTTGGCAGCAGCTATCGTACTTGTTCCTCTAGCTCGTTTTCACATGAGGATTCTCCAGTGGCTTCTTTTCACCCACTGGTCCTTCCAGCAACTTTTCCCATGTCTTACACGATTATGATCACTTCGGCATGCAGGAAACACCTTGCGTGATGGATGGTCTCCACATCAGTGCTCCACAGCAGACTATTTGTTCTTCCCCCTCCAGTGGCTACATTGACCATTGATGCCTCCCTGATCGGGTGGGGGGGACATTACCAGGGCAGAACAGTCCAAGGCACCTGGCAACCTCACGAGCATCATCTGCACATAAATGTCTTGGAGATGAGGGCCGTGCTCTTAGCGTTGCAGGCTCTTCAGGACTCTCTTCCTACTGGGACCATTGCAGTTCAAACGGACAAATATGTCTGTAATGTGGTACATCAACAAGCAGGGCGGAACCAGGCCCTGCCCCCTATGCCGAGAAGCACTTAGACTCTGGCAGTGGGCGATCTCTTCCCGACGGTTTCTGATTGCAACGCTTATCCCTGGAAGTCCAACGTTATAGCAGATTGAGCAGAGCAATTCTCATGCCTCACGAGTGGTCTCTGAACCAGATGGTTGCAGACCAAATCTTCCGCAGATGGGGCCAACCTTGCTGTGACCTTTTTGCAACTCCCTTCAACAGCAAGTGCAGCAATTTCTTCTCTCTCCTTCCACTCCCCGAGCATCCCCCAGAGACGCTCTAATCCATGTTTGGCCCCAGGGACTTCTTTATGCATTTCCTCCTTTCCCCCTCATGCCAAAATTGATTCAAAAGGCTGCCGTTTCGGGTTGCAGAATGATCCTCATTGCTCCTTACTTGCCTCGACAAATATGGTTTCCGTTCCTGCACTCCTGTCTTCTTGAACAGCCTTGGACTCTAGACCTAGTTCCAGACCTCCTGATTCATCAGTCGGGTGGGCTGCACCAATCCCTGCACACTCTCCAGCTCACAGCGTGGTTGCTCCACTTCCAACCCTAGCCAGGCTCCCAGATATTTCCCCATCTGTGCGAGAATTACTTTTGTCATCACACAAGTCTACGACCAGAAAAACCCTTCCATGCTGGTTCTGCTTCAGCTACAATTAGAGTCCACTTAGCGGCAATTTCAAATTTTCACATTGGCCTGTCGGAAAACAATATCATGTCCCATAAGCTGTCTAAAGCCTTTCTCAAAGGAACCACTCTGCTCAGGCCCCCAGTGAGAGATCCTCCACCACCATGAGATTTAAATTTGATTTTAACTTCGCTAATTTTGCCCCTTTCGAACCTGCAGCTTCTTGTTCGCTGAAGTTCTTATTTTGGAAAACCCTCTTCCTGGTAGCTATTACTTCAGCCAGAAGAGTTTTGGAACTACAGGCTCTTTCTGTCCATCCCCCATACCTCGTTTTCCACAATGACAGGGTTGCTCTTAGGACTAATCCGTCCTTCCTTCCTAAGGTCTCTTCAGAGAGTAACTTGAATCAGTCCATAGACCTTCCTGTGTTTTTCCCTAACCACTCCAACAGGGCGGAATATAAGTTGCATCAGTTACATGTCCACAGGCAGCTACGCTTTTATTTGTACAGAACCACGGACATTAGAAAATCAGATCAAATTTTCCTATCTTATGCAGTAGGTAAACAAGGTCTTCCGGTCTCTAAAGTAACCTTATCCAGGTGGTTGACCTCTTATCACATTCATATATCAACTGAGGAATAAAGAATTGCCAGTTAAACCAAAAGGTCACTCCACCAGAGCTTTAGCTACTTCGGTGGCCTTTCAGGCTAGGTTGCCCATGGAATCTATTTGTGCTGCGGCTACATGGGCCAACCCACATACTTTCATTTTGCATTACAAGTTGGATTTGGTTTCCAGGAGCAGAGCTGATTTTGGTTCCACTGTTCTGAAGAGTCTTTTCCGATGAGCCACCCAGGTTTTTAGGTGCTAGGGACGCTGTCCCAACCAGCAAGAATGAAGGCGAGATAGACAACTTAACATAAAGAAGTTATGTACCTACCATAATGCTCCATGCTAGTTGTCTTCTCGCCTTCTTTCTTGCGTCCCACCCTCCGTCCCCCTATCCTAGTGGACTGAGAAGAGTTGTTCTTGATTTTTCACTGGCTGAGTCTTCTCTGGCTATTCCTTTCTGACTAGTAGTCTCTCCAGTAGAGTTTATGCATTCGAGGATAGGATTTCTTTCTTTATTATGTCTGCAGTTAGACTTCCCAAACAAGATCTGGGTATCTAGCACTAGGCATCATGGGATATAGAGGGGCCTCAAGCCGGTAAGCAGCTCTCGAGCTTTTGAAGATGGCCGAGTCGGAGCCGAGGATTGGCTCTGAACCCAACCAGCAAGAAAGAAGGTGAGAAGAAGACAACTAACATGGAACGTTATGGTAGGTACATAACTTCTTTTTTCCAAACAACCTGTAACATCCTGGAACTCCAAGGCTGTTTCCATCTGCTGCTCTCACCATGGAAAGACTTTACCCATGTAGTCAAAAGCACATTCCAGTTGAGTAGTGGCTTCATCGGGTGCCTTCTACAAGGGTTGGTTACCAGGTCCATTTCAGAAGCAACTTCCTGGTTAGCTGTCCATACCTTCATAAAACAAAACACGCTAAACTCCTCCTGCAGGTCAGGGGCAGCGTTTGCCAGACCTCTTCTGTCTGGCTCCCTGGACTTTGTCCTCTCCTTCACTTTAAGCCTGCCACCCTTCTGTCTACAGCTGTGGTAGTAATCCATCTCTTAGGAAAACTGCAGCAGTGATTAGGTCAAGACAGTACAGTTGTGTAAGTACTTACTAGAGCAGTAGATGCCCTATTGATCACTGTTGCAGTATTCCTTCCCTTCCACATTATCCCCTTCTCTTCTTTCCCTATTGGCACAACTACTATGCCTTACACACAGATATACTCATACTCATTATCCCAGGATATTACAAGTCTTCTTTGGGGGGGGGGGGGAACTGACTTACTCAAATTAAGCCCCTCGTAGCAGACCATTCTCCATCCTCAGTTTTTTCAGGCCATTGCAGGCTTTCAGATAGTTTAACAGTCTCGCATGTATGTCTGATTTTAACCTCGGCTCATTGATGTAGGGGTATATTATCCAGACATACGTCCTGAGAAGTTAGATTTGTTAACGAAACACCAAAAAGAAAAAAGTATCAAGAAAAACTCCCAACACGTAGCAGAAAATAAACGCCAACCACGGAGATGGAAAGTCAAAACACTTTAATTCACACGTCCTGGTACCTCGGCAATTCGCCTTCAGTGGAACAATGCATCAAACAAAACCCATCTCCTTAAATACAAACACATAAACTCATTAATCTATTAGCCAATTAATTATAAAATAGTTGATTGAAACTTTTTCTTACTTAACTGCTTTGCAATGTCTACAATATGCAATATAAATGAATGAATAAATGTATATAGATGAATGAGTGAATAAATAGTAAAAACTACTTCAAACATGTGATGTTATACACAAAACAGCATTAAATAATGCTGAATATTTTAAATGCAAAATATCAAATGCAAAACTTTCTCATAAAGCAAGACAATTTCAAAATATAAATCTATATAATACAAAAATGCAAAATGCAAGATATATAAATATAAATTTCATAAGACATCATATAATATTTCATAAAGATAAACCAACATCTAAATTCAAGCCCCCCGGATATAGAATGTGATAGAGAATCAGCTTATGTTCTAACTTAAGTTCTATCATAAAATTTCCACCTTCAAAATGTGGTCTGGCTAAAACACTGAAAATAAATCCTTCAGTGTTGCCATTATGAACCTTAACAAATTGAGAAGCCACAGGACTATCCAAATTCTCCCTTCTCGCATCTCCCAAATGTTTTAAAATGCCAACTTTGATCTTTCTGGTAGTTTGACCAATATACCATAACGGTTGAGCACAATCACAACCTAAAACATAAACCACCCCTTGTGACAAACAATTAAATTTCTCAAACACCCTATATCTCTTCCCATTGATTTTCCTTCCATCTAAATTTCTAACCAGATGACATACAGAACACCTGCCACATCTCTCCATTCCAACATTTTCTCCATCAATAGAATATTCTAGCTTTTTATTTAATAACTCCTTCAAGTTACTAAATCTTCTATAAGAAAAACTAACATGAGTAGGAAACAAACTTCCCACAATCATGTCATCACAAACCACACTCCAAAACTGTCTTACAATCTTCTCTATGGTTTCAGAAAAATCTGAGTACCTTGAAACAAAGAATAATTTCTCCTCGTTATCAATGACTGTATGATGTATGCTGAACTCATTTCTTACTTTCCTTCCACCACATAATCTGTTTTTTATGCCTGACAGAATTTCTGCTGAATACCCTCTACTCAGAAGTCTGCGAAACACTTCATCTAATGTCTCATCCCATAAATTGGGATCAGAAGTGTTTCTTAGAATTCTTTTGAATTCCTGTTCAGGCAAAGCATTGATTAAATGGGGAGGATGCATGCTGCTAGCATGTAGAAGATTATTCACCGAAGTTGGTTTCCTAAAAGGTCTAAATTGTACCTTATGATCCTCCCCCCACATGAAATTCAACATCCAAAAATGAAATTTTTGATCTAGAACATTCAAACACAAAATGAAGCCCATGTGGATTCATATTTAAGTCCTGCATGAAAACATCAAACTGGGAAGACTCCCCCTTACACACAAAAATGAGATCTATGCATCTCTTATAAAAAATAACATTATTTACAAAAAACTTTTTGTGAAACATAAATTCTTTCTCAAATTACCCCATATAAATAATTGCGCAAGTTGGAGCTGTTCCTTTCACCTGAAGATAAAACTCTTTGTTCCAAACAAAATAATTATGTGTAAAACTGAACTCTAGCAATGATAACAAAAATAAAGTTCTTGGGCCTTCCCCCATCATCTTTCTCATAGCTTCCAGTCCCCACTGTTTATCAATATTAGTATACAAAGAAGAGATGTCCACCGTAGTCCAATACAATTCCTGATTCCACGACATTCCCCTTAACTATTTTATAATTAATTGGCTAATAGATTAATGAGTTTGTGTTTGTATTTAAGGAGATGGGTTTTGTTTGATGCATTGTTCCACTGAAGGCGAATTGCCGAGGTACCAGGACATGTGCATTAAAGTGTTTTGACTTTCCATCTCCGTGGTTGGTGTTTATTTTCTGCTACATGTTGGAGTTTTTCTTGAAGTTAGATTTGTTACCCTGGCCAGACGTTGCCAGCTGCAACTCCTGTGTTTGAAATACTGTGACAGTGATATACTGTTATGGTGAGTTGTTACACAACTGTACTTTTTTCATATGTTTGTTTATGATTAGGCAAGCATAACATTTCATTATTGTACCTTATTCTAGCCATTATGACAACACCTCCCCCTTATCAGTGGGTTTGGTTTCAATAGCATTATTGTTGAAATTACTTAAAGCTGCTTTTTTTTTTTTTTTTTTTTTTCACAATAGTCAAATTAAAAAACATACCTTTATATCTCTGACATAGTAGTATACATGTCTTTCTCACATGCTGTTTATAATTCCACAATTAGTAGTAGATTGTTAGAGCATTTTTTAAATTCAATTTTGTCATCCTCTTGTAGTAAAGACTGAAGTCAAATTCCAAACAAATTATCTCAGATCTGTGAAGACCTTACAGTTTCTCAGTTAAAACAAACACTGTGAGGCATCCCTATAACAGTTGTCTATCAGAAAGCTACATCTGGAAAAGTCTGTGGCCGGCTTTCTTAAAAGCAACATTACAGTATATGTTAATGCTTTAACCCTTCTATGATTGTAAATTTCATTGGAATGTATTCAGGGAGTGCACACTACTGGTAACCCTCACCCCCACCAGAGATCTCTCTAATCCTAATACTTTGTAGTTTGGAATCATTGTTTTACTCTGTCTTCTCCTTCCCCAATACACTTGCCCATATTTCTCCCACTTCATACTCCCTCATACCCTAAGGTTTCTATTTCTCTAAGAATTCCTACTCGACAAAGTGGGCTAGCTGCTTAGATGCTTTCCACAGTACCTGGTAGTCTAAGTTGACTGTTCCTTGCTGTGCAGTTGTAGAACTTGGCAATGCCCGCTCTGGCTACACTTGGGCTTCACTCCGCTCCCCTACCCCTATTCCCTCCCACCCCCACATTACTCTGATTTATTTTAAGCCTAACAGCTCCCACTCACGCTTATCTTACTAGTCACCACCTATACAATTTCCAGTTGTACAATATCTCATACTTCCACACTAACCTTAACACCCATCATTACCACATGTATTTAACCTATAACCAATCCCTACCCTTTAACCATTACAAAATGCTATTAATACAGTGTGTATTACTAGCTCTGCTAACAACTGCTGCTCACTTAAAGTACCATTCACAAATATTCTCCCCTCACACTTTTCACAAAACTACATCTACCTTTTCTGCGCACCTAACTGACTACTCCATCTTAACATCTCCATCCATCTTAAATGTAACAAAACTCCATCACACCTCATACAGACTAAACCATATTAAACTGTTACCCCAAAGCTACCTCTTTTAAGTTTCATAAGCATATATCAATATCCGTCCAGACACTACTGACCATAGCTACCAAGCTTATAAGTCGAGACATTCATCCAAACCTTGGCTACCGGAATACCTCCTCACCACTCCCTCAAACAGAAAATATAACCAATCCATCACGAAAAGGCTCTGAAATAGTAATCCTAAATCTAAACCTGCGAAGCATAGTCAACAAAGTTAAAGAATTACACACCACCCTTTCCCATTATAACCTTGATATTACTGCTTTAACGGAAACCTGCTTAAAAGCACACATTAATGACAAGATTACACTACCTGGTTACAGTGTTGTTAGAGCAGACAGGAAGGTAGAGGGAGGGGTAAGCCGTCTTATTTCAGAGCAGTCTCACACTTGTACCACAAAGCCTAAACCTAGATAGTCTCAAACAGAAATTCTACGTACTAAACTTCAACTTAACCAAAACATTCATATCCATTATAACTACCCTATGTTCCACCCAGAAATAGCATCTCCACTCCTAGAGTACATCATTCAGTTTATATCAAATTCCATAGCCGAATAAACTGTCATTATGGATGACTTAAATATAGACTGGACAACTTGTAATTCACATAACCCTAGCAGTCACATCAACCTCTATGGCTTCACACAACTCATTCAAGCTCCATCCGTCAACGTGTACTGGATTGGACACTAACCAACAAACCTCAGAATTATCAGATTAGTGGGTGTTTACCTGACTGCGTTAGTGACCACATGCCAACCTATCTATTGAGAAAAAACATCTATTGTCAAGTTCACCACCTTCTGCCAAGTCCACAGTAAATAACTTTAACCCCAAGACCTAATCAATGCCCTAAAAAATGTTACTGGTCTGTACTAAAAACTCTGCTCCTTGGTGCTGTAATAAATTATTTCAACAGTACCTTCCTTGAAATTCTAAACAAATTGCCCCCCCCCCCCCCCAAGTTCAGTTTGTATGAAGGCCACATACTACAGCTAACTAATGACACCAGAATGCTCCTTTGGAAAAGAGAGAAAGCTTGGCAAACACAGCTGATCTGTAAAAACCCTAACCAACTGTATCACATTCCGGCAAATTAGAAACGAGGCTTAACACCAAATCAACCTAGATAAAAAGTTTCTACTATAACCTGCAACATAAACACCAGCATAACCACCAAAACGTTTGGAGTACCATAAATGCTGTTTTCCACCCAGGGCATTCCAGTACTCCTTTTCCCAACTTAGCATGCTGCCCTACCACCGTTGCAGAAGAGTTCCATAAATACTTCACTGAACGTGTACTGTCTCTAAAAGTGATTTCACCGAACCATCACTAGCCTGCAAACCTCTCAGTATTAACACCAACTCCTCCTCTTTTTAGCCTGTTCCTACAGTTACCATTAAGAAACTACTGAAAAAACTCAAACCCTCTTCAGCAGCATCTGACAGGTTGCCAGCCGAATATTTAATACTAGCAGCTGAAGCCATATCTTATCCAGTGTCCATCCTTATTAACAGGTCTGTAGCAGAACATATCCCAGCAATATGGAAAATCGCACATATCCCCTTTAAGGTGGAAATTCCACAGAGCTGACCAACTACAGACTGATCACTATTCCCTCTCCGCTGTATAAACTCCTCGAAAGATGGTATTCACTCCCATCTGATTCATTATTTTACCTTCAACATGCTAGAAACATGTCTACATGGTTTTAGGCCCCATCATAGTACTATAACTGCACTCCTCAGTTTTACCAATACCATCAACCAACTCAAACAATGGTAAAATAGTCTCTCCTGTCCTTCTAGACATGTCCAAGGTCTTTGATATAGTCTCCCACCACAAACAATTAAATACACACTCCACATTGAACCTCAGTGCCTCTGCACTTCAGTGATTCTGAAGCGATCTACAGGACCACCAACAATCTGAAAAATGGCTTAATGTCCCATCTCCACCTCTTCCCGTCACACTAGGAGTACCTCCAGGCTTAATTCTTGGGCCACTTCTCTTCACTATTTTTACAAACAACCTCCATAGTGCTGCCTTATTGGCTTCAACTGTCCAGTATGCAGATGAGACAACACTTGTCGCTAATAACCTGCAACATCTTTATGATATAACCCAAAAATCATTCTCTGATACCGAGCTATGGCTATCTAACCATCAGCTCATACTCCACTCCAATAAAACAAAACTCATGATCTTCCAACCCACAGGATCTTCCCCACCCAGCAACTTCTACATTACAGCTAAGAATAATATTAAACTTAATGCTGATTCACAAACACTACTAGGAGTAATAGCTAACCTAAGATTTGACTTGCATATAGCGCAATGTTCACAAAAAATTGAGTACTTTCTACAGAAATATCTAACACTTCCAGGGGTGCCATTGCTAGAACACATCTTCTGTCAACACTTCTGTATACTTCTCCAATTCTCACCAGCCTTAGAAAGATGTATTTAATTAAACTTGAAACATGTTATAATAAAATAGCTAAATTTGCAACTGACTGCCCATGTCATACCCACCGCTGTCACTTAAAAAAAAAAAAAAACTCTCCTGTTTAGAACTCCCATGGCTTCTAACCTATAACCAGTTAACCTTGGCACACAAAACAGTATATAAATCTGAAAAAAACCTGCCCTTCTAAGTTTTCTCCAGCCCCATACCACAAATCGAAGTCTTCACTCAGTAAATAAATCTCTGCTACAAGTGTCCAAATCCGCTAGTACGGCAAGGGACTCAGTATTTTCTCATCATGTAGCAGTAAGGTGGAATTCACTACCTCACAGCATCAGAACCAACACAAATACTAACCAATTCAAAAAGATTCTTTAAAATTATCTCGACACCTGGCTTTGTTCCTGTACTACTCCAGGCTAATAGCTTCTGGTCATACTTTTTCTTCCCTGACCACCTCATAGTCTATGCTCTCTTTGCAAACCTTTCCACAGCTTACTTTGAGAAACTCCAGTGTCTACACTACAGTAAAGAATTATATCAGACGATTGTATGATACAAATGTCAGCTATATTAGCACAGAATGGAATTTCTGGAGTACTGTATGGGGGTAATTCAGTAAACCCTCCAGTGAGCGATTAACCATGCAGTAATAATGTTGCGACCCGAACACGGAATATGCCTGCCGAGCGATCCAGGAAACGGGGCTGGGGGCGTGCAAGAGTGTACAGACACCGTTGCAAACACAGAGGTATCTGCGGAATGAAAATCACCACATCTGCTGGTGAAAAACATGCAAATGAGGTGATTTTCTGATTCAGGAAGCAGAAGGACATCTGTGTAGGTGCCATGTCTGCAGGAAAAATGTACAAGGTTACAAACCCCGTACAGGACTATAAAAATTAAATGGGGGCTGTAACAGCCCAAATAAAAGGCTGTAGGTAGCCATGCAAATGGCCAGATCTATGGCCATTGAGATGAAAAAGTAATGCAAATACACATGCCACATTTAAGCAACGCTTAAACATGGTATTTTTGGAAAAAAGTGTAAAATATGAAATATAAAGGTATGCAAATTGTTGCATTACAATGGCCAGCATGCAGAGTCGTACAGTGGCAGGTTATAGTGGTTGCTAAGGAGATGGGTTCTGGTGTAGTGCTGTATCCATGGTATACGCAGTTAGGTGTATGTAAATGAGCCAGGGTTACTGAAGTGCAAAAAGGACCACCATGTCCATAGGTGCTAACTGTGGTAGGGCTATTATAACTGTGTTGGTGTAGGCAGCGCAGCTAAGTACCATTAAAAGGGGGGGGGGGTCGTAGCATATGTAAGCAGGTAAGCAGATTGGAGCAGTGTGTGTGGATTGCTCGGCTGTGTGTGATGTTCATCTCACATTGCTGCAGTCCTTACACTTGGGTAGTCCGCTGTCCTCGGTCGGCCCGAATATCAAAGTATAAGGCTAACGTCGGTCAAGGCGCATTAGACTGACATCAGGACGTCAGGGTACAAATGCGCATGACCGACGTCATATCCTCAGTCTTTTTTGCCGCATGGTCCGATGCAGAAGCAGCATTGCAAGTGCCGTTCGGCGTTCTGAAATTTTTCGATTCGGAGTTTCAGACCGAGTCAAAGTTGGCTAAGTACCCGTTGGGAATATTTTAGTTTTTCTTGCCTCAGTGGTTTACCGGATGTCAGAAAAAGTGAATAACTGTATTTCTTGTGGGAAACAGATACCGCATAGAGATTATCATACTTTGTGTATTCCTTGTTTGGGGCCTGAGCACGACATTGTTGGGTGTCGCTTTTGTGCTAGGTTCAATAAGCGCACTATAAAGCGAAGGTTAGATTGTGCCAGGTTAGTCTTCGGGAAGCGGTGCAATTATAATATGCCGTCGGATGCTCCGGCGTCCGCTTCTTCGAAGAAGCGCAAAGACAAAGCTGCTAAGCCCAGACAGGAGTCGTCCGTACCGGACGCCGGTTCTTTGGAGGTGTCGGTGGAACCGGGGGTTCCGCCGGAGGTTTCTCTGGAGTCCCAAGGGGAGACTTTGTTATTGCAGGATGTGGCCTCTCAGGAGGCAGGTCAGGCTGAAGGGGCTTCTCAGGTTACTGTACTCCCCTCCCTTCCTAGGGTGGTTAGGCCCTCTCCTTCTGTTTCCAAGGCTTCTCCCAGAGGCAGGCCAGGTTTAGCTTCTGTGGGTGTCACTCCTAGTTCATCAGGGTCTGTGCCCAAGAAGCACATGCTCAAAATGGCAGAAGATTTAATTACTTTAATTAGAGGTTCTTTGCCCCCTCCTGATAAGAGGCCTAGGGTGGAACCAGAGTTGGGAAGTTTTGAGCAGGCTTGGATGTTTCTGAGTCTTGACTGAAGACTTGCAGGAGTATTCTCCTTATTCTGATTCTGATGTGGATGATTCTACTCCTTCAGCTTCTCCTCCAGAGGATTTTTCTTTTTCAGAGACTCTTCATTCCATGAGGGAGCATTTTAAGTGGGAAGGTCAGGACTTCTCTGATTCCAGGAAAAGGCTTAGGGAATTTTTGTTTTTACCCCAGCATAGGCCTTTGGCTATACCTCCTGTTCTGGATGTTGTGGAGGATGTGTTTGCAGAGGCTTCTCTTAATCCTGATTCTGTGCCTCCTGCTCCTGTTAAACCGGATAGGTATTACAGGGTGCCTGAAGTGCATAAATATCTTTTTAAGAGTCCTAGGGCGGACCCAGAAACTGTTAGTCAGGGGCCTAAGGGTGTCAAGGCTTCTGTTGTAAAAAATCCGGTTCCTCCAGATAAAGAGGCCAGGGCTTTGGATAGATGGGGAAAGAAAGTCTATACTTCTTCCACCTTAGCTATGAGGGCTTTGAATTGCCAGTTTCACATGTTGAAATACCAAAACTATCTACTTTCTCAATTGAAGTCTAAGGTAGATGCTCTGGCGGAAGGTATTGAGTGTAAGGAATTGCAGGATTTGGTGCATGTTTCTGAACAGGTGGGTAAGCATTCTTTGCAATGTGGTTTTGATGCTGTACAGGCCTCTTCTAGGGTGGCTGCCACTGGGTCAGTTCTCCGCAGGCACGCCTGGCTGAGGGATCAGAATTTATCTGACCATGTTAAGACAAGGATTTTAGATGCTCCTTTACAGTCTGATGTGTTGTTTGGGTCTCCTGTGGAGGCAGTCTTAAAGAAAATGGAAGACAAGGCTAAGTCTATGCAGACTGTTAAAGATTTTTTGCAGGTTCAGCCTCCGAAGTTTAGTAGGAATTGGCCTACCAAGGGGTGGACGTATCCTTCTTATGATTCCCAGTCTAGGGGTAGATCTAGACGTGGTAGGGGCAGAGCTCAGGGCGCTTTCAGGCCTAGAACAGGGAGTTCACCTGCACAGTCTTCGGGTGAGGGCAGGGGTCAGTCCTTTCGTAAACAGGCCCAATGACCTACCTTTTCAGCTGCCAGAGCCTTCTCATCTGGCAGCACCTTTGGGAGGAAGGTTGGCACTTTTCAAGGAAAATTGGAGTTTAATTACCCAAGACAGATGGGTTTTGGATATCATACACAAAGGTTACAGGTTTTATTTCCATACCTTGCCTCCTTTCAAAGGCTTGCCAGACGTTCCTCCTCAACAAAGAATAGAGGCTCACAAACAAATTTCTCTGCTACTTCAAATAGGGGCCATACAGCCGGTCCCTCTGCCAGAAGTGGGCCTAGGATTTTACTCTCGCCTGTTCCTAGTACCAAAGAAGGGGAACACGTGGAGACCAATTTTGGATTTATCTATCCTCAACACTTATCTGGACATTCCCAAGTTCAAAATGTTGACGTTACAACAGCTTTTACCTCTGCTGGGCAAAGATCACTGGATGGTAACTCTGGATCTCAAGGAGGCTTACCTTCATGTTCCTATCAGACTAAGTTGCAGGAAGTATCTGTGTTTCCGGGCTGGAACTTCTCATTATCAGTTCTCTGCATTGCCCTTTGGCTTATCTACTGCACCCAGAGTGTTTACAAAAGTTCTGGCTCCAGTGATAGCTTTCTTCAGGCTAAAAGGAATACAGATTTATCCTTATTTGGACAATTGCCTGATTCTGGCTCAAGAAAGGGACGAACTTCTTCATCATCTGCAATATGTGATAGCAGTGCTAAGATGCCTGGGGTATTCTGTGAACGAAATAAAGTCCAGTCTAGTACCCTCTCAGGACATGTGCTTTCTGGGTGTAAGACTGAATACAGCATCCCAGATGGCCTTTTTGACCCCGGACAAACAAAAGAATCTTTCCCTTTACTTCCATCAATTGTCTCATCAGTCCAGGCTGACTGCAAGGACAGTCCTTCAAGCCTTGGGGTTCATGGCATCTTGTATTCTGGTGCTTCCCAATGCCAAACTGCATATGAGGAAGCTACAATGGTATCTCAAAATGTATGGACACAGCACTGCCAAGATATGGACACTGTCATTCAGATAATACCTTGCATTCAAAAGGAATTTTTGTGGTGGGCTCAGGAATGTCACCTAAACAAGGGACTCTCTGTGACCCGACCAGAGGCGAGTCAGATTCTAACGACAGATGCCTCAGACAAAGCTTGGGGAGCTCATCTAAATGGAAAGTGGATACAAGACACGTGGCCTGCCAGACTACAACATCTACATATCAACTTGAAGGAGATGTTAGCAGTCCAATTTGCATTAATAGCTTTCAAGGATTTACTTCTTCCAGGGCAGGTGTTGATTCTAACAGACAACACAACTGTCATGTGGTACATCAACAAGCAAGGGGAACACATTCTTATCCTCTCTGCAGGCAAGCAATGATTTTGTGGGAGACTGCTCTCAGTTTACAGCTACATCTTCAGGCAAGGTTTCTGCCGGAGCACAGAACTCCTTAGCAGATGCGTTGAGCAGACGAATTATGGATCCCCACGAGTGGAAATTGGATCCTCATGTATTTCAGAAATTGACAGTGTCATGGGGAACTCCAGACATAGATCTGTTCGCTTCTCCACTAAATTACCAGCTGCCAAAGTTTTGCACAAAAAGGTTTCATCCCACAGCCTGGAAAGTGGATGCTCTTTCTTTCAAGTGGAACAATCTTCATGTGTATGCCTTTCCACCTCTGCCTCTCCTCCCAAAGGTACTTCTAAAGGTCAGACAGGACAAGCCAAGGATGATCTTAATAGCTCCAGATTGGCCTCGACAGCACTGGTACCCATTACTGAGAAATCTGGTACGAGAACCTCCATGGCCTTTGCCTTTGATTCCACACCTACTGTCTCAGGAGAACAGTCATTTACTCAATGTCAAACTTCACTCTCTTCACCTAACAGCCTGGCATATTCTGTTTTGAACTCTGGAAGGTCTCAACTTCCACAGCAAGTTTTGAATGTTATTTTGGAAGCCAGAAGGCCTAGTACAAGGAAAGTGTACGCAGATAAATGGAAGAGATTTTTATTTTGGAGTGCAGCAAAGGAATTTGATGTTTCTGAGCCTAATTTAAGTGTGGCTCTTCAATATCTTACTGAGTTACTGGACATAGGTTTGTCCTTCTCTTCTATTAAGGTTCATGCTGCAGCAATTTCTGCTCACTATGACTGTGACCCACCATTGTTTTCTCATCCTTTGTTCAAGCAATTTCTTAGAGGGGCAAAGAATATAAGACCCCCACGTAGAGCTCCTACTCCTGCTTGGGACCTCAATTTTGTGTTGGAGAAACTCACTCTACAACCTTTTGAGCCTGCAGCTACTGCTGAGTTGAAATATTTATCATGGAAGACTGCTTTTTTGTTGGCCATTACCTCTGCAAGAAGGGTTTCTGAATTACAGGCCCTTATGGCAGTTGAGCCTTTCTTAATTTTCCATAAGGATAGGGTATCTTTCGTACTAATCCTTCCTTTATGCCTAAAGTGGTTTCTAGTGTGGCTTTAAACCAAACTATTCATTTGCCTACTTTTTATGCAAATCCCCAAAATAAAAGGGAAAAGATTTTGCACACTTTAGATGTACACAGGCAGTTGCGTTATTATTTGAGTAGGACTAAAGGGTTCAGGCAGTCTCAGCAGTTATTTGTTTCTTTTGCTTTGAGTTCTCAGGGCAAGCCTGTGTCAAAACAAACTATTTCTAAGTGGATTGGGTTTTGCATTGCTTTCTGTTATTCCCATCATGGTAAGGAGATTCCAGCTGGGATTAGGCCTCATTCCACTAGGGCTACTGCCACTTCAACAGCTTTTAAGGGGTGGCAACTAAGGATATTTTGGAGGCAGCTACTTGGAGTTCAGTGCATACTTTCTCTAAGCATTATCACCTTCCACTTTACTCTAAATCTAGGGCTGGTTTTGCCACTGCTATTTTACAGGGCATTTTGGCAGCTCCTGCTGCTTTATAGTTTTGCCATCCTCCCTTACCTCTGCTTTGGGATTCTACCCAAGTGTAAGGACTGCAGCAATGTGAGATGAAGAACATAGTACAGTTTGTACCTACCATAAATGTAGATGTTCAAGATCCACATTGCTGCAGTCCAATTTACCTCCCTCCTTCCCCTCTGTTTTTAGAGGTGGTTGTGTGGGGTGGGTTGTAAATATTGTATTTATTGTATATATTGTACATATTGTTAGTGCAGGGTGGTTGCTTGGTGGTTTGCTGTCTTTTGGTTTTGACCTTTCTTTTAGGGTCTTCTGACATCTGGGGCAAGAAAAGACTGAGGATATGACGTCGGTCATGCGCATTTGTACCCTGACGTCCTGATGTCAGTCTAATGCGCCTTGACCGACGTCAGCCTTATACTTTGATATTCGGGCCGACCGAGGACAGCGGACTACCCAAGTGTAAGGACTGCAGCAATGTGGATCTTCGAACATCTACATTTATGGTAGGTACAAAACTGTACTTTTTAGCAAGTTAAAGAAAAGCTAAGCGTGCCTGTGCACAGGGGAGGGTCTAAACTGCTGAGCAATGTTTATACTAGCTCAGCGGGTTTGCACAGAGCATCACAGGGCTTAGCAGTGGAAGAAATTGAAAAAAAAAAACAAAAAAAAAAACAAATATGAAATAGCCTGGGAAAGCCAATCAAGTATAAATGACTGAGCCCTGTTCCACTGACACTGACCTATACAAACCTCTCAATAATATAGCTGGCAGGTGGAATACATCATACTCAGCCAGTCTCACAGGCTGCATCTGCAGCACACCAGTATAAAGTATGCATACACCCTTCAGTCTGATTTTTTCCCCACATACTCTGAACCATTGGAGTACACACTTGGGAATTTTAACTGACAAAATGATAGGGTCTGCTGCTTTGCTAAATCTGTATGCACTACAGGCTGAGGTCAGTTATGATGCTGACAGTAGGCCCAGACTGAGAAGATTGTTCAGGCCCATGATAACTTTACAGGGGCTACATGAGCTAGAGATAGAGTGCTACAGGGTGGACAGGGGCATGCTACAGGAACTCGCAGAGCTCTGTTGCCCTCACCTCAGATCCGGAGCCAAGAGAGAGGAACCCATACCAGTGAAAATAAAAGTATGTGTAACCTTAAGAATACTAGCTACAGGCACTTTCCAAAAGATCTAATGGGGACATCATGGGGTCTCACAGGCATCCACATCCATGATACTCCACCACTTCCTAGATGTTATGCTAATACATGTCAGTGAGTACATTTCCCCAACACCCCTTGAGGAAAGGACCAGCAATATGAGTCTCTTCCACCATGTAGTACACTACCCAGAGGTACTGGGAGCCATAGACTGCACTCGTGTGCACATCAAAGCATCACCCGGTGAGGAGGGTAGTCTGTCAATCGCAAGGGGTATCACTCCAACTGCCAAGTCGTGTGCAATGCCCAGGGCATTATCAATGTGTGTGCTGGCAGCCCTGGCAGTTGTCACGACTCCCACATCTAGCACGCATCACAGCTGTACCAGGTATTTGCCCGGGGGACTTCCCATACAGCCATCTAGTGGGGGATGCTGGTTACGCACTGGAACTGTGGATGATGACACCCATCAGAAATGTGCACACACCAACTGAAGAACGCCATAATGAGGCACATGCAAACAAACTAGGAACATCGTAGAGCATGTGTTTGGGCAACTCAAGTCATGGTTACGCTGCCTTGACATATCTGGTGGAGCCCCTGCAGTACTCTACAGCCACATGTGCACACATGTTCGTAGTGTCTGCCATGCTGCATAATGATACTGCGGAAACAGCTGCAGCAGGAGCATCACAGGGAACACAGCCCCCCACCATTGCCAAGGTCACCAAAGGCACAGAGGGACTCTGAGGAAACCCCCCCCCCCGAGCCTGTTCCTGTAGGCAGATGTAGGTGTTCCAGTACACCATGGCATTGGCAGAGGCAATGCATAGCACATACACTGGCAACCTAGGGACCCAGGTACTGACACCTCACTCCGACTCGCATGCACACAGTAAAAGGAATGCTAGCCCATAACACTACCTATACCTTAACTATGTATAGGGTGTGTATTGTGTGTAACTGACAGCTCTGAAGCACTGTCCTCTCAACTGCTATAGACACAAGATAAGTCACTGTTTTTAACAACATATGAATGGGGTAGTAGACACTGGTAGCATATGTAGGGTACTGCTGCATGTATACAAGGGGAATGGAGTGGGCTACCAGGATAGCTGCAGACAGCGGTCAGCTGTGTGGGACAACAGGAACTCTGCCAAATACTGGTTGCCCCAGAATATGCAGTAGGCCCCAAGCCACCACAACCCCACTGCACTGTGTGAGGGACTTAAAAACAGTGGGGTCATAGGACAGATGCATGGATGTAAATGTTGGAGTCCCATACATACCTCTCAACCTCTTAGAGCAAGAAATTTGTGCAAAGCCATAAAGAAATGTGGGCCAAAGGTACAAAACAGAGAGAAATGTTAAATATTGCTCTTACAAACATAGAAAGTTGAGAGAGTAACAGTTTTTGGGGTAGCATGAATTCTCTGACTGGTAAGAAGTCTGAAACTCAAATGTCTGTCATTACTTTCTAACTTCAGTCTTTAATGATGTGCCAGAAATTTTCCACACAACTGCAACGTTTTGAGAAATGGACCCAAAGTGTGAGGCAAACATCTGAACATTCTGCGAAAATCTGTACAGTTGAGAGGTGTGGTCCCCTACCCCTCACACACCTGTCTTCCCATAGAACTGCAGTAACCGGTATGTTTGTAAGGTAGCAGATGGTCACACATTCCCAGGGCTGTCCCAATCAACTTGCTAACATGTTTCATTTACACAGTATGCAGAGGTCAATGTGCTATGTATGTGTGTGGTTAATAGTGTCAGGAAATAGGACTGACTGGTGGCTGTTGTGGCTCACTGGGCCAAGTTGTGGGTGACCGTGTCCATGGTTCGAGACCAGCTGTGCCTGCTATTTTTGCATGTCAGCTACACCTACGGCAGGTGTTCTACAGGCTGTCCAGAAGTCAATATTTGTTACTGCAGGAATGCCGGACAATGGAGGGACAGGGGGCCACAGATATGGACAGTGCACAGCTCTGAATAACCTAGATGGTGCTTACTAGAACAGCAGATTTTGACAAGTCAGTCTAGCACCGGGATACAAAGGCTGCCGTGTAACTGTCAGTACTCTCAGGTCGGTGGGCATTATCCATACCACACAAATGTCAGGGTTTCTTAAGAATGTCAACACGTATGCCTCATATATGTTCAGTTTGGAATGACATTGCATTTATTGGCAAAACAATACAGGTTGATGTGAAAACATCATTGACAGATGGTTGAGATGCAGATGTCATACCCATAAGAAAATGCAAGCTAATACAAAAGCAGTCTACCAAGTGTAAGTTTGGAAGAGCAATATGTCTGGGTATGTGTCTGACTGTGGTATATGGCCCTCTCAAGATGTCTGCCTGTAAGAGTTTGAGAGGTGTGGCCAACATGTATCCTTAGAAGAACAGTGAAACACAAACTGAGGACCAGAGCAGATTTATGGGACCCAGTGCTGGCCAACCTGCAAAACAGGTACAGTCAGACGTGTGTAGTCTGTAACTGTGTGTGATGTTATGACTTCTACCCCAGTCACACCATAACTACAACTACACAAGAGCAGCAACTGTGGACAAAGCCTGTGACTGGAGCAGAGCAGGACAAAGAGACACACAGGGGAAGGTGGAACCACTGGCCACACAAACATAGAATGTGCAGATTGGAACACTTTGTACAGTATCATGGGTTTCCTGCAGTGTATGAAGTCAGTAGACAAATGTCTGTCAGCGGTTCCTCACATTAATCTCTGGTGATCTGCCACTGACATAACAGGACGTCACAGTGCTGTGCAAAATGTAGCTGTTATATTTTGCAAAACTCTGCTCAGTCTAGTACAGTCTGTATCCACCCTAGATATGACTCTCTTAATAAGGATAGCACACAGCCATGAAATCCCTCAGCCAGCTCAATCTGCTGTTCTAGTAAGCACCATCTGGGTGCTGGACTGTTTAGACAGGTTAATCAGCTGTAGCGTGCACACAATCCTGGACCAGAGTGCAGGCAGGTCTGGACTGGAGTCCTACTGTTACTATTGGTCATACTTGACTACTTTTAGCCCATATTTGAACCCACATCGGACTACAGAACTGGGATGTACATGTAACATTTCTGCATACAGACAGTATGTACACCTTAACTGTCTATCCGCCACCCCCATCAGACATGTTTACCCCCATCTATCCATATGTGGTACATATAAGATTTATCTGGGTCTGTTGACTGTGATATATATATATAGATATACAGGTAACATATACAAATATCAGTTACAGAGAGGCAGTGACAGGAGTGAGACAGAGAGACCCTGAAAGGAATAGTGATGTACTGCAGCAGCCACACTTACAGTAATTTTATCCAGTGGTATGTGCCAATACTGTGGTGAGGCCCATTGTGTAATAGGTAGGGAGGGGTTGTAATCTCACATCACTCGCCGTGTGTGTATACACACACCCAACGGGCCTGTGTCTGTGTAATGGCCACCCATATTTTGGCCCTGTGAATAATGTCCTCCACAACAGTGGTCTCCCTGTCAGCAGCTACTGATAACCCCAACAGCAGTAGCAGATGCTCTGTATGTGTAATTCCCATGGCGCATATGATAAGTACATAGAGCTATAGTGTACTCAGGTAGTGGTTCAGTTCCCATCAACGCCAAGTGAATGTGTGTGTGTATGTATAAGTATATTCCGTTGTGGCTTTGTGCATTTCCTGCCTATGTATGTGCAATGCCAATACATTTTGAGGCCTTTTCCACCCTGTTAATCCCCCATTGTCCTACTTTACAGGACCTGATAATCTCTTCCACCTTCGATGCACCATTTGACACACTCCAGGGGATATAAGCTCTGTGGCGTATGTGATAAGTACATAGCACTATAGTACATAGAGCTAGATGGGTAGGGGTTTGTATCTCAGTACTGCCAACTGTGTGTGAAGCATATCCCCTGTGGCTGTCCTGTGGGTTGGTTATACCATTTTGAGGCCTGTTCCATCCTACTGATGCCCCCCATTAATTTACAGGGCCTATTTATGTCTTCCATAGTAGATGCGCACTGTTTGACACTCTACAAGGCCGTAGCTTTCAACTGTATAGAATTTTGCAGACTGTCCAGATGTTTATCTCACATGTTTGGTCTGTCTCTCATAAAATTGTGGTTTTCTGGCAAGTCATTAAGAGTTGAAGTCAGAAAGTGACAGACATCTGAGTGCCAGATTTCAAAAAAGTAATTCAGATATGAAACATTTCACTCTGTCAGTTATCTAAGATGTCCTTCAAGAATGCAACTGCAGTCATAACATGTGGGTTGTCCTGCCTCATGCAGCCCTCGGTTGGCCGGATTCCAAAGTCTGGGTCTGACGTCGGCTGATGTCGCATTTCTCTCCGACGTCAGAGCGGCTGGAGTACATAAGCATCAGCCGACGCCATTTTCTTCAGTCTTTCTTGCCGTGCGGTGCTCGAAGCAGAAGCGGTTCGCAAGTGCCGGTCGGTCAGCTCCTGTATTCTACGATACCGAAGTCATCAAAAAAGCAAAGTTCCCCGTTGGGGACCTTTTCTTGCCTCAGCCGATGTCAGAAATTACTGAAAAAGTCAACAATTGTCTTTTTTGTGGTAAACAAATACCTCATAAGGATTTCCACTCTTACTGCCTCCCTTGCCTGGGCCCAGACCACGACGTCTCGGCCTGTGTAGCCTGTGCTCGCTTCAACAAGCGCACTCAGGCGCCGGGCGGAGTTCGCTGAAGATTTTTTTGGCGATAAATTTGCCTACACCATGCCGTCGGATCTTCCGACATCGCAAACTCCCAAAAAGCGAAAAGACCGGGACCGACATCCTCGGCCCGCGTCTACCACCGACTCCACTCCAAAACCTAGCGCGAGTGCTCCGGTTCCCTCTGAGATGGTCTCTCCACCGCTCCGAACCGAAGACACCGCATTACCGATGACTCCGATTCCAGACATTACTCCGCCAGTTATAGACTTTCCTCCGGATACAGAAACCGAGGAAATGCCCGAGACCATTGCTGTAGGCAAGGTCACTCCTGCACGTGGAGCTGCCAGGCCTCCTATGGCCATGTCTATTAAGGCCTACACTAGGGCTAAGGCAGCCAGCAAAACAAAGCATATTACTTATAAATCCTTACCTCAGCCGACTCCGGAGACACAAATTATGTCCATGGCTGCTGATTTAATTTCCATGATTAGAGGTTCACAGGCCCATCCTGAGAGAGCATCCCAACCTCCTCCTGATAAAAGGCCCCGGGTTGAACCCTCTGACCCTACTCCTTCAGATGAAGACTCTGAGGGCTCTGTCCACTCTGATAGCCAGGAAGAGCTCTTTTAGACCTATGAGGACTCGGATGCAGAAGATTCCATCCCTTCGGCCTCCCCTCCTGAGGATATTTCTTTTGGGGAAGTTCTGCACACCATGAGGGAACATTTCAAGTGGCAAGGTCAGGAATATTCTGATTCTAGGAAACGCCTTAGGACTTTCCTTAAGAAGCCTCAGCACAGGCCCTTAGCTATTCCTCCTGTACTTGATGTTCTGGATGATTTGTATTCTGACTCTAGTGCTACCCCTGATTCTCTTCCTCCTGCTCCAGCCAAGCCAGATGGGTGTTACAGGGTCCCAGAAACTTATTCCCACTTATTCAGGGCCCATACTGCTGATTTGGAAACTATTTCACAGGGGCCTAAAGGAGTTTCAGCCTCCACCTCAAAAAATCCTTTGCCCTCCAACAGGGAAGCGAGGTCATTAGAGAGATAGGGCAAAAAGGTTTACACATCCACTACCTTATCTATGAGAGCTTTAAATTGCCTTTTTCATATGTTACAATATCAGGATTATCTCTTAGAAGATTTACAAAAAACATTAGCTTCTCCAGATCCTTTAGACAGGAAGTCTTTGCAGGAAGCTGTACATAACACTCAGCAAGTAAGCAATCACTTTCTGCAGTGTGGATATGATGCACTGGAAGCTTCATGTAGGGCAGCTATGACCGGGGCAGTGATTCGTAGACATGCTTGGTTAAAAGATCAACCTTTACCAGATCATGTAAAAGCAAAACTTCTGGATGCACCTTTGGAAAAGAACAAGCTTTTTGGTGCTAATGCTAAGGATGTGTTAAAGACCATCGAAGAAAAAGCAAAATCAGTTCAGACTGTGAAAGATTTCCTCCAGGTTCAACCCCCCCAGATTCAGTAGGAATTGGCCTTCAAAAAACTGGTCCTTTCCTAATCCAGAAAAGTTTCAAAGGGGTAAGAACAGGCGTGGCGAGGAAGAGGCCAATACAGAGGCCCTTACAGGGGACGACAATGGCAGCCAGGAAACCAAAGAAGTGACGCAGGGATTTCACCTGCCCAACAACCACAAACTCAATGACTTTCCTCTATTACCGCCTACCAGGGAACAACTAGAAGCTCCCTTGGGCGGGAAATTATCTCTGTTTGCAGAAAACTGGCACAGACTGACAAAGGACAAATGGATTTTGGACATTATAGACCGAGGGTACAGGTTTCATTTTCATACCTTACCAAGAAAACAAGGCATGCCAAACCTACCACAAAATCAGAGGGCAGAGGCTATCAAGCAAATCACTCTGCTGACTCGAATGAAAGCAATAGAAAGAGTTCCACAACAAGAACAAGACCAGGGTTTTACTCAAGACTGTTCCTTGTTCCAAGAAAAGAATCTCAATGGAGACCAATACTAGACTTGTCCGCATTAAACACCTTTCTCATAGTACCAAAGTTCAAAATGCTGACTCTACAGCAACTCCTTCCCATGCTGGGCAAGGAGTCGTGGCTGATTACTCTGGACCTCAAGGAGGCATACCTGCATGTCCCTATCAGACACAGCTGCAGAAGATACCTCAGATTTTTGCAGGGCCAGAGCATTATCAATTCTCAGCATTGCCATTTGGCTTATCTACTGCCCAGAGTATTTACAAAATGCCTGGCTTCAGTAATTGCTCATTGCAGGCTCCAGGGTATACAAATTTACCCGTGCCTGGACGACTGCCTCATACAAGCGGACGACAAATTGATGTTGACAAAAAACTGGATTATGTCATACGATTACTTCAAGCTCTGGGATACACAGTCAACTTCCAAAAGTCAAGACTGCAGCCATCCCAGCAAATAATCTTCTTAGGAGCCAAACTAGACACAGCCTCTCAGATGGCTTACCTGACAGAAGACAAGCAAGAGAAGTTAACTCATTACTTCAAAGGTTTAGCAAAACTCACCCAGATGACTGCAAGGAGATTCCTACAGGCCCTGGGTTACATGGCATCCTGCATTCTACTGGTTCCATTAGCAAAACTACACATGAGAAAGCTTCAGTGGTACCTAAAAAGCATTTGGTCTCAACACAGCAACAACTTGGAGACAATCATACCACTCATTCCATGCCTACAAAAGGAATTCCTATGGTGGGCCTCCGTGAGCCAGGAAAACACAGGTATGTAATTCAAAAAACCACAGATAACACAGACCATGACTACAGACGCCTCAGACCTTGGATGGGGGGCGCACATGGAAGGCAGGTGTATACAAGGACACTGATCTCCAAAGGAAACACATCTGCATATAAACCAAAAGGAAATACTGGCAGTAATGCATGCCATCGAGGCTTTTCAACACCAACTCCAGCAAGGCCATTTAATGATACGGACAGACAACACCACTGTGATGTGGTACATAAACAAGCAGGGGGGCACCCACTCTTACCCCCTTTGCAGACTGACAATGCAGCTTTAGGAGAAATCACTGAGCCTAAACATCCAGTTACATTCCCAGTTTGTTCCAGGAAAGGACAATGTGTTGGCGGACAGCCTAAGCAGGAATTTCACAGATCCACACGAGTGGAGGTTACATCCGAAGGCCTTCGGACAACTCACTTCGACATGGGGCAAGCCAGAAGTGGACCTATTTGCCTCTCACCTCAACCATCTTCTACCAAAATTTTGCACAAGGACATACCATCCAAAAGCTTGGAAAATAGATGTCCTCTCATTCAACTGGAACTCCCTAGCAATTTATGCATTCCCACTTCTGCCACTGATGACCTCAGTATTACTAAAGATCAAAGCAGAGAAGCCCAAGGAAATCATAATAGCTCCGGATTGGCCAAGGCAACACTGGTACCCACTACTACGGAGCATATGTCACACCAGGAGGCGGGCCCTCCCCCAGTGGCCTCTACTTTTGACTCAACACAATTTCGAAACACTGCATCCAAATCTTCAGACACTGCAGCTAACAGCCTGGGAGATCCCATAAATAACTTCAGCTTATCTCTCTCCAAGGAAGTTCAGCGGATACTAACAGAGGCTCGAAGACCATCCACCAGAAAGGTTTATTTAGCAAAGTGGAAAAGATTCAGCAATTGGAATACCAGCAAGGGACATGATGCATCATTGTTGAACATCCCACTCATCTTGGAATATTTGGCAGATATGTTAAAGAACGACCTCTCATATTCTTCCATAAAGATACATGCATCTGCTATTTCAGCTAGATACAACACTGATCCTCCTGTTTTCTCTCACCCCTTACTAAGACAATTCCTCAGGGGAATCAAGAACATTAAGCCACCAAGAAAGGCCCCAGTGCCAGCCTGGGACCTCAATTTTGTCTTAGAAAAACTGACTCTACCTCCTTTTGAGCCAGCAGCTTCAGTTGACTTGCAATTTCTCTCATGGAAGACAGCTTTCCTGTTGGCAATTACCTCAGCAAGAAGTGTTTCAGAGCTACAGGCCCTAATGGCAATACCACCCTTTATTATTTTTCACAGAGACAGTGTTTCATTAAGGACCAACCCTACCTTTATGCCAAAGGTGGTATCTAGGGTTTCTTTAAATCAAGCCATTCATCTGCCTGCTTTCTTCCCCAATCCTGAGAATAAGGGGGAAAGACTTTTGCATACCTTGGACATTCACAGACAACTTCGATACTACCTGGACAGAACCAAGGCCAGTAGGAAGTCTGAACAACTTTTTGTAGCTTACGCCCCTGCAGTCCAAGGAAAAGCAATTTCAAAACAGACTATTTCTAAATGGATTGGACATTGCATTAGATTCTGTTATTCCTTTCATGGAAAGACTGTTCCAGCCAATGTCAGACCACATTCCACCAGAGCTACAGCCACCTCTACAGCATTCTTAAGAGGGGTGCCTACCAAGGACATTCTAGAAGCTGCTACTTGGAGCTCCGTGCATACATTCTCCAAACACTACAATCTCCCTCTATATTCCAGATCCAGAGCAGGCTTTGCTTCGGCAGTCCTGCAGGGTTTGATTGCCACACCATCTCTTTCCTAGAGCATACCTCCTCCCCCAGCTAAGCTATGGTATTCTACCCACATGTTATGACTGCAGTTGCATTCTTGAAGGACATAGTACAGTTTTGTACCTACCATAAATGTAGATGTCAGATAGACATGCAACTGCAGTCGGATTTTCCCTCCCTCCATACCCCTCTATGCCTAGGGTCCACTCCTATCCCTGTTACTCTTAGCTGGGGATATCTGTTATGGTGTATTTGTTTTATTGCTCATTTATTTGTTCGGAATCGTGTTTTTGTCTTCCAATTTGATTACAGCCTTCCTTGGAGGGCACCTGGCATCTGGGGCAAGAAACACTGAAGAAAATGGCGTTGGCTGATGCTTATGTACTCCAGCCGCTCTGACGTCGGAGAGAAATGCGACATCAGCCAACGTCGGACCCAGACTTTGGAATCCGGCCGACCGAGGGCTGCCTGAGGCAGGACAACCCACATGTTATGACTGCAGTTGCATGTCTATCGGACATCTATATTTATGGTAGGTACAAAACTGTACTTTTTGTACCTACCATAAATGTAGATGTTCGAGTGTATACCCTGCTGCAGTCCAGGTTACCCTCCCTCCATCCCCTCTGACCTAACTAAAACCTTTCAATACCTTAAAATCTGATACAACCTTTGTGGTGTATTTGCTTATAGCTGGAGGAATGTTTTGTTGGTGCTAAGCTTTTATTATTCGTACTACCTACTGACCATCTTTTGGGGGGGGCACCTGACATTTGGGGCAAGAAAAACTGAAGAAAATGGCGTCTGATGCCTCTTATATACCCCTGGCGCACTGACGTCAGGGAAGAAGCGACAGCAACCGACGCCGGACCAAGACTTTGGAATTCAGGCCGACTGCGGGACCGCCTGACAGGATAACCCAAGTGTGATGACTGCAGCAGGGTATACACTCTAACATCTACATTTATGGTAGGTACAAAACTGTACTTTTCCCTGTGCCACCCTGTTCACTCCACCATCACCAACCTATGGCGTACAGATATCATCCACATTAGATGCAGAGTTGCACATTTTCAAACACATTAGCACTGTGGCGCATGCAAATATGTATGACGGGCTATAGTGTACATAGCTAGATAGGTGTTGCATTCCACCACACATGCACAGAGTGTTGCCCGTTTTGGAATTACATGTCCCCTTGCAGCAGTGTGTGTGTGAGACACGATTATATTATTTTAAGGGCCTGTTAACCCCACAGTGGAATCCTTAACAGCACCTGCAGATGTCATCCACCTGAATAGTAGGAGACACTGCAAAACTGTAAAAGCTTTGTGGTTCATGCAGCATGTTATATTGCGCTATCTTGTGTAAAATTAGCCAGGTAGGGGTTCTACTATCACAAGGGCAGTTCATGAGTGGGTGTGTATGTATGTATATGCCCTTGCAGCAGTGTGCCTGTGTTCGGGCCACAAACATACCTCACGACCCCTTAGAGAAGGACTTCTGGAGTAAGCCATACAGAAAAGTGGGACGCAGCCCAAATATTAAGGTCATTCTTTTAATATTGCTGTGACAAACATACAAAGTAGATAGCATAACAGGTTGTGCATTTGCGTGTATTTTCCGAAGAGCATGAAGTCTGACAGGAAAATATCTGTTATTGTTTAACGTCAGTCTTTAATGATTTCACATTACTTTGCCATAAATCCACAGTTGCACCAGATGGAACAAAAATGTGGCAAACGGGACATTCTTCAGAAATCTGTAGAGGTGGGAGGTATGGCCACCACCTGTCCCACCCTGCAGGTTGCAGTCCATGTTTAGCCAGGTGTGACCTGTCACGACATACACTACAGAGGTCCCCAAAGTGTAAGACAAACATTTCCTAAGGTTTTCTACTACTGGCATAAAGCAGTTATTTCATATCAGAAACACTTTAATGTTATGAGGAATAGTATAACCTATGGTAATGTGACAAAGAAGCTGTCATATTGGTAAACCAAGGGAAGTCCTGTCTGTTGCACTTGCCGTGGGTTATATGTCCTGCCAGTTGTCACGATACTACAAGACGTGTCCCACATTCCACATTTGATAAAGTGGCAACCCTCCTCTGTGTTATCTGTGTGTGCATTATGTAGACATGTAGGCCCTGTGAGTAGCTGCCACCCCAGATGACCCACATATATCTAGGCACGAATGCTAACTGCCACCTCCCACATATGTAGGTACCACCTAAGGCTGTGGCAACTGTAAGTAGTGTGCCGTCTGTCATTGAGCTGCAAACTGATAACACACTACAGTGGGGGTCATACAGTGGGTATGGAATGGTGTCCAGGTTCTGGTCTCCAGCTGAATGCAGAAAACAGTACCATCATACCATATGGCGAGGACATGGGTCCACTATTTCCCACATCAGCAGCAACCCCTTAAATATCCAAACCTCATTGACGGACCTGATGACACTTGCATTCAGCCATCAAGTAGTGGCAGTGGTCATAAAAGGCTTGGATGTGGTTCACCGCATAGGTAAAAGGACTGCATCCAGACAAAAGATGGACATATATAACCTCTGTATAGTCCAAGTCAGTACAACAGTACATTATCAGCATCTTAACACCCACAAAGGTTATCAATGGCCTTCATCACCTGCTCCATGCAGGCAGCCTCGAATCAGTACTGCCTCACTAGGTATCTGACAGGTTATCCACAGGTGGGCTGTGGCCTGCCTAGATGGCAGTGTTGTGCTCAGCCCTTCAACAGCTGCCCCATATATGAGAGTATAACTCTGTGTGCATTACCAGCACGGCAGGCCTGAATCACATATGAATAGACCAAAAATCACGCAGGGTGGACTCAAGTGCACGGATCTCCAGAAATTTGACAAAATGCAAAAAATGATCCAGCACAAGTAAGAAAAATGCCTGAATAAGTTTAATTGTGGCAATTATATAACATAATATTCAATACTGCAAACCGGTTTCGGCAATATATCAAGCCTTCCTCAGTGCATGAATAAGAATCTAGATGACACATCCTGGTATCTTCTTATATAGCCAAACATTTAAAGGTATATACACATACAAAAATATATGCATTTTCAAAAAATTGTATACATGGTCAAAAAATTAAATATATACCAAACAAATTAATGATTGGAAATAGAGGTTATAAATTGAACATATATTGTGTAAAACACCACAAAATAAGTTCATATAATATCAAAATTGCATATATAACATATTAAGAAGCAGACTGCATATGACTAGCAAATTTCGTTCAAACCTGGTTTGAATTGAGCTCCTAACCTGGTGATCCATGTGGAGTCCATATTAAGTCTATCATGCTAGCCTTTTATATTTCTGTGCATTGCAATTTTATCAATAATAGTGAATTTGAATTGTGCAGCTTTATGAACCATGGAATGTTTATATAGTGCATTGGTGATTTTTTTGGGTTCTAATAGCGCTAAGATGTTTACTAATCCAATGCCTCAGCGGTCTGGAAGTTTGTCCCACATAGGACAGGCATGTGCAGGTTGCCAAATAGATAACCCAATCCGTACTACAATTGCCAAAAATTTTTATCTGAAACCTTTGGAGTGTTATAAAAGATATAATCTTTCTACACCTATTCAGACTACCCTATTTGGTGACCCTTTGATAGGTTGTGTTCCATTTGGCCATTGCAGTGCATGCAGACACATATTTAAGATCAAGGAATTTACTAGCTGCAACACTCCAAAGGTTTATCAGATAAAAATTTTTGACAATTGTAGTATGGACTGGGTTATCTGTTTGGCAACCTGCACATGCCTGTCCTTCTATGTGGGACAAACTTCCAGACTGCTGAGGCATCAGATTAGTGAACATCTTAGCGCAATTCGAACCCAAAAAATCACCAATGCACTATATAAACATTCCATGGTTCATAAAGCTGCACAATTCAAATTCACTATTATTGATAAAATTGCAATGCACAGAAATATAAAAGCAGGCTGGCATGATAGACTTAATAATATGGAATCCAAATGGATCACCAGGTTAGGAGCTCAATTCAAACCAGGTTTGAACGAAATTTGCTAGTCATATGCAGTCTGCTTCTTAATATGTTATATATGCAATTTTGATGATATATGAATTTATTTTGTGGCGTTTTACACAATATATGTTCAATTTATAACCTCTATTTCCAATCACTAATTTGTTTGGTATATGTTAAATTTTTTGAACATGTATACAATTTTTTGAAGATGCATATATTTTTGTATGTGTATATATACCTTTAAATGTTTGGCTATATAAGAAGATACCAGGATGTGTCATCTAGATTCTTATTCATGCACTGAGGAAGGCTTGCTATATTGCCGAAACCGGTTTGCAGTATTGAATGTTATGTTATATAATTGCCACAATTAAACTTATTCAGGCATTTTTCTTCCTTGTGCTGGATCATTTTTTGCATTTTGTCTGAATCGCATACGAGACGGCAAAAAAAAAAAAAAACTACTGGAGAGACAGGTTTGTGTCTCAGAGGCTGCCCCATCTCAAGAATGCACTCCCCAAACATGTGAAACACAGTACCATGCAGACCCTCATCAGCTGAATCAAGGTTGAGTGGATGGAAAAAAAAACAGTCCCAGGGTCCAACTTGTGTACAGCAATGCCAGGGGCAACAGGTGCTGGTAGATGATTGTTGGGGATAAAGTAATGGCTAGGCTTGTAAGGAACCCAGGGCTAGTACTCTAGTAATCTCCTCTGTACCTATGAAGCTGTGATCCTACGGAACTCCCAGGTGACATGCATCAAGAGTAGCATGCTGTGTCAAGGGGTATGCATGCAAGGTTACGCTGTCTGCCCCCATTGTCCCTCGCACACTATTCCATGCATACGCACCTAGGTAAACATGCACATTTATAGCCATACCTTGGTGATGTAAAAGTCTCTGCATTACCACTCCACCTTTCTGAGGTTCTGTAATGGCAGCAGCTCGTCACGGCTTAAACACACAGACACCTGGAACCGAAACAGAATAAGGTCTGTGAGGCAGTAGTCAGCAGTAATAACAGCAATAAAGCATCATGGCACTAAGTTACATACACTTGTGTCCACATGACAATTGCCAGCAGACAGCACCTTACAGGGCATAACACTACTACACTACAAACTGCCATTAACTGTACTATAGTCACCCTGTGCATCAGACGCATATTAGCATGTCCCTGCATTGATGGTATGGATAACAGGGATGTGGCACAGGTATCACATGCACAGGTTGTGGTATTGCCAAAGGCCTAGGCTGCGCCATATAGTTGATATTGTGTGTGTGTGTGTCTCTGTCTGTCTGGAGGGGTGCTGGTCAGCTGGGCAATGAAGAGGAGCTGTATGCTTCTGTCGTTGACCTGCATGTGACAGTGGTGTGTGTGTGTGTGTGTATGCACATAGTCAAGCCATGTGCTAGTCCTGCATGAGGGTATGTTGGACAGCTGTGGACTGTACATGCCAGAATGTACAGTTCACTATCTCTGGCCACGAACACGGGGCACTGGAACCATCATGCCCAGGACCAGGTGTGGTACTACTTGATGGTGATCGGTCTTTACTGGTCTGTGTCCCTCACTGGACCACCCAGGATCACGTGCCCATGACCTGCCACATTGTGGTGTGGACAGCACCCTCCCTCCGGTAGTGCTGGTGGTACTGCCACTACGGGAGTGTGATTATGCACAGCCACGTGGACTCAGATGATGTTGCTGACCTATGTCCAAGTGTCTGAAGCCCTACTCCCACATGTTCAAGTACAGACATTGCCACTACATTGGCAAAATGACATAAGGCATCACCAGTGGTGTGGATTCAGTCATGCATGCCAGGCAGTATGGCATCCATGACCCTGAGCATCCGTCTGTACCATTCACAATGTCCCTGTGCCTCCATGACTGACCGAAACGTGCGTCTAGTGACACGTGCTGTGACACCTCTGACACGGGCTAGATGGGCAGCAGTATACCTTCGAGCACTTGTCAATCTGCCTGTGTGGGACTTTGCCAGCTCCCTGGCTATAGCTAGTGTCCACAGTGACAGATGACAGTCATCACACTCCCTTGTGTAATGCCACCACCGTCTGACTGCCCAATATCTGTGGCTGCTGGGGACTGGGTATGTGTGGGCACACTGTGTGTAGAGACATTGGGGGTGGAAGTGGGATGTCAACAAGTGGGACAGATTCAGCCCCTAACAACCCCACCTGTGCCTCACAATGGCCACGACCATCATCATCGAGTCTAGTGAGACATTGACATCAGGTTGTGAGGGGGACACACTCCACCACCTATGGTCGCCTGTGAGGGGAAGACAACATTAATTCCTGCACACTGCTGATCCCCCCCCCCACACATACACACACACACACACACACACCCACCCCCAGGTGAGGTGTGTCAAAGGCATTATACAGACCACACTTTCTGATTGATGCCTTGCACAACCGACAGACCACAGCAGATGCACTCTGGAATGGCCCTCAACAACATGCAGTGCAGCTACGTCCAATTAATGATGTTCATGTTTCACTGTTGCAGTCATCTCACTTGGTCCCAGGGGGACCCAGAAACTTGTTTCAGGGGGGCAAAGGTGTTAAAGCTTGGTTGGTTGCAAATCCTGTACCCTCTGATAAAGAGGCAAGGGGGCTTTGGATAGGTGGGAGTATAAACTATATACTTTCTTCACACTCTCGTTGAATGGCGTTGAATTGTCAATTAATATCAGAATTATATCCTTTATCTCCTTTCAATTATTGAGAATAAGGTGGATGCTTTGTGGCGGAAGTAATTGAGTGTAAATTGTTGCTGGATGAACAAGGGTGTTCTCTTTGCATTGGGTGCACATGTTGCTTTTTGTGGGCTGATGCTGTTCAGGCCTCGGTGGCGTTCTTCGTGTCTGTTGCAGACATGCATGGTTGGAAGAAGGATCAGAATTTTAGCACCAGGATTTAGGATGTTTTTTTGGTCTGCAAGTTTGTCGAATCGTTGTTGTTTGATGTGTGAAGAAAATTTTAAACAAATGGAGGACAAAGCTAAGTCTAGACTGTTAAAGATAAAGATTTTTGGGTTTAGCGAAGTTTGTTTAGTAGAAATTGGCCTGCTAAGGGGTATCCCAGTCGTTAAGCCTGCAACTGACTCTTCAGGGCAAGGTTTCTGCCAGAACACAGAACTCCCTAGCAGATGTATTAAGCAGACAATCATGGATCCCCCCACGAGTGAAACTGGATCTTCATGTATTTCAGAAATTGACAGTGTTGGGGGGGAACTCCAGACATCTGTGTGCTTTCTCTCACTACTAAACCACCAGCTGCCAAAGTATTGCACAAGGGTCATCACACAGCTTGGAAAGTGGATGCTCTGCTCTCTCTTTCAGAAAAAAAAACATGTCTATACCCTTTCCACCTCTACCTCTTCTTCCAGGTATTACTAAAGGTCAGACAGGAGGAGGCCCAGGGGATGATTTTGAGTCTAGATTGGCTCCTCAACACTGGTACCCACACTTCTAGGAGTCTTGTAAAAGAAGCCTCCATGGCCTTTACCTCTGATTCATCTCTGTTATCTCTCAGAAGGTCATCACTGCTCAACAAAGCCAATTCAATCTCTTCATCTCACAGCTTGGCATATTCTGTGCTGAAAGCATGGTAGGTCTCAGCCTCAACAAAATAATTATTATGAGCTAGAGGCCTAGTAAGGCCTAGTACTAGGAGAAAACATAAAGATTCATGCTGCAGCAATTTCAGCTCACTATGATTGTGACCCACCTTTTTTTTATCCTTTGTTGTTCAAGCAGTTTCTCTTTAAAGGGAATATAAGACCCCCCGTAGAGCTCCTACCTGCTTGGGATGACTGCTTTTCTGTTGGCTATTACTTCTGCAGAAAGATTTTGCACACTTTAGATGTACACAGGCAATTGCGTTACACTAGGGCTACTGCCACTTCAACAGCATTTCTAAGGGGGGCAACTAAGGATATTCTAGGCGCTGCTACTTGAGTCAGTGCATACTTTCTCTAAAGACTAGAGCTGGTTTTGCCACAGCTGTTTTACAAGGCAGACTGCAGCAAGGGAAGACCTAGAAACATAGTACAGTTTTGTACCTACCATAAAATGTAGTGTCGAGGATACTGTATATATTGTACATGTTTTTGGCAGGGTACCCTGGCGTGCAGCGTCCAGTCCTGCGCGCCATGACCCGACGATCTCCTCTACCTGTGGACTGACGCCGACTGACTATATACCCTATACCAATTCAGGACTGCAGCAAGGGAATCCACATCGGTACAAACTGTACAAAACTGTACTTTTATCTGCCTGCAGGTAGCCCTCAGTCAGCCCGAATACCAGAGTCTTGGGATTTCTGCGTCTGATGCTGTCATTTCTTCCATGATGTCAGGTCATCAGGGGTATAAAACAGGCAGCCAATGCCAGTACATCAGAGTCTTCCTTGGTGAGAAGGAGCCAGAAGCAGTTCGCAAGTGCTGGTTGGCCGCTACCTGAAATTTTCGTTTTTCGAGTTTAAAACGAAGTATTCTAACACTAAGTACCCTGTTGGGGATTCTTTTTTCTTGCTTTAACAGATGTCAGGAAAAGTTAACGATTGTCTTGCCTGTGGAAAGCAAATACCTCCAGAGATTTTCATTCTTACTGCGTTACCTGTTTAGGCCCAGACCACGACATCCCTCACTGTCGGTTTTGTGCCTTGTTTAACGCCCGAGCCATCCGTCGAGCTACTTTTGTTGCTAAATTCTTTCGCTGTCATTCTCCATATTCCGAAATGGCTTCGGTAAGCCATCCGACTACCGATCTTATGAAAAAGCATAAAGATAAAGACAGAGACAGATTGCATAGGTCCAAAACTGCCGACGATGCTTCCGTTAAGCTAGTTGCCAGTCCACCAGTACTCAGTGAGGTGCCTTTGCAGCCCCGGATGCCTACTTCTACAGATTTGCAGACCTCTGCTGAGACCTATTCTGAGTCCGGTAGGCCGCAAGATGCTTCGACTATGGAAGCTGTGGATGTCTCTACCTTGGATGAGTCCGGAGCCGCTGTGCAGGTGCTGGCTTCTGAGGGTGTATTCCAACCTACCAATGTTCTCATTAAACCAACAACTTTGTTTTCAGCTGAAACTACCATGTTTCTCAGGTCGAGAGTACACACTACGCCTAGAAAACAGATGACCAAAGCACATGCTCAAGCTCCCATGCCACAAAAACAAATGCTTAGAATGTCTTAAGAACTTATCACCCTAATTAGGGGAAGCCAGCCTTCCCCTGCTAAGAGACAAAGGATTGAGTTTCTTTCTGATTCTACAGACCAGGAGTCCGATGACTTCTGGCCCTTCTGATTACCAGGTCATACCCTTATCAACCTTTGAGGATTCAGATGCAGAGAAGTCCATTCCCTCTGCCTCCCCTCCAGAGGATTTTTCTTTTGGTGAAACCTTGCATACTTTGAGTCTCTTTCCGAATTTTTAGAGTTGCCTCAGCACAAGCTATACTCCCTGTCCTGGATGATGTAGATAATGTCTTCATGGAATCCTGTCTTACTCCAGACACTTTACCACCACCGGCGCCTAGATAACCTGACAGGTACTACAGAGTACCTGCTTCTCACAAATTTCTCTCTAAGAATTCTACCGCGGATCCAGAAACTATTTCCCAGGGACCTAAAGGTATTAAGGCTACTACAGCCAAAAACGCAACTCCTTCAGACAGGGATTCAAGAACTTTAGACCTCTGCAACTCTTGCTCATCCGGCCATTTAATTGCCAGTTTCACATGTTGAAGTACCAGCAACATATTATGGAACTAATTAAACAAAAAATGGTGTTATTTCCAGATTGTACAGAAAATAAAGATTTACAAGAGTTAATGTATTCTGCAGGCCGAGTTAGTAAGCATACTTTGCAGGGTGGCTTTGATGCCCTAGAAGCATCTTGCAGGGATGCAGTCACTGGGTCTGTACTGAGAAGGCATGCTTGGGTGCCAAGGAACAAACCTTGTCAGACCATGTCAAATCAAAATTACTAGACGCTCCTTTAAATCAGGACCGTTTGTTTGGCATCAAAGCAGAAGAGGTTCTTAAAAATATGGAATAAAAAGCTAAGTCTATGCAAACTGTTAAAGAATTCTTACAGGTGCAGCCACCTAGATTCCGTATGCATTGGCCTTCTAAAAACTCTTCCTTTCCAGCCCCCTTCCAGGCCTTCTCAGTCCAAAAACAAGGGAACCAGACCACCAAGACTACAGTCTCAGGGTATGCAGAGATCTAAACAATGGAGTGTTCCCACCTCAAAAATAGGGAGTGATAAACCATCCCCTTATGGAAAAAGTTCACAGTGACTTTTCAGTTATCCTTCCCAGCCCAGCCCAACTACTTGCGCCCCTAGGAGGAAAACTTGCCCTTCATAACAAAAACTGGATGTCCATTACTCAGGAGCGATGGGTTCTAAACATTGTATCCCAGGGATACAGATTCTACTTCCATTCACTGCCAACCCCAAGCAGGTTTCCAGACCTTCCTCCAAACCAGTGGGCAGAGGCTCAAAAGCAAGTACTTTCCCTGCTGAATATCAGGGCCATTCAACCTGTTCCACTACAACAAAGGGGACAGGGTTTCTACTCCAGACTGTTCCTGGTGCCCAGAAAAGAGGAATCTTGGTGCCCTATCAATTCTCAACACTTTTCTGGTGGTTCCAAAATTCAAAATGCTTACCCTGGAACAGCTTCTCCCTATGCTAGCCAAGGGTGCCTGCTTAGTTACCCTAGAATTAAAAGAACCTTATCTGCACATCCCCATAAGGGAGTCTTGCAGGAAATATTCATTTAAGTACCCCAAATCCACCTTTGTTCCACCAGTGCATCATTGCGTGAGCCTTTTTCCAAATGGTGTACTCATAAGTCTGCATTTTAATTCAAACATGACTCATACAAGATATAATAATCCTCGGTCTGATATGTTGGCTCTACAAGAACTTGCTAATAATAAAAACTTGATAATTATTTCTGCAGACAAAGGTGGTGCTGTGGTTGTCATGAATTGGTCATATGATGCTGAGGCTTATTGACAATTGGATGATGCCATATATTACACCAAAATGCCCCTTGATCCATCTAGCATGTTCATACAGCAATTGGACAAATTTTTGGAATCAGCAGTACAAAATGGTGGTATTACGGAACAAGTTAAATATCTTACTGTTCCAGATCCAAGCAACCAATATATATTTCTTGCCAAAAATCCATAAAGATCTCTACAATCCTCCGGGTAGACCCATTGTGGCGGTTAATGGGTCCCTAACTGAACCATTCTCACAATTTCTGACTCAATATCTCAAACCCTTACTTAAGTGGGTTAGTTCCAGAATTCAAGACACCACAGAATTTCTGGGCATAATAGATGACATGCAAATTGAGGATCATTGGTTAATGTGTACACTAGATGTCTGTCCATTATATACAGACATACCGCACTGGGCCAGGCTGGATGCTATTGAATACTGGTTAGATGAATCCAATTTATGTAGACCCGATTTCGATACCTTTCTCCTTATCCTGGCAGAACATGCTCTCACGAAGAATGTCTTCTTCTATGGTAACCAATGATGTTTATCATGTTTCACTGTTGCAGTAATTACACTTGGGTTATCTTGCTGGCAGGCTACCCGCAGTCGGCCTGAATTCCAAAGTCCTGGTCCAGCGTCGGTTGCTGATGTCCTTCCAAGGATGCATCTGCAGTCCTTACAAATGGGTTGTCCTGTCGTCAGGCAGCCCTTCGGTCGGCCGGATTCCAAAGTCTGGGTCTGGCTTCGGCTGGTGTCGCACTTCACCCGACGTCATAGCTGCAGTTCTTCGGGTATAAAGGCATCAGCCGACGCCATTTTCCTCAGTCTTTCTTGCCGCCCGAAGCAGAAGCTGTTCGCAAGTGCCGGTCGGTCAGATCCAGAGATTACTACTACCGAATACTACTTTGAAGACTTCAAAAAAGCTAAGTACCCCGTTGAGGACTCTTTCTTGCCTCAGCCGATGTCAGAAAAAGTGAATAACTGTTTAACTTGTGGGAAACAAATACCTCATAAAGATTTCCACTCTTACTGCTTACCTTGTTTAGGCCCAGACCACGACGTAGCAGCTTGTCTAGCCTGTGCTTCTTTTAACCGACGGACGCTTAGACGTCGGTCGGAGTTTGCTGAGCTGTTTTTCGGCTCTGATTTTGCTTATATTATGCCGTCGGATCCTCCGACTACACAAATATCCAAAAAACGCAAAGAAAGGACTGACACTCGCGGTCCGGTTTACGTCGAAACCGCGGTTAAGCAAACGCGAGTGTCTCTGTTTCGCCGAAACCGAGCAAGCGGTTCTTTCTTCAGCGAAACCATGCCTTCTAGCGAGGCCTCTTCTAACCTGGTAGAATCGGGCTCTGAAATCCAACCTGCTGTTGTGGTTTCTCAGGAATTATCGGACACTATTCCCTTGGATATATCAACCCCTGCACGTGGAGCTGCTAGGCCTCCTGCAGCCATGTCCATTAAGGCTTTTGCCAGGGCTAAAGCAGCTAAAGCTACTAAGACTGTGCCTGTTAAGCCCCCCTCTCACAGGCCCAGCGCCAGTTCCCAAATGCTTTCTCTGGCAGAGGATCTCATTTCTTTAATCAGGGGATCCCAACCTCATCCAGACAGGGCCTCTCATCCACCTCCAGAGAAGAGACCTAGAGCAGAGCCCGCTGAGCCAGTGTCCACGGATGATTGCTCTGATGATTCAGACAATACAGACCCTCCAGAGGCTCCTTATTCCCTTACGAAGACTCTGATGCTGAAGAGTCGATCCCTTCTGCCTCTCCACCTGAGGAATTTTCCTTTGGGGAAACCTTACATGCCATGAGGGAACAATTTCAGTGGCAGGGCCAAGATTTCTCAGACTCCAGGAAAAGGCTTAGAACCTTTTTGCATTTGCCACAACATAGGCCTTTAGCTATACCTCCAGTTCTTTCTGTTGTAGATGATGCATTTAATGATGCTTGTACTGCTCCTGATTCATTACCTCCAGCCCCTGCTAAGCCCGATAGGTTCTACAGGGTCCCGGACACACATCACCATTTATACAAGGCTCCTTTTGCAGATCCCGAGACTATCTCCCATGGGCCTAAGGCAGTAGCATCTACCTCTGCTAAAAATCCCCTCCCCTCTGAAAGGGAATCCAGGTCCTTAGAGAGATGGGGTAAAAAAGTATACACCTCTGCTACTCTGTCAGCTAGGGTCTTGAACTGTCAATTTCATATGATCCAATATCAGGAGTTTATGCTTGATCAGTTAACTAAAAAACTGTCCTCTGATGAACCTTTAGATAAGAAATATGTTCAGGAAATGGTACATAACATTCAGCAAGTTAGTAACCATTCTTTAAAATGCGGCTATGATGCACTGGAGGCTTCCTTTAGATCAGCCATGACTGGCACAGTTATCAGAAGGCATGCATGGTTGAAAGAACAGGCCTTACCGGACCATGTCAAATCAAAACTATTAGATGCTCCCACGGACAAGGTCAATTTATTTGGTTCTCCTGCACAGCAGGTACTGAAGAAAATGGAAGAGAAGGCAAAATCTGTACAAACAGTGAAAGACTTCTTACAGGTCTAACCTCCAAGGTTTAGCAGGAACTGGCCCTCCAAAAATTGGTCCTTTCCAGACTCCTCTAAAGCACAGAAAGGCAGGAATAGGCGTTCAAGAGGCAGAAATCAATCCAGGGGTGCCTACAGGGGACGCCAGTGGCAGGGCAACAACCAGCGAGGCACGGACGCAGCCACCACCACTGCAACAGGACAATCACAGTGACTTGGCTCTGGCACCGCCTACCAGGGAACAACTAGCAGCACCCTTAGGCGGAAAGCTAGCCTTATTTTCAAAGAACTGGCATTACATCACAAGGGACAAGTGGATTTTGCAAACTATAGACCAAGGTTACAGGTTTCATTTCCATACTTTACCAGGAAAAAGAGGAATGCCAAACCTACCACCAAATCAAAAGGCAGAAGCTCTAAAACAAATAGCTCAATTAGTAAGAATGAGAGCTGTGGAAAAGGTACCATCTATGGAACAAGGAAAGGATTTTACTCCAGACTCTTCCTGGTACCCAGAAAAGAAGAAAAATGGAGGCCTATTCTCGACCTGTCCGCTTTAAACACATTCCTCATTGTTCCAAAATTCAAAATGCTGACTCTACAGCAGCTTCTTCCCATGCTGGGCAAGGAGTCTTGGCTGGTAACTCTAGATCTCAAGGAGGCATACCTGCACGTCCCCATACGACCAAATTGCAGAAGATACCTCAGATTTCTTGCAGGATCAGAGCATTATCAATTCTCAGCATTGCCCTTTGGCTTATCTACTGCGCCCAGAGTGTTCACGAAATGCCTGGCATCAGTAATCGCTCATTGCAGACTTCAGGGAATCCAAATTTATCCCTACCTGGACGACTGCCTGATGCATGCGGACAACAAAAACAAGCTAACAGAAGAGAGTCATTTACTTGCTGCAAGCCCTGGGATATACAGTCAATATAAAAAAGTCAAGGCTGATACCATCCCAAAGAATAACCTTTTTGGGTGCAGAGCTGGACACATCAAAGCAGATGGCATTCCTAACTGTAGAAAAGCAAGAACAACTTCCTCTCTACTTCTTGGCATTAACAAAGCAGAACCATCTAACAGCAAGAAAAGTACTGCAAGCCCTGGGCTTCATGGCATCCTGCATAATTCTGGTCCCTCATGCCAGACTGCATATGAGAAAGTTACAGTGGTACCTGAAGAATTTATGGTCTCAACACAAACACAGCCTAGAAACCAAAATTCCACTAATACCATGCCTGAAGCAAGAGTTCCTATGGTGGGCTCAGGCCTGTCAATCAAACACAGGATTGCCCTTCTACAACATTCAACCAAGCCAAACCATCACAACGGACGCCTCAGACCTCGGTTGGGGGGCCCACATGCTGGACAAGTGCATACAAGGCTTATGGACTCAAGATCAGCTGCACCTGCACATAAATCTAAAGGAGATGCTGGCAGTAAAATTGGCAATCCAGACATTTAGACCATTTCTCCAAGAAGGACAGTTGATGATAAGGACAGACAACACCACAGTTATGTGGTACATCAACAAACAGGGAGGCACACATTCATACCCTCTATGCCGGATGGCACTGGACCTATGGAATGTGGCTCTGAGCTACAACATTGTTACAAGCAATTTTTGTACCGGGAAAAGAAAACATTCTAGCAGACATATTAAGCAGAACTACCACGGATGCCCACGAATGGATGCTGCACCTGGACATCTTCAAAGCCATCACAAGAAAATGGGGACTACCACAAATAGACTTATTTGCATCCCCACTCAATCACCAGCTAAAGAAATTCTGCACAAGGACGTACCACCCACTTGCTTGGAAGGTGGACTCCCTATCTTTCAGTTGGAAGAACCTGACAGCATATGCATTCCCACCACTTCCTTTGATGCACAAGGTGCTATTGAAGATCAAAGAGGAACGTCCAAGGATCATTCTGATAGCTCCAGACTGGCCAAGACAACATTGGTACCCATTACTGAGGAGCATGTCTCGGGAACAAATGTGGACACTACCCCTGATCCCATTGCTGTTAACACAGAACAACTACAACATCCTGCATCCAAACCTGAAAACTCTGCAGCTGACTGCCTGGAACATTACATAAGAACAATTAACCCAAATTTATCCCAAAGGGTTAAAGATATTATCCTTGAGGCTCGCAGACCTTCAACAAGAAAGAATTATGCAGCAAAATGGAAAAGATATCTCATTTGGAGTACTGCAAAGGGAAAAGATGCGTAAACATAGCCAACATCCTGGAGTACTTGGCAGAGCTCTTCCATACAGGCCTGTCCTATTCTTCCATCAAGATACATGCATCAGCTATTTCGGCAGAATACAGCTTGGATCCTCCTGTCTTCTCACATCCTCTGCTCAGGCAGTTTCTGAGAGGAATTAAAAATATAAAACCTCCTAGGAAACCACCATTGCCAGCATGGCACTTGAACTTTGTGCTAGAAAAATTGACACTTCCTCCTTTCGAACCAGCAGCAACAGCAGAATTACAATACTTATCCTGGAAGACTGCTTTCCTGCTGGCAATCACCTCAGCAAGAAGGGTTTCTGAACTACAGGCATTAATGGCAGTGCAACCCTTCCTGATCTTCCATCAAGATAGTGTCCATGAGAACAAATCCTACATTTATGCCTAAGGTGGTATCCAGAGTGTCTTTAAACCAGGCTATCCACCTACCTACATTCTTCCCAACCCACAGAACAGGGAGAAAGACTGTTGCATACCTTGGATGTGCATAGACAATTACGCTACTACCTGGACAGGACCAAGTGCAATAGAAAAACTGACCAGCTTCTGGTAGCATATGCAACAGGAAGGGAAGGAAAAGCAATTTCAAAACAGACAATCTCCAAGTGGATAGGAAATTGCATTAGATTTAGTTACTCCTTCCATGGAAAGAAAACTCCAGAGAACATCAGGCCTCACTCCACAAGGGCTACAGCCACTACTACAGCTTTCTTATGAGGGGTGGCTACCAAGGACATTATAGAGGCTGCTACTTGGACCTCCGTGCATACATTTGCCAAGCATTATAATTTACCTTTATACTCTAGATCCCGAGCAGGTTTTGCCACTGCTGTTTTGCAAGGGATCCTAACTACACCATAATCTCTCTTTTTTCCTCCTCCCCTAGTTTGGCTATGGTATTCTACCCATTTGTAAGGACTGCAGATGCATCCTTGAAGGACATAGTACAGTTTTGTACCTACCATAAATGTAGATGTCCGATAGAAATGCATCTGCAGTCAGGATTACCCACCCGCCTTCCCGTCTGTTGTACTCCTAGGGTATTTGCCATCTTTTAGCTAGCTTGGGGGGGATCTATTATGGTGTGTTTGTTTGTATATATGTACATACATGCTTATTTTTTGTGTTTGCTCTCTACTATTTGGAAACATTGGCATTCATCCAAATTTAGCCATCCAAGAGGGCACCTGGCATCTGGGGCAAGAAACACTGAGGAAAATGGCGTCGGCTGATGCCTTTATACCTGAAGAACTGCAGCTATGACGTCGGGTGAAGTGCGACACCAGCCGAAGCCAGACCCAGACTTTGGAATCCGGCCGACCGAAGGGCTGCCTGACGACAGGACAACCCATTTGTAAGGACTGCAGATGCATTTCTATCGGACATCTACATTTATGGTAGGTACAAAACTGTACTTTTCCTCTTCCCTGACGTCAGTGCGCCAGGGGTATATAAGATGCAGCCGAGATGCCATTTTCTTCAGTCTTTCTTGCTGCGCGGTGCCCGAAGCAAAAGCAGTTTGCTAATGCCAGTCGGCCGACTTCTGAGATTTTCGAAATTGAATTTCAGAACCGAAGTCTTCAATAAAGCTAAGTACCCCATTGGGGAAACTTTTTCTTGCTCCAGACCGATGTCTGTAAAAGTTAACAATTGTATTTCTTGTGGGAAGCAAGTACCTCATAAGGATTTTCACTCTTACTGTATTCCTTGCCCAGGCCCTGACCACAATGTTGCTAGTTGTCAGTTTTGTGCTAGATTCAACCAACGCACTGTTAAGCATCGGTTTGATTTTGCTTTACATTACTTTGGCCGAAGGTTTAATTACATAATGCCATCGGAGCAACCAACGACCGGAATTCATAAAAAACGCAGAGACAAAGAAAAGGACAGGCATCCGAGGTATAAAACTGACGAAGGCTCTTCTAGGCCAGTCGCTGGTTCTCAGTGAGGCGCTTTCGCAGCCCCTGACACCCGCTGCCTCAGAGCCACAGGCCGCCTCTGACTCCCACGTGGAGGCAACTAGGCCTCTGGAAACTGAAGGTATTGGGCCTATGGAAACTATTCCCTCAGATGGGTCTGGAGTCACTGAGCAGGCATCGGCTTCTGAGGGTGTTTTCAGACCTACACAGCTTACTATCAAGTCCACTTCAGCAGCCAAGGCAAAGTCTAAAACACCATTAAAAACAAAGAAACAAGTACAGCATTCTCCTGGACAGTCATTCATGCCAAAGAAACATGCTTAAAATGGCCGAGGACCTAATTACTTTGATCAGGGGTTCCCATCCCCCTCCTGATGAAAGGCCTAGGCAAGACACTGACTATGACTCCTCTGACCAGGTTTCTATTTTCTCAGATTCCTCTTCAGAACAGGGATATTCTCTTTCTCCCTATGAGGACTCTTGATGCTGAAGAATCTATCCCTTCAGCCTCTCCTCCTGAGGATTACTCTTTTGGGGAAACCTTGCACACCATGAGGGAGCATTTCCATTGGGAGACCCAGGATTATTCAGAATCCAAGAAAAGGCTCAGACTTTCTTTTACTGCCTTAGCACAGGCCCCTTGCTATCCCCCTGTACTAGATGTTGTTAATTGTTTTTTCTGAATCCAGCTGATCTCCTGATTCTTTACCCCCTGCACCAGTCAAGCCAGATAGGTACTACAGGGTCCCAGACTCTCATACATTTCTTTATAAAAACCCTGCTACTGACCCAAAAACAATTTCTCAGGGTCACAAAGGGTCAAGGCTTCCACTGCAAAAAAACCCTGTTCCCTCTGATTAGGGATTCTAGAGCACTGGATATATGGGGGGAAAAGTTTACACTTCTGCTACTTTAGCTGTAAGGGCTTTAAACTGCCAGTTTCACATGCTTAAATATCAACAATACCTAATGTCTTTGCTAAAACAGAAAATGCTTACAAGCTCAGAATGTCCTGACAATAAGGAAATGCAGGCTTTATTGCATGCAGCTGAACAAGTGGGAAAGCATACTTTGCAATTTGGTTTTGATTCTTTAGAAGCTTCTTGCAGAGCCGCAGTTACAGGTTCTGTCATTCGAAGGCATGCTTGGTTAAAAGAACAAAGTTTACCTGATCATGTTAAAGCAAAATTATTGGATGCTCCATTACAGCATGATACTTTGGTGTTAAGGCAGAAGAGTTGTTAAAGAAAATGGAGGATAAAGCAAAATCAATGCAGACAGTAAACAATTTCTTACAGGTTCAACCACCTAGATTTAGCAGGAATTGGCCTTCAAAAAATCTGTCCTTTCCAGGGTCAGACAGGCCACAAAGAGGCAGATACAGATACCCAAGAGGCAGATCTCAGCCCCAAGGCTCATGCAGAACTAAACAATGGGGTGCTACAACCCCCAAAGGCGGAGAAGACAAATCACAACCTTATAGGAAACAGTCCCAATGACTTCCCTCTGCAAATGCCAAGCACTTAACTTTAGGCAGCACCCTTAGGGGGAAAACTAGCACTTTTCTCACAAATTTGACACATGATCACCCAGGACAAATGGGTACTGAATATTGTTTCTCAGGGTTACAGGTTCCACTTTCACACCCTACCAAGGTCAAAAGGTATGCCAGACCTGCCACAAAATCAATGGGCAGAGGCACAAAAACAAATTTCTGCTCTCATGGACATGAGAGCTATTCAAAAAGTACCACAGCAAGAACAGGGGCAAGGACTTTACTCAAGACTTTTCTTGGTACCCAGAAAGGACAATGCCTGGAGACCAATACTGGACCTGTCAATTTTAAATATTTTCCTGGATGTTCCAGAATTCAAAATGTTGACACTGGAGCAACTTCTACCCATGCTGGGCAAGAAGGCTTGGCTAGTTACTTTGGACCTCAGAGGCATACCTGCATGTCCCAATCAGACAATCTTGCAGAAGATACCTCAGATTCATAGCTGGCTCAGTGCATTACCAATTCTCTGCACTGCCCTTTGGCTTATCTACTGCGCCCACAGTCTTCACAAAATGCTCGGCACCAGTAATTGCATTTTGCAGACAAAAAGGAATTCAAATATATCCCTACTTGGATGACTGCCTTATGAGGCAGAGCGCAAGGACATTCTACTACAGCATATGGCGTTTGTAAAAAGATTACTAATTTGCCTAGGGTACACAGTAAATGAAAAGAAATCAAAACTAGTGCCCTCTCAAGAGATAATATTCCTGGGTGCAAGCTTAAATACAACTGTCCAGATGGCTTATCTCACGCCAGACAAGCAAAGGCAACTGACTCATTACTTTCAGATGATGGCAACAAAGACCCAGCTACCTGCAAGAAAAATTCTGCAGGCTTTGGGCTTCATGGCAGCCTGCATTCTGCTAATTCCATATGTAAGACTGCATATGAGGAAGCTTCAATGGTATCTAAAAAGTGTTTGGACTCAACATTGCTACAGCCTAGAAACAATAATAACTCTTATTCCCTGCCTACAACAGGAGTTTGAATGGTGGGCACTGGCCTGTCACCACAACAAGGGACAAGTTTTCACTTTACCCACAGCCAGGCAGACACTAACCGATGCATCGGATTATGCCTGGGGGGGCACACATGGCAGGAAAATGTATTTATGGCATGTGGCCCGCGGACCAAATGCATCTTCACATCAATCAAAAAGCTATGCTAGCTGTACAGAATGCCCTGACGGCTTTCAAGGATCTACTACATCCAGGACAACTATTACTAAAGATGGACAATACTACAGTTATGTGGTACATATACAAGCAAGGGGGCACACATTCCTACACCCTCTGCAGGCAAGCCATGACTTTGTGGAACACAGCACTAACCTATCAAGTACATCTGCAGGCACAATTCCTGCCAGGAAAGAAAAATACTCTGGCAGACGAACTAAGCAGAAACCTCACGAATGGAAACTAGATCCACAAGTCTTCAGCATGATAACAAGGAAATGGGGATGCCCAGGCATATATCTATTTGCCTTCCCTCACAACTGCCAACTACAGAGATTCTGCACAAGGACTTATCACACTCAGGCATGGAAGGTGGATGGTCTGTCATTCAGCTGGAAAGCCCTGACAGTTTATGCCTTTCCACCACTGCCTCTCCTTCCCAAGGTGCTCTTAAATGTCAGACAAGAGAAGCCAAAAATGATTCTGATTGTCCCAGACTGGCCACGCAAGCACTGGTACCAATCCTAAAGAGCTTGTCTCAAGGCCCAGCCTGGTCTTTACCTCAAATTCCTCATCTTCTGACTCAACAAAACAGATCCTGCACAGCCAACTCAGAACCTTAAATCTGGCAGCATGGCAGATAATATAGCCACTCAGAAAACACCTCTCTCTAAAGCTGTTATGGATGTCATTTTGGAAGCCAGGAGGCCCAGCACCAGGAAATCTTATGCAGAAAAATGGAAGAGATTCTGTGCTTGGAACCAGGTACAAGGACTTGAACCACTTGTTCCAAATATTCCTCAGATTTTACAATACATAACTGAGTTGCTGGGCAAAGGCCTATCCTTCTCATCAAGATCCATGCCTCTGCCATTTTAGCTCAAATACGGAACCTCCTATTTTCTCTCATCCATTGCTAAGACAGTACCTCAGAGGGGCAAAAAACATAAGACCACCAAGGAGAGCACCGATACCTACATGGGACCTCAACTTTGTCTTAGAGAAGCTCACACTGCCTCCTTTTGAGATGGCCAATATAGCTGATATAAAATTCTTATCATGGAAAACTGCTCTGCTCATAGCAATAACTTCAGCAAGAAGAGTCTGAGTTACAGGCATTAATGACAGTGGAACATTTTATCATTTTTCATCCGGACAGGGTTTCTCTGAGGACAAACCCAACATTTATGCCAAAGGTAGTATCCAGTGTGGCTCTTAACCAAACCATTCATTTGCCAACATTTTATCCAAATCCCCAGAATAAAGTGGGAGAGACTTCTGCACTCTTAGGACATACACAGGCAGAGAGCAAGGACATTCTACTACAGCATCTGGCCCAGAGATGGACTTCTACTTGAACAAAACAAAAGCCTTCAGAAAAACTGAGCAACTGTTTCTAGCATATGCTGCAGGATCACAAGGAAAGGCTATTTCAAAGCAGACTATTTCAAAATGGATTGGACACTGTATTCGTTTCTGCTATGCACACCATGGCAAGTCAGTGCCTAAGAATATTAGGCCACATTCTATCAGGGCAGCAGCCACTTCAGCAGCCTTTCTCAGAGGAGTACCAAACAAGGAAATTTTGGAGGCTGCAACTTGGAGTTCAGTGCACACTTTTACCAAGCACTACCACTTTACTCTAAATCCAGAGCAGGCTTTGCCGCTGCAGTTCTGCAGGGCCTCATAGCCGCTCCTAATCCTATTTAGACCCAGCCGCCCAACCTTAGCTTTGGGATTCAACCCAAGTGTAATGACTGCAACAGTGAAACACGATGAACATAGTACAGTTGTGTACCTACCATAAATGTAGATGTTCGAGTGTATTCACTGTTGTAGTCCAGGTTACCCACACACCATCCCCTTTCTTTGCTGGGACTTATCTATACTTCTCTGTCCTATACAACCTATGTGGTGTATTTGCTTGTAGATTGGAGGTATTGTTTATTTTAGTGTATGTTTTTATAAGCAATGTGTATTGCCCACCTTCTTGGGGGCACCTGACATCTGGGGCAAGAAAAACTGAAGAAAATGGCGCCTGCTGCATCTTGTATACCCCTGGCGCACTGACGTCCGGGAAGAGGCGACAGCAACCGATGCCGGACCAGGACTTTGGAATTCAGGCCGACTGCGGGTAGCCTGCCAGCAGGGTAACTCAAGTGTAATGACTGCAACGGTGAATACACTCGAACATCTACATTTATGGTAGGTACAAAGGTACAAAACTGTACTGTACTTGCAAGTACGTGGGACTGCAATGGGTGCGTCTTTTGCCCCTATATATACAGATCTCTATATGGCTTGCATAAAAGAGCACATTATTTATGACAGTACACACATCTACTTGGGAGAAATTGATGAATGGCATAGGTATTTGGAAGATTGCTGGATGGTGTTGAGGTCTAATATTGAATACCTTATGGAATTCATAGGGTATCTTAACGAAAATAAATGGGGTTTTACAGTTCTGTGTTAATTACCATCTGGATAAAATCACCTATTTGGATGTACTTATGTCCAGGAACACTGACAATACTTGACGTACAGAAGTGTTAAGCAAATACTCTGAATATAACACTCTACTCCATGCATCCAGCTTTCATCCAGCCCACATTACACAAAAACAGCCCCAAGTCACAGTTCATCAGGATGAGACGCATCTGTTCAGATTACAACTCCTTTGCACATTTTCGCAAAGACTTAGTACATAGATTTCAAGAGAGAGGATATAATATGGGTCATGTCTATACAGCAAGTAATTATGCTGCTAACACTGACAGAAAGGACCTTTTGAAATACCAACAAAAAACAAGCTCCACTACCAAAAAACTATGGTTTACCACCACATACGGTAGGAACTCTAACAGGTTTATTACGATTATCAAAAGACATTGGAATATACTGTTGGCAGACAATTTTTTGTCCCAACATCTAAATGAAACATGTCAGTTCTCCTTTAGAAAAGGGAAAAAATCTGCGGTCTCATTTTAACCATTTCAAACATCAGCATCCCCATCCACTCAGCATAATACTATCCTAACCACCATTTCTGGGGAGAAGATCATAGCTTGCATGCCTTGTGGCCATTGTAGTAATTGTCAGTTTTGAAAACCAAAAACTTCTCTAGCAGCAATTGTAGTATGGTGTTCGACATAAATTTTTTTGCAAACTGCAGTACAGACTGGGTGGTATACCTGGCCACTTGCAACTGTCATGCATTCTACATTGGACAAAGATCTAGACCCCTTAGGTTACGGATATCTGAACACCTTTCTGATAAACATAAAAGAATGAGCAATGCTTTGTCCAAACACACTTTACAACACACCACACCATCTTTTCATTTTACCATTATAGACATGAGGGGACAGGAACCAAAAAATTGTATGGCATACAAAATTAAATGCAATGGGGAAAAAAAGTGGATTGTTAAACTGGGAGGGCTGTTTAGCCCAGGTTTAAATGAATATTTATGAGCTGACCAATAATATATATACATCAATTAAGGCTATATTTTATATATATATATATATATATATATATTCACAAGAAGTGTTGTATTTTTACACTGAGGAAGGCTAGGTTAATTCCTTAGCCGAAACCGGTCTGTTTTTTCTTGTGTTTTATGTAAGAATAAATTAATATACACAGCACAAAGTTGCTGGCCTGTTTTTTGTTATTTGATGGTACTTTTTTGGCCGTGCAGCAACTTCTGTGTAGGGGGATTACTTTTCTTGATGCACCTTTCTAAATGTAGTGTCCCAAGGATACAAATTTCATTTCCACACTTTACCAACACCAAGCGGGTGGTTTGATCTACCCCCAAATCAGTGGGCAGAGGCCCAAAATCAGGTACTCTCTCTTAAACATGGGGACTATTCAGTTGGTACCAGAAGAGGAAAAGGGACAAGGTTTCTATTCGAGACTTTTCCTGGTACCCAGAAAAGGCAATACATGGCGTCCTATCCTGGACCTTTCCATTCTAAACACCTTTCTGGTGATTCTAAAATTCAAAATGCTGACTCTTCACCAGCTGCTTCCTATGCAAGGCAAGGATGCATGGTTGGCAACACTGGACTTAAAAGAAGCATACCTGCACATCCCCATCCGGGAGTCTTGCAGAAGATACCTATGCTTCAAAGCAGGCTACATGCACTATCAGTTCTCTGCACTGCCCTTTGGCTTATCTACTGCACCCAGGGGTATTCACAAAATGCCTAGCTCTAGTCATTGCATTTTGCAGGCAAAGAAATATTCAAATATATCCATACCTGGTCGATTGTCTAATCCAAGCAGAAAGCAAGGACATTCTTTGCAATCATCTGGCCTTTGTTCAAAGGGTGCTGACTTGTCTGGGGTTCACCATAAACGAAAAGAAATCCCACTTGGTACACTGTCAACAAGTTATATTCCTGGGAGCAAGCTTGAATACAACTTCCCAGATGGCTTTCCTCATGCCAGAGAAAACGGATACATTTGACAACTTACTTCAAACAAGTGGCCACAAAAACCCAGCTGTCTGTAAGGCAAATACTGCAAGCCTTGGGGTTCATGGCCTCATGCATTCTTATAATTTCATATGCAAGACTGCATATGAGGAAACTACAATGGTATCTCAAAAGCGTATGGTGTCAACATTCACAGGATCTGGAAACAAGGATTCCTATCATACCTTGCCTACGCCTAGAGTTCCTTTGGTGGGCAGAGACCTGCCACCAAAACAGGGGGCTACCATTCACATTACCCCCTGCCAAACAAATCTTAACAGACGCATCAGACTATGCATGGGGGGGCTCACCTGGCAGGGAAGTGCATTCAGGGCAAGTGAAACGCAAATCAAATGCACCTGCACATTAAATCAAAAGGAAATTTTAGCTATACAGAATGCCCTGACAGCCTTCAAGGGCCAAATTCTTCCAGGACAGCTAATGGTAAAGACAGACATCACCACTGTCTTGTGGTACGTAAAGAAGCAGGGGGGGTACACTTTCTTACCCCCACTGCAGACTAGCCATGGCATTGTGGAACACAGCCTTGAGCTATCAAGTGAATCTACAAGCTCAATTCCTGCCAGGAAAACTAAATACACTGGCAGACAGACTAAGAGAAGCCTCATGGACCCACACGAATGGAAAATGGAACCAAGGATTTTCAACATATTGATAAGCAAATGGGGTAGTCCAGATATAGACCTGTTTGCCTCCCCCCAGAACCATCAACTGGACAAATTTTGCACAAGGATTCCCCACAAGCAAGCTTGGAAAGTGGATGCTCTATCCTTCAGATGGGAAAACCTATCAGTTTATGCCTTTCCTCCTCTGCCTCTGCTCTCCAAGGTACTACTAAAGATCAAACAGGACAAGCCAAAGACTATTTTAATTGCACCAGACTGGCTTCGCCAACACTGGTGCACACTCCTGCGCAATGTGTCACGCTTGACTCCATGGCACCTGCCTCAGACTCCTTCCCTGTTGTCTCAGCAGAACATGATTCTGCACCCTCGGTTGCAAACCCTGAACCTAGCAGCCTGGCTAATTACCTAGTCTCCTTTACCATCCTTCAGTAAATCAGTGATGGATATCATTTTAGAGGCAAGGAGGCCTAGTACTAGAAAATCTTATGCTGCAAAATGGAAAAGATTCTGTGCTTGGAACCAGTCTCAAGGATTGAACGCAGCAGTGCCCAGTTTACCTCAGATTCTACAGTACTTAACGGAGATGCTTCATAAGGGCTTGTCTTTTTCCTCCAAAATTAATGCCTCAGCCATTTCAGCCCATTATAGCACAGAGCCTCCCCTCTTCTCTCACCCACTGCTCAAGCAGTTCCTTAGGGGGGGCCAAAAATCTAAGGGCACCCAGGAGAGCTCCAACTCCAGCCTGGGATCTTGACTTTGCCTTGGAGAAACTCACTCTTTCTCTCTTCGAGCCAGCTGCTACTGCAGATTTAAAATTTCTTTCCTGGAAAACAGCTTTCCTTTTGGCAATCACTTCTGCAAGAAGGGTATCTGAATTACAGGTCATTATGGCAGTGGAACCTTTCATCACCTTTCATCATCTTTCATGCGGATAGGGTGTCCCTCAGAATCAGTCCCTCCTTCATGCCCAAGGTGGTATCCAGTGTGGCTCTTACTCAGTCCATTCATTTGCTTACCTTTTTCCTAACCCACTGAACAAAGGGGAATGGGTGCTGCACACACTAGATGTGCACAGACAGCTTAGATTCTACTTGGACAGGACTAAACCTCAAAGGAAATCTGAACTACTACTGGTGGCATTTACTGCAGGGACAAAGGGGAAAGCTATTTCAAAACAAACCATTTCAAAGTGGATAGATCACTGCATTCATTTCTGCTATAAGCACCATGGAAAACCTATCCCACAGGGCATCAGACCCCATTCAACCAGGGCTGCATCCACCTCTACAGCCTTTCTCAGGGAGTCCCTACTAGGGACATCTTAGAAGCTACCTGGAGTTCTGTACATTCACCACGCATTACCATTTGCCAATTTTCTCTAAATCCAGGGCTGGTTTTGCCACTGCAGTCTTGCAGGGCCTTTTGGCTTGTCCTAATTCTATTTAATTTCCTCCTCCCAGCCTTAGCTTTGGGAATCTACCCAAATGTAATGACTGCCACAGTGAAACACGAAGAACATAGTACAGTTGTGTACACTTACCATAAATGTAGATGTTCGAGTGTATTCACTGTTGCAGTCCTGGTTACCCTCCCTCCAGCCCCCTTTACTTCCTTTGGCTATACCGCTACCGTCACTTATGCTCTTAAAGCTTTTTGGTGTATTTGCTTTTCTGTTGGAGGCATATCCTTGTATTTATAGATTTAATTGCTTCCCATTAGGGGGCACCTGACATCTAGGGCAAGAAAAACTGATGTAATGGCGTCTGCTGCATGTTTTATACCCCTGAACCTGACATCATGGAAGAAGGGACAGCAACCGACGCAGGTCCCAAAACTTTGTTAATCAGGCCGACTGAGGGCTACTGCAAAGCAGATAACCGAAATGTAATGACTGCAACAGTGAATACACTCTAACATCTACATTTATGGTAAGTGTACACAACTGTACTTTCTCTGTACTGCCCTTTTGCTTATCTACTGCGCCCAGGGTATTCACAAAGTGTATAGCTCCAGTCATTGCATTTTGGAGGCAAAGAAATATTCACATATACCCATACCTAGACGATTGTCTAATTCAGGCAGAAAGCCAGGACATGCTATTAAATCATCTAGCATTTGCAAAGAAAGTAACATTTCTGGGGTACACCATAAGCCAAAAGAAAGCACATATTGTACCCTGCCAACAGATTGTTCTCCTGGGAGCAAGCTTGAATACAACTTCCCAGATGGCCTACCTCACGCCAGAGAAACAAATTCAATTGACAGTCCACTTCAGACTACTGGCCACCAAGACCCAGCTATCTGCAAGGAAAATACTGCAAGCCCTGGGGTTCATGGCCTCTTGCATTCTACTAATTCCGTATGCAAGACTGCATATGAGGAAACTGCAATGGTATCTAAAAAGCTTATGGTGTCAACATTCTTAGGATCTAGAATCAATGATTCCTATCATACCTTGTCTACAGATAGAGTCCTTTGGTGGGCAAAGGCCTGCCACCAAAACAAGGGACTGCCATTCGCTCTACCCCCCGCCGCCCAAACCCTTACAGATGCATCAGACTATGCATAGGGATCTCACTTGGCAGGGTAACACATTCAAGGCAAATGGAACCCAAATCAAATGCATCTGCATTATCAGTCATAAAGAAGTGTTAGCTGTACAGAATGCTCTGACAGCCTTCATGGACCACATTCTTCTGGGGCAATTATTGGTAAAGATTGACAACACCACTGTTAAGTGGTACATAAACAGGCAGGGGGGATCCCACTCATACCCTCTCTGCAGACTAGCCATGGCTCTGTGAAATACAGCCTTGAGCTACCAAGTGCACCTACAGGCTCATTTCCTGCCAGGAAAGCTAAGTACACTGGCAGACAACCTAAGCAGAAATCTCATGGACCCACACAAGTGGAAACTGGAACCAAAGATATTCAACATGTTGAGAAACAAATGGGGGAGCCCAGAGATGGACCTGTTTGCCACCCCCAAAACTACCAATTGGACAAATTCTGCACAAGGACTCCCCACAAACAAGCTTGGAAAGTGGACGTCCTGACCTTCACCTGGAAAAACCGATCAGTTCATGCCTTTCCCCCTCTGCCTCTCCTCTCCAAGGTACTACTACAGATCAAAAAAGACAAACCAAGGACAATACTGATTGCACCAGACAGGCCTTGCCGACACTGGTACTGCCTCTTGTGCAGTGTCACTGCTGGCACTGTAGCACCTGCCTGCCTCAAACCCCTGCTGTCCCAGCAGGGGGGCCAGATTCTGTACCCACAACTTCAAACCCCGAACCTTGGCAGCCTTGCTAAATTACCTGATCTCTCCGTTGCCATTCCTCAGTAAGCAAGTGATGAATGTCATCCTGGAGGCAAGGAGGCTTAGTACTAGAAATTGCTATGGTGAAAAATGGAAAAGATTCTGTTCCTGGAGCCAAACTCAGGGGTTGGGCACAGCAGCGTCCAATTTACCCCATATTCTTCAATACTTAACTGAGATGCCTCACAAGGGCCTTTACTTTTCCTCCATCAAAATTCATGCCTCAGCCATTTTAGCTAATTACAATACAGAGCCACCCCTCTTCTCTCATCCACTGCTAAAGCAATTGCTCAGAGGGGCCAAAAACCTACCACCCAGGAGAGCCCCTACTCCAGCCTGGGACCATAACTTTGATTATTGGAAAAGCTCACTCTACCTCCATTTGAGCCAGCTGCAAATGCATAGTTGAAATTCCTTTCTTGGAAAACAGCCTTTCTTCTAGCCATCACTTCAGCAAGAAGGGTGCCTGAATAACAGGCCCTTGTGCCAGTGGAGCCTTTCATCATCTTTCATGCTAACAGGGTCTCCCTTAGGAGCAATCCCTCCTTCATGCCCAAGGTGGTATCCAGTGTGGCCCTTAATCAGTTCATTCGTCTGCCAACCTTGTTTTCTAATCCACAGAACAAAGGGGAATGACTACTGCACTCCTTGGACGTGCACAGACAACTTAGATTTTGCTTGGACAGGACTAAGCCTCTCAGGAAATCTGAGCAGCTGCCGGTTGCATTTGCTGCAGGGGCAGAGGGGAAGGCCATCTCAAAGCAAACCATTTCTAAATGGATAAGCCATTGCATTCATTTCTGCTATAAGCATAATGGAAAATCCACCCCACAGGGGATAAGACCAGATTCAACCAGGGCTGCATCTACCTATGCAGCCTTTCTCAGAGGTTTCCCTACCAGAGACATCCTAGAAGCTGCTACCTGGAGTTTTGTACATACCTTCACCAAGCATTACCACTTGCCAATTTTTCTAAATCCAGAGCTGGATTTGCCACTGCAGTCTTGCAGGGCATTATAGCTGGTCCTAATGCTGTATAATTACCTCCTCCCATCTTTAGTTTTGGAATCTACCCAAATGTGATGACTGCAACAGTGAAACACAAAGAATATAGTACAGTTGTGTACACTTACCATAAATGTAGATGTTCGAGTGTATTCACTGTTGTAGTCCTGGTTACCCTTCCTCCAGCCCCTGACCTCTATTGACTATACCACTATTCTTGTTTACTATGCTTAAAGCTTTTTGGTGTATTTGCTTTTTTGTTGGAGGTGTAACCTTGTATATAATTGCTTCACATTATGGGGGCACCTGAAATCTGGGGCAAGAAAAACTGATGTAATGGCATTCCCTGCATGCTTTATACCCCTGACTACCTGACTTCATGGAAGATGCGACCGCAACCGACGTACGACCCAAGACTTTGATAATCAGGCCGACTGAGGGCTACTGCAAGCAGATAACCCAAGTGTGATGACTGCAACAGTGAATACACTCGAACATCTACATTTATGGTAAGTGTACACAACTGTACTTTTTAAGGTATAAAATTAGGAAATTTAAAAGTTCTAATCTTCTAATGAAGCAGGTCAGTGCTGATTCCTCACAAGTTGTCAATGTCAGAATGGCAGAGAAGATTTTCTGTCATTGGGGCAGCCAAGCTGCAATCCGTTTGTCTCCTCACAACAAAAAGTGCAGCAGGTTCTTTGCTCTGCCCCTGATCTGTCCAATGAGGGAATCACTGAGAGTTGCTGTAGTCCACGTTTGGCCCTCTGGTCTCCTTTATGCCTACCCACCATTGCTTCTCATTTCCAAATTTCTACAGAAAGCATTTTGGTTGAAGAGCACCTTTATCCTCACTGCACCCTTCTGGCCTCACCAGATTTGGTTCCCCTTCTGTTGGCCTCACCTTCTGCATCCGCCCTGGAAATTGGATCCCTCTCCAGACCTCCTGTCTCATCCAACTTGTGCAAACTCCTCTGGACATAACAGGCCTCAAACTTTGTGGTTTCTTCAGTTACATTGATTACTAGACAATGCAGGCTGTCCTTCTGGTCAGCCATATATTATCTTGTCAAAAAGCTTGTACTAAAAGGATTTATAGAAGTAAATGGAAAAGATTTGTTTTCTTGGCCCTTAACTAAGAACTGGATCCCTTTTCATCACCTGTGCCAGCTATATTTGAATATTTAGCTTCAGTTTTCAATGGAGTAGTTTTTCAACTATTAAAATTCTGTTGGCTGCAATTCCAGATTTCTACCTGCGCAAAAATAACTACCTTGGCTTTTTCTAAACATTATAAAGCGTTTTAAAACTTCAGAAGACACCACAGCTCTGTCTCTCGTGAGTCAGGCAGAAATTAGAACTGATCAATTAAGGACTCGTACATAAGATAGAAGAGGTCACTTAAGGTTAATCATTTGTGAACTGGGGGTGGAGCTAGGAATTTTACCTTCTGTTTAAGGGGTAAAATAAAACATTTCAGAGCTTTATTCGAAAGGCTCACCCAGACTCTGCTACACTTTGCTGCGAAGGAAATATTAGTTTGCTTTTTATTTGTTGTGTTTTGTATTAGTTTATTGCCTTTTTATATTTTGAATACTATTTGTTTTCTTTACCTTATGTTTTACTTGTATTCTGCTTTTAACTGCATATTAAAACTTCAAAAGACACCACAGCTCTGTCTCTTGTGAGTCAGGCAGAAACTTTTCCCCACCTTGTCACTGTTGTGTTCTTAAATACCACTGTCTTTCTAGTTGCCTGCCTCTTATGTTAATTTGACCATATATTGCATTTCCTCTCTGCTTTCACTGGCTTGTGAGAGTAAGCACAAAATTATCATTTTGTGAAATCACTCCCCTTCAACTATTTCAATTTATTGGCCATTCTACTGTATTCCAGAGTACAAAAGTGATCACCCCCTTTCAATTTGTCTTGCTGTTTTAAAAATAGTGACTCTGCACTAAAACTTAACTTTTTAGACAGGTAAAACCTAAGATACCTACTTTCACATCTAACTTCTATAGTGCACACTGCATTGTTTAGGAAGAACCATTTTTTTTCATCTTACCTTTAAGCATCCCTGTGACTAGCACTTGCTCGAATACCTGCTGAAAAGCACTAGGAAGCCTTAAACTGATAAGCACTCAACTCTCCTTAATAAGGAGAATTAATTATAGGCACTAAACAGCCTATAATTGCAAAGTAACTTGCTAAGGTAAGGGAAAACAGCTCCTGTACATTTAAAAAAAATACACCAAACCAGACCTGTCCAAGGGTCAGCTTCTGGTGATTTCTCCTGTCCACCTGGTGAATTTGGGCATACTGTGGCAATGCAGCAATTGCCTCATGTGCACAGACAACCCTCTCCTCCTACCACCCAACACTACAACCTGTGAGAGATGCACTTACATAGCCAAACTGGAAGCAAAGCTGTCTCTACCCAATATTGTGCTAGACAGTCAAGAGGACAAGGTTAGCACCCGCACTACACCTCAAGCAACACCTAGCCCTTCCAAACTCACACCACCAACACCCACACTTAGCAACACTAAATCCACATATGTGGAGGCCCTTTACTGTAACCTGCCCAAGCAACAAGGACCTCCGAAGCTGAAACGCAAACAACTCAAATGTCACATAGCTCACAACACAAGTGTGCGACCCAGCAACAGCCCCTAAGGCAAGACGACGTACCTAACACTTTAGTCATAGGTGACTCTAGTCAGGCACACTGATGTCCCACTCACCAGGCTGAACAAGGAGAAAATTACAGTCAGCTGCCTGTCTGGTGCCAGGATCCGCCACCTAACTCATGCACTCAAGTCACTCCACAACAAGTACAAATATGACTGTCATTGTCCATGTTGGAGTGAATGACTTGAGTCGTACCTCCCTGGACTACATGGAGAGACATGGAAGAGCTCTTGGATCATGTGGCCCAGGCAGATATGACCCTAGCCTTGAGTAGCATCCTGCCTTCGCCCAGAATGATACCACAATATAAGGACAAAATGATTGACTTCAACAACTGGCTAAGCTTTTGGTGTCATTCAAAGGGGATCCAGTATCTGCTGCCTGGGACGACATGATTGACAGAACACGAAGCTTTGCCAGAGATGGTGTGCACCTGTCGCCCCTGGGATTCAGGTTACTGGCTAAGGCTCTTGTCACCCCTATAGTGCCTTTTTTAGGCAAAGTTCAAAGGACAAAACCACCACTGTAAAACAGGTACAAGCATGTAAAATCTGAAGATAATGCTACTCGATGCTAGAAGTCTAAACCTCAAAATGCACTCAAAAATGGAGAACATCAATATTTGTGCAGTAACTGAGACCTGGTTCAACGCTCCAGAGAGCACCCCTGCAATACCAGGCTGAAACTCTTACCATACTTTTCAGCCACCAAACCAGGATCGAAACACTAAAGGTGGAGGAGTGTCCATATTCACCAAGGATATTCACACCACCAGGTTAGTTGCCCAACACAATGCGTCTGAAATTCTCCAGGTGCATCTAACATTAGGTAAGACTGCAATCCAAATTGTAGCTTGCTACAGATCCCCCACCATGCCCCAAGATTCTCACTCTTCTTCTTTCGGCTGCTCCCGTCAGGGGTCGCCACAGCAGATCAACTGTTTCCATTTCTTCCTGTCCTCTGCATCTTGCTCTGTCACACCAACTATCTGCATGTCCTCTCTCAACACATCCATAAACCTTATCTTAGGCCTTCCTCTTTTTCTGTTATCTGGCAGCTTCATCCTTAGCATCTTTTTCCCAATATACTCTGCATCCCTCCTCAGCACATGTCCAAACCACTGTAATCTTGCCTCTCTGGCTTTGTCTCCAAACCTTCCAACCTGGGCTGACCCTTTAATATACTTATTCCTAATCCTGTCCATCCTTGTCACACCCAGTGCAAATCTTAGCATCTTCAGCTCTGCCACATCAAGCTCGGACTCTTGCCTTTTTGTCAATGCCACTGTCTCCAACCCATATAACATAGTTGGTCTCATTACCCTCTTGTAGACCTTCCCTTTCACTCTTACTGGTACTTCTCTGTCACAAATCACTCCTGACACTCTTCTTCACCCACTCCATCCTGCCTGTACTCTTCTTCACCTCTCTTCCACACTCACCATGACTCTGAACTGTTGATCCCAAGTATTTAAACTCATCCACCTTTGCCACCTCTACTCCCTGCATCCTCACCATTCCTCTATCCTCCCTCTCATTCATACACATATATTCTGTCTTAGTCCTGCTGACCTTCATTCCTCTTCTCTCTAGAGCATATCTCCACCTCTCCAGGGTCTCCTCCACCTATTCCCTACTCTCACTACAGATCACAGTGTCATCTGCAAACATCATAGTTCACGGGGACTCCTGTCAGGTCTCGTCTGTCAACCTGTCCATCACCATTACAAATAAGAAAGGGCTCAGAGCTGAACCTTGATGTAATCCCACCTCCACCTTAAATGCATCCGTCACTCCCACTGCAGACCTCACCACTGTCACACTACCCTCCGACTTCCTCGTACAATACCACAACTCCTCTCTAGGCACCCTGTCATATGCTTTCTCTAAATCCACAGACACAATGCAACTCCTTCTGACATTCTCTGTACTTCTCCATCAACACTCTCAAAGCAAACATAGCATCTGTAGTGCTCTTTCCTGGCATGAAACCATACTGCTGATCACTAATCATCACCTCCCTTCTTAACCTAGCTTCCACTACTCTTTCCCATAACTTCATGCTGTGACTGATCAATTTAATCCCTCTGTAGTTACTACAGCTCTGCACATCACCCTTATTCTTAAAAGTTGGTACCAAAACACTTTTTCTCCATTCCTCAGGCATCCTCTCACTTTCCAAGATTTCATTAAACAATCTAGTTAAAAACTCCACTGCCATTTCACCTAGACACCTCCATGCTTCCACAGGTATGTCATCTGGACCAACAGCCTTTCCATTCTTTATCCTCTTCATAGCTATCCTTACTTCCTCCTTGCTAATCCACTGCACTTCATGATTCACTATCCGCACATCATCCATCCTTCTCTCCCTCTCATTCTTTTCATTCATCAGCCCCTCAAAGTACTCTTTCCATCTGCTCAACACACTCTCCTCGCTTGTGAGTACGTTTCCCTCATTATCCTTTATCACCCTTACCTGCTGCACATCTTTACTAGCTCAGTCCCTCTGTCTAGCTAATCGGTACAGCTCCTTTTCTCCCTCCTTAGTGTCCAACCTTTTATACAACTCGTCATACGCCTTATCCTTAGCCTTTGCCACCTCTCTCTTTGCCATGCACCTCCTCTCCTTATACTCTTGTTTGCCTACTTCATATCTCTGACAAATCCCACTTCTTTTTCTCCAACCTCTTTCTCTGTATACTCTCCTGTACTACTACTTTCCACCACCAGGTCTCCTTGTCGTCCTTCCAGATGTCACACCAAGCACCTTTCTAGCCATCTCTCTTACTAGCTCTGCTGTAGTTACCCAGCTATACGGTAACTCTTCACTGCCACCCAGATTCTCACTGCATCTTCTTAAACATACTGGAAAATATTAATACACAACCAAACACCCTAGTAGTGGGTGATTTCAACTACCCTGCCATTAACTGGAAAAACTAATTGTGTACCAACACCTTTGCCCAACGGTTCTTGGAATTCATAAATTCCAATGCCCTGGAACAACTAATCCATAGTCCCACCAGGGACTCCAATATCCTAGACCTGGTCGTTACCAACATGGGAAATCGATGCTCCACACCTATGGTCACCCCTTCGTTGGTCAGGTCAGACCATAAGCTAATCACCTTTAACATCCACACCCCTCCCCCCCCAGTAAGGAAACCTCCATAAAAAAACTTCTCCAAAGCCAACTTCATGCTACTCAAGTCAGAAGTTACAAATTTCATGACACCCATGTGGACGGAAACTGAAAGTTCGACTGCTGAGTCCTACAGTAAGGCACTGTACGAGCACATCCACTCATGCATGAATTGTGCCATCCCAAATAGAACCAAGCTGCTCTCCTCCAAAAAAAGGAATCCAATCTGGTTGTCCCCTGCCATAAACAAACTTTACAACAAAAGGAAGAAACTGTTGCAGAAAAGAGGAAAATCCCAGAATGCAAAAAACTCCCTTACCAGCCTCAGTAAGAAGCTGAGATCCCTCATAAAATCCTCCAAAGCTAGTTACGAAAATAAAATTGCCAAAGATTCCAAAGACAACCACAAGGCATTCTATAACTATGTCAAGAATCTAAATGGCAATGCTCAGAGCTACAACAGAATGGCATTAAATATACTGATCCCAAGGATATTGCCAATATCCTGGCAGATCGATTCAGTGCCAACTTCACCTCCCTCTCACCCCCTAAATGGCCCATCTCAATACCGGAAGATTGCCAAATTCCGTTAATAATGGCCACACAGGTAAAAAATGCACTCTCCAAAGCTAAGAATACAGCATCCATGGGATCAGATGACATCCTGGGCTGTGTACTACATGAACTGCAAAATGAACCGACACTTCACTTAAGTGTCATGTTTAATCATACCCTCACTCAGGCTTCGTGCCCACTGAGTGGCGCACAGCTATAGTTATCCCACTACACAAGCGGGGATCCACCTTGGATCCCGGGAACTACCGCCCCATCAGTCTGACGCGCCTGATCTGCTAGGCCATGGAATGTATTATCATGGAACTTATAAACAATGATATTAGCCACCTTCAAACACTGGACCCCACCTAGTTTGGGCTTGTGAAGGCCCGATCTTGTCTCCTGAACCTCTTCAAATCAGTCTCCAGAGCCATGGACGATGGTAAGGCAAGTCCACACCAACTAGCTAGATCTCGCGAAGGCTTTTGACACCGTCCCCCACTCTGGAATTATAGATAAATGTACTAAGCTGGGCATTAATCCCTATGTCACTCGATGGGTTGCCAACTGGCTTACTGACAGAACCCACATGGTAAAAATAGCTGACTGCAAATCCAGCTTCAGACAAGTGGGAGTACCTCAGGGTTCAGTCTTGGGACCTCTATTGTTTGGCATCTACTTCTCTGAAATACAGGCCAACACTAAGGGACTCTGGCTAACAAAGTTTGCAGATGATTGCAAACTGAGAGCCATTATTGAATCCCCAAATTATGTGGATACTCTATAACAGGTCCTTACAGAAACAGATGCTTGGTGCCAGAGCCATGGGCTCAAGTTCAATGCCATTAAATGTGTAGTTATCCCCTTTTGGGAAAAAACATGTACCTGTGAATTACCACATAGGTGGCAGTACACTAAACACTAAATGTGTGATAAGAGACTTAGGGACGCAGGTGGACAGTGGTCTCACCTTCAATAACCACACTGCCACAACAGTCAGGAAATCCTGTGTGGCACACCTCATCACTAAGGGCTTTTCATCCAGAATAAAGGAGGTCATTGTCCCACTGTACTCATCCCTCAGTAGACCCATTATAGAATTCAATGCCCCATTTGGTATGTACCTCACAAGACATCTACAACAACTGGAAATGCCGCAGAAATACCTCACTAAAAGAATCATAGGCCTAAAGCAGATGTCCTGTGCTGACTGCCTTTAAAAAACTCCAGCTGTACTCTGTTGCATATAGTCTACTCCGAGGCGATCTCTGCTTAACGTCCAAGGCCATGTCAAACCCAGAGCTGTTGGACATGCTACACACAAAGAAATCCCAATTCCTCAGAGCCACACGTTCCAGGGATCTAAACCTTGTCATCACAATAAACAAAACATGCTGGAGGGATAGGATGTCCTTCATGTTTCACTGTTACATTCATTACGTTTGGGTAATCTTTTGGCAAGTTGCCCTCAGTCTGTGTTAACAATCTTGGGTCCTGCATCGGTGGTTGTCTCTTCTTTCAGGTCATCAGGGGTATAAAGCATGCAGCCGATGCCATCACATCAGTCTTTCTTGCCGTGTGGTGCCTGAAACAGAAGCAGTTTGCAAGTGCCGGTCGGCCAACTCCTGAAATTTTCATTTTCGAGTTTCAGAACCGAAGTTTTCAACTTAAAGCTAAGTACCCCGTTGGGGAAACTTTTTCTTGTTCCTTACTGAAGTCAGTAAAAGTTAATAATTGCATTACTTGTGGAAAGCAAATACCTCATAAGGATTTTCATCTCTACTGTATTCCTTGCCCAGGCCCTGACCACGACATACCTTGCTGTCGGTTTTGTGCTTTATTTATACAGCGCACAATCAGTCTTCGGTACATTTTTACCTCTAAATATTTCAGATGTTAAGTTGTCAATCTCGCCTTCATTCTTGCTGGATGGGTTCGGAGCCGATCCTCGGCTCCGACTCTGCACTTGCTAAGCTCGAGAGTCACTTTTACCAGCTCGAGGCAGCCCCATATCCCATGATGCAAGGCGGTATATACCCAGATCTCGTTTGCCGCTTCGCTGATGAGGTACTCCTTTCGCCAGCTCGTGGTAAGTAATACTTTTTACTGTTGTTAGACTCCCCATTCCTAAATTTTCTTAATTATTTCAGTATAATTGTCATTTGTACGTAGTTGTAGGGTCTCCCAGCCTTTTACCTGTTTCCCTACTTGTGTTTATTTAGTCGGGCCTTCTTCCCTACCCATCCCTTCCTGTCAGGGTGTGTGTGTGTGGGTTTATATATATTCCCCTTTATATTAAAATTTAAAATTAAAATTTAATTTTTTGACTGGACTGTGTGAGTCTTCGTGCTTGTGTACTCATTATGTCAAAAGAACAGGGTCTCAGGCTTCAAGAAGTGTGACTCGTGCTGTCAGAAGATGTCTCTGACAGACGGTCACACTTCTTGTATCTACTGCCTGGGACCTCTCCACCTGCAGGACTCCTGTGCTATCTGTCACTCTTTCAGCCAGAGAGTCCTGCAGGAAAGGAGAAACAAATTAATATTGAGAGGGCTTCTTAAACCGGAGGGCTCCCCGGCCAAATCGGCTCCAGGCAAACCCTCTAAGACCACCAAGGCCCAGGCTTCTGTTTCTAAGCCTTCGGCCTTGGCTCAGACTCCTTTGGAGTCGAGATCGCTCGCTGGAGCCGATCCTAATTTGGCTAAATCTTCGGCACCGATGGCTATCGGTGCCGACACTTTGACTGTCACATTGGTGTCGGCTCCGACCGGCTCCGACCACCATGTGGCTAAGGCTTTGGTATCGGCGCCGACCGGCTCCGATACCATTATTTCTTTGCCTGTATCGGCTCCGGCTGGAGCCAATACATCCTTGACTACACTCGGAGCCGAAAAGTTGTCGGCTCTGTCTGGAGCCGAGATGTTCTTCATCTCACATTGCTGCAGTCCTTACACTTGGGTAGTCCGCTGTCCTCGGTCGGCCCGAATATCAAAGTATAAGGCTGACGTCGGTCAAGGCGCATTTGACTGACATCAGAACGTCAGGGTACATCAGGGGACGTCATATCCTCAGTCTTTTTTGCCGCATGGTCCGATGCAGAAGCAGCATTGCAAGTGCCGGTTGGCGTTCTGAGATTTTTCGATTTCGAAGTTTCAGACCGGGTTCAAAGTTGGCTAAGTACCCCGTTGGGGAATATTTTAGTTTTTTCTTGCTTCAGTGATTTACCGGATGTCAGAAAAAGTCAATAATTGCATTTCTTGTGGGAAACAGATACCGCATAGAGATTATCATACTTTGTGTATTCCTTGCTTAGGGCCTGAGCACGACGTTATTGGGTGTCGCTCTTGTGCTAGATTCAATAAACGCACTATAAAGAGAAGGTTGGACTGTGCCAGGTTAGTTTTTGGGAAGCGGTGCAATTATAAAATGCCGTCGGATGTTCCGGCCGCTTCTTCAAGAAGCGCAAGGACAAAGCAGTTAAACCTAGGCTAGAGGAACCGTCAGTACCGGACGCCGGTTCTTTAGAGGTGTCGGTGGAGCCGGTGGTTCCACCGGAGGTTTCTTTGGGATCCCAGGGAGAGACTTTGTTATTGCAGGATGTGGCCTCTCAGGAGGCAGGCCAGGCTGATGGGGCTTCTCAGGTTACTTTACTCCCCTCCCTGCCTAGGGTGGTTAGGCCCTCTCCTTCTGTTTCCAAGGCTTCTCCCAGGGCAGGCCAGGTTTAGCTTCAGTTGGTGTTACCCCTAGCTCTTCAGGAACTGTGCCCAAGAAGCATATGCTTAAAATGGCAGAAGATTTGATTACTTTGATTAGGGGTTCTATGCCCCCTCCTGATAAGAGACCTAGGGTGGAGCCTGAGCTAGGGAGTTTTGAGCAGGCTTCAGATGTTTCAGAGTCTTCGGCTGAAGATTTACAGGAGTACTCTCCTTATTCTGATTCTGATGTGGATGATTCTACTCCTTCTGCTTCTCCTCCTGAGGATTTTTCTTTTTCAGAAACTCTTCATTCCATGAGGGAGCATTTTAAGTGGGAAGGTCAGGACTTCTCTGATTCCAGGAAAAGGCTTATGGAATTTTTGTTTTTACCCCAGCATAGGCCTTTGGCTATACCTCCTGTTTTGGCTGTAGTGGAAGATGTTTTTACAGAGGCTTCTCTTAATCCTGATTCTTTGCCTCCTGCTCCTGTTAAACCGGATAGGTATTACAGGGTGCCTGAAGCTCATAAGTATCTTTTTAAGAGTCCTAGGGCGGACCCAGAAACTGTTAGCCAGGGGCCTAAAGGTGTTAAGGCTTCTGTTGTTAAGAATCCGGTTCCTGCAGACAGAGGCCAGGGCCTTGGATAGATGGGGAAAGAAAGTTTATACTTCCACTCTTGCTATGAGGGCTTTGAATTGCCAGTTTCACATGTTGAAATACCAAAACTATCTCCTTTCACAATTGAAGTCTAAGGTTGATGCTCTGGCAGAAGGTATTGATTGTAAAGAGTTGCAAGATTTAGTACATGTTTCTGAACAGGTGGGTAAGCATTCTTTGCAATGTGGTTTTGATGCTGTACAGGCCTCGTCTAGGGTGGCTGCCACTGGGTCAGTTCTTCGCAGGCACGCCTGGCTGAGGAATCAAAATTTATCTGAACATGTTAAAACAAGGATTTTAGATGCTCCTTTACAATCTGACGTGTTGTTTGGTCCTCCTGTTGAGGCAGTTTTAAAGAAAATGGAAGACAAGGCTAAGTCTATGCAGACTGTTAAAGATTTTTTGCAGGTCCAGCCTCCAAAGTTTAGTAGAAATTGGCCTACTAAGGGGTGGACGTATCCTTCTTATGATTCCCAGTCTAGGGGTAGATCTAGACTTGGTAGGGGCAGAGCTCAGGGCTCTTTCAGGCCTAGAACAGGGAGTTCTCCTGCACAGTCTTCGGGTGAGGGCAGGGGTCAGTCCTTTCGTAAACAGACCCAATGACCTACCTTTTCAGCTGCCAGAGCCTTCTCTTCTGGCAGCACCTTTGGGAGGAAGGTTGGCACTTTTCAAAGAAAATTGGAGTTTAATTACCCAAGACAGATGGGTATTGGATATCATACACCACGGTTACAGGTTTTATTTCCATACCTTGCCTCCTTTCAAAGGCATGCCAGACGTTCCTCCTCAACAAAGAATAGAGGCTCACAAGCAAGTTTCTGTGTTACTCCAAATAGGGGCCATACAGCCGGTCCCTATGCCAGAAGTGGGCCTAGGATTTTATTCTCGCCTGTTCCTAGTACCAAAGAAGGGGAACACGTGGAGACCAATTTTGGATTTATCTACCCTCAACACTTATCTGGACATTCCCAAGTTCAAAATGTTGACGTTACAGCAGCTTTTACCTCTGCTGGGCAAAGATCATTGGATGGTAACTTTGGATCTCAAGGAGGCTTACCTTCATGTTCCTATCAGACTAAGTTGCAGGAAGTATCTGCGTTTTCGAGCTGGGACTTCTCACTATTAGTTCTCTGCATTGCCCTTTGGCTTATCTACTGTGCCCAGAGTGTTCACGAAAGTTCTGGCTCCAGTGATAGCTTTCTTCAGGCTAAAAGGAATACAGATCTATCCTTATTTGGACGACTGTCTGATTCTGGCTCAAGGAAGGGAGGAGCTTCTTCATCATTTGGAATATGTGATAGCAGTGCTAAGATGCCTGGGGTATTCTGTGAACGAAATAAAGTCCAATCTAGTACCCTCTCAGGACATGTGCTTTCTGTGTGTGAGACTGAACACAGCATCCCAGATGGCCTTTTTAACCCCGGACAAACAAAAGAGTCTATCCCTTTACTTCCATCAACTATCTCATCAGTCCGGGCTGACTGCAAGGACAGTCCTTCAAGCCTTAGGGTTCATGGCATCTTGTATTCTGGTGCTTCCCAATGCCAAACTGCATATGAGGAAGCTGCAATGGTATCTCAAAAATGTATGGACACAGCACTGCCAGGATCTGGACACTGTCATTCAAATAATACCTTGCATTCAAAAGGAATTTTTGTGGTGGGCTCAGGAATGTCACCTAAACAAGGGACTCTCTGTGACCCGCCAGAGGCGAGTCAGATTCTAACGACAGATGCCTCAGACAAAGCTTGGGGAGCTCATCTAAATGGAAAGTGGATACAAGACAAGTGGCCTGCCAGACTACAACATCTACATATCAACCTGAAGGAGATGTTAGCAGTCCAGTTTGCATTAATAGCTTTCAAGGATTTACTTCTTCCAGGGCAGGTGTTGATTCTAACAGACAACACAACTGTCATGTGGTACATCAACAAGCAAGGGGAACGATTCTTATCCTCTATGCAGGCAAGCAATGATTTTGTGGGAGACTGCTCTCAGTTTACAGCTCAATCTTCAGGCAAGGTTTCTGCCAGGAGCACAGAACTCCTTAGCAGATGTGTTGAGCAGACAATTATGGATCCCCACGAGTGGAAATTGGATCCTCATGTATTTCAGAAATTGACAGTGTCATGGGGAACTCCAGACATAGATCTGTTCGCTTCTCCACTAAACCATCAGCTGCCAAAGTTTTGCACAAAAGGTTTCATCCCACAGCTTGGAGAGTGGATGCTCTTTCTTTCAATTGGAGCAATCTTCATGTGTATGCCTTTCCACCTCTGCCTCTCCTCCCAAAGGTACTTCTAAAGGTCAGACAGGACAAGCCAAGGATGATTTTAATAGCTCCAGATTGGCCTCGACAGCACTGGTACCCATTACTGAGAAGTCTAGTACGGAAGCCTCCATGGCCTTTGCCTTCGATTCCACACCTGTTGTCACAGGAGGACAGCCATTTGCTCAATGTCAAGCTTCACTCACTGCACCTAACAGCCTGGCATATTCTGTTTTGAACCATAGTGGGCCTCCACTTCCTCAGCAAGTTTTGAATGTTATTTTGGAAGCTAGAAGGCCTAGTACAAGGAAAGTGTACGCAGATAAATGGAAGAGATTTTTATTTTGGAGTGCAGCAAAGATTTTGATGTTTCTGAGCCTAATTTGAGTGTGGCTCTTCAATATCTTACTGAGTTACTGGACAAAGGTTTGTCTTTCTCTTCTATTAAGGTTCATGCTGCAGCAATTTCGTCTCACTATGATTGTGACCCACCATTGTTTTCTCATCCTTTGTTCAAGCAATTTCTTAGAGGGGCAAAGAATATAAGACCCCCACGAAAAGCTCCTGCTCCTGCTTGGGATCTCAATTTTGTGTTGGAGAAACTCACTCTACAACCTTTTGAGCCTGCAGCTACTTCTGAGTTGAAATATTTATCATGGAAGACTGCTTTTTTGTTGGCCATTACCTCTGCAAGAAGGGTTTCTGAATTGCAGGCCCTTATGGCGGTTGAGCCTTTCTTGATTTTCCATAAGGATAGGGTATCTTTACGCACTAATCCTTCCTTTATGCCTAAAGTGGTTTCTAGTGTGGCTTTAAACCAAACTATTCATTTGCCTACTTTTTATGCAAATCCCCAAAATAAGGGGAAAAGATTTTGCACACTTTAGATGTACACAGGCAGTTGCGATATTATTTGGACAGAACTAAAGGGTTCAGGCAGTCTCAGCAGTTGTTTGTTTCTTTTGCTTTGGGTTCTCAGGGCAAGCCTGTGTCAAAACAAACTATTTCTAAGTGGATTGGGTTTTGCATTGCTTTCTGTTATTCCCATCATGGCAAGGAGATTCCAGCTGGGATTAGGCCTCATTCCACTAGGGCTACTGCCACTTGACAGCCTTTTGAGGGAGTGGCAACCAAGGATATTTTGGAGGCAGCTACTTGGAGTTCAGTGCATACTTTCTCTAGGCATTATCACCTACCACTTTACTCTAAATCCAGGGCTGGTTTTGCCACTGCTGTTTTGCAGGGCATTTTGGCAGCTCCTGCTTCCTTGTAGTTTGGCCATCCTCCCTTACCTCTGCTTTGGGATTCTACCCAAGTGTAAGGACTGCAGCAATGTGAGATGAAGAACATAGTACAGTTTTGTACCTACCATAAATGTAGATGTTCGAAGATCCACATTGCTGCAGTCCAATTTACCCTCCCTCCTTCCCCTCTGTAGTTAGAGGTGGTTGTGTGGGTTGGGTTGTAAATATTGTGTATATTGTATATATTGTACAGATTACTAGTGCAGGGGTGGTTGGTTGTTTGTTTGCTGTCTTTTGGTTTTGACCTTTATGTTTAGGGTCTTCTGACATCTGGGGCAAGAAAAGACTGAGGATATGACGTCGGTCATGTGCATTTGTACCCTGACGTTCTGATGTCAGTCAAATGCGCCTTGACCGACGTCAGCCTTATACTTTGATATTCGGGCCGACCGAGGACAGCGGACTACCCAAGTGTAAGGACTGCAGCAATGTGGATCTTCGAACATCTACATTTATGGTAGGTACAAAACTGTACTTTTCGTCGGCTCCGATGGTCCCTTCGAAGAAGAGGTCCAGGTCTCCCTCTTTGGAACCGATACTGTCGGCTCCGACCTCTCCTCTTCTTTCGGAGCGGAGCCATCGGAGCCGATCATCTAGGTCCTCCAGGCTGTCAGACCACGATTTGGAGAGAGTGGTAAGCAGATTGTTAAAATCACAGGCACTAGCCCAAATGCTACATAGTCTGTCTCAACAGACGACTACTAGTCCACACCCTCTTCAAGTTCCTCCTTCGACCCTCCTCCAGAGCTCGGAGCCGGAGTCTATGAGATTAGTCACTGGTACGGCTGTGGGGCAGATACCACCCCTTTCTGCTCCCTCAGCTTCTACTCTTATCTCCTCCTCGAGACCTTCGTTGGAGGGATCCGGTGGTCGGGCTTCCCTGGTCTGCTTTGAGGGGGTGAGTGGCATCGGACCCTTGTCCGACCCTGCTCTTCCCCTCGGGGCTTCGGCCTTGGTGAGCTCAGCCCCGACATCTGCCTCGGAGCCTTCCCTCTCGGTGGACCCGGGAGCCCCTGTTTCTTCGGAGCGGGGTCTCTCGGATCTCCCTGGCAGGGGAGCCTTCGAGGTGATGAGTGTGCTGGCCCCTGGGCTCAGTCAGCAGTCTGTCCCCTTAGCTGCTCCTTCTATGGTGCCTGTAGATGTCTCTTCCCACTCTCTTGCTCTCGGACCGAGAGATCCACCGCCTCAGGTTTCCCCACTGGGAAGAACCCCCTCTTCCGAGGATTCTCCTGATCCTTCAGGAGATTCTCCGCGTAAGAGGACCTGTAAGAGGAAGCACCTAGACTCCCCTGAGTCTACAACTTCAGATACCGACTTAGATGAGTCGAAGGGGTCCCCAAGATCCCCCTCTGAGGATGTCTCTTTTTCAGACATCCTAGAACTCCTAAAACAGAGGGGAAACTGGCCCTCCATAAACCCCTCCGAGGATGAGTCGGTATACCTAGAGGCATTCGGATCTCGGCCCTCCTCCTCCTGGGTGTCTCCGCCTTTTGACCCCCTCATGGAGGTAATAGCTCGGGAGGTGTGGGCAGCTCCTGATTCCATAGAACCAGTTCCCAGGAGGCCTTCTAAATTTATTACAGCCCCTTCTGAAAAGCAATTCCTTACAAAAGGTGTCCCTGTTGATGCCATGGTGGTGGCGGCCGCCACTAAAAAGGAACTTGCAGATCCTTCCGTACCAGTCCATCCTCCTAACAAAGATTCTAGGACCATGGACAGGTATGGTAAGTGGATGTTTTCCTCAGCGACCTTTGTTATGCGTTCGCTGAATTACTTATGTCACTTCACCAGACTTCAAAGGGACATCCTTAAAGAATTAGGTGAAGTAGTACAGGATCCTACAGCTCCAGGGGCTCAGGATAACATTGCTTCTCAGCTAGGAATCCTTAACTCCATAGCCAACTCCTCCATGCGGCTGATTTCGTATGCAGCAGATGGAGCGAGTAGAGCTGCAGGGAGAGGAGTGGCTCTTAGGCGTCAATCCTGGATGCGGCTCTGTAATTTTGCAGATCCCTTTAAGGCGTCCTTCACAAACTCTCCCTTCGATGGAGCAACTTTGTTTGGTCCTCAGGTGAAGGATACGTTGACCAGGTGTGAGCAAGACGGCAAGACTCTCTCTGTCGTAGGGGTCCATTTTTCCACCCCTTCTAGGCCTTACCCTAAAGGACAGAAGGGCGGAAAGATGTGGTTCCGTAAATCTCAGGGAGTCACGCCGGATACACGTGGTCAGTTTACCCCTAGAGGCAGAGGGGGTAATAATAACAGACGCCGCCCTAGGGGCAGAGGGGGTCCAAAAAACCAGGGAAGCAGAGAGCCTCTCTGACAAGCCCTTCCAGCATCCCTGAGGTGTTGCCCGACTGTCCATCCTTGGAGGCAGTCGGGGGAAGATTATCGCTGTACCCAGAAGCCTGGCTTTCCCTTTCACAAGACAAATGGGTACAGTCGATCATATCCGAGGGTTACAAGATTCCTTTCAAGGAAAGTCCCTTCACTCACAAAAATTCCCTTCCAGATGTTCCACCCGGTCTAAGGGAAATCGCAAAATTAGAAGTATCAAAGCTTCTACAAAAAAGGGCCATTCAGCCAGTTCCAACAGACCATTCAGAGCCCGGAATCTACTCAAGGTTCTTTTTGGTTCCCAAAAAGACGGGAGATTGGAGACCAATATTGGACCTCAGCAAACTCAACAAGTCTGTGAAAAAGACAAGATTTCGGATGGTCACACTTCAATCGATTTTGCCCTTTCTGGGCAAAGACAACTGGATGTGCTCAATAGACCTTCAGGATGCGTACTATCACATAAAAATCCACAGACGCTCCAGAACGTTTCTCCGCCTTCGGCTGGGGTCCAGTCATTACCAATTCAGAGCCCTGCCCTTTGGTCTCACTACAGCCCCCAGAGTGTTCACCAAATGTATGGCAGTGGTCACGGCTCACCTGAGACGTCAAGGATTCCAGGTGTTTCCGTATCTCGACGACTGGCTCCTCTCAGCCACCACCAGGCATCAACTTCTCCAAGCCAGAGATTATACCCTAAATCTCTGCACTCATTTAGGAATTTCTATCAACTACGAAAAATCCTCCTTATTGCCCTGCCAATCTATTACTTTTATAGGAGCAAATTTAGACACTGTCCGGATGTCAGCAAACCTCACAAGCAACAGACTCCTAGACATCCAAAACCATGTGCGGATCATCCTTGCCAGCAAAAAGGTGCAAGCCAGACTAGTCCTAAAGGTATTGGGCCTCATGGCAGCTGCCATTACTCTTCTCCCTTTGGCCCGCTTTTACATGCGTCTCCTTCAATGGATGTTGTTCACCCAATGGTCCTACCAACAACTCTCCATGCGTCATCAAATTCTGGTGACACAAACTTGCAAAAACCATCTATCCTGGTGGATTTCTTCTCCCCAGGTTCATCAGGGCAGACCCTTTGTTTCGCCCCGTAGCCACAGTCACTACGGACGCCTCCCTGATCGGGTGGGGGGGTCATTATCAGGGCAGGATGGTTCATGGGACGTGGCAACCGTTCGAATACCACCTGCACATAAATGTCCTAGAGATGAGAGCAGTGCTTTTAACGTTGCAAGCCCTCAACGACTTTCTTCCCTTGGGAACAGTTGCAGTTCACACGGACAATATGTCCGTAGTGTGGTATATCAACAAACAGGGCGGAACCAAGTCCTACCCCTTGTGTCGAGAAGCTCTCAGACTTTGGCAATGGGCGATCTCCTCTCATCGGTTTCTGGTAGCAACGCATATCCCTGGGAAAACCAACATTTTAGCAGACAGATTGAGCAGAGCTATTCTCATGCCTCACGAGTGGTCTCTCAAACAATCTATAGTGGAGGAGATTTTTCAAGAATGGGGCCGCCCATGTTGCGATCTTTTTGCTACTCCCCAAAACAGCAAATGCCCGAACTTCTTCTCTCTCTTCCCACTTCCAGGCCATCCCCCCAGAGACGCTCTTACCCCAGATTGGCCCCAAGGACTTCTTTATGCCTTTCCTCCCTTTCCCTTGATACCACAGGTACTCCAGAAAGCTACCGTTTTGAGAGCCAAAATGATTCTCATTGCCCCGTATTGGCCTCGACAAATTTGGTTTCCGTTCCTCCATCGTCACCTCTTGGCGCAGCCGTGGCATCTGGACCCAGTGCCAGATCTTCTGATCCACCAATCGGGTCAGCTGCATCGGTCCATTCCTTCTCCAAACCTCACAGCTTGGTTGCTCCACTTCCTTCCTTAGCCAGGCTTCCTATGATCCCTAACCCTGTTAGGGATATCATAGTGGCTTTTCTTAAATCCTCTACTAGAAGGATTTACACTAGCAAGTGGAAACTATTCTCCCTTTGGGCGAAATCAAGGAATATAGATCCTTTTACTGCCCCTGTTCATACAGTTTTGGATTTTTTAGCGGAAATCCTTAAATCGGGTTCTTCAGCTTCCACTGTCAAAGTTCAGTTAGCTGCGATCTCGAACTTTCATGTCAGTTTTGCAGACCATAACATTATGTCCCACAGGCTTTGTAAAGCTTTTCTAAGAGGAGTTTTTCTCCTTAATCCTCCTGTCAGGAGTCCTCCTCCTCAATGGGACCTAAATCTAGTGCTGACATCCTTAATTCTTCCTCCCTTCGAGCCAGCTGTTTCATGTTCTCTAAAGTTTCTTTCTTGGAAGACACTCTTCCTTGTCGCTATTACCTCTGCTAGGAGAGTGTCAGAACTGCATGCCCTTTCTGTTCGTCCCCCATATTTGGTCTTCCACAAGGACAGAGTATCATTGAGAACTAATCCTTCCTTTTTGCCCAAGGTTGCTTCAAAAACAAATTCAAACCAATCTATTGATCTCCCTGTATTTTTCCCCAATTACTCCAACAGATCGGGACAAAAATTACATTATCTTGATGTTCACCGCCAACTCGGATATTATTTGGACAGAACAAAACAATTCAGAAAGTCTGATCAACTCTTTCTTTCTTATGCTGAGAATAAGAAAGGCCTTCCTGTTTCCAAAGTGACCTTGTCTAGATGGCTTTCTTCCACCATTTCCGAAATCTGTCAACTTAGGGGCAAACAGCTGTGCTCAAAACCAAAGGCACATTCCACCAGAAGCTTAGCCACTTCCACAGCTTTTCAGGCTAGACTTCCCTTAGATACTATTTGTGCAGCAGCCACTTGGGCCACTCCTCATACTTTTGTTTCTCATTACAAATTGGATTTGGCCTCCAGGGATAGAGCCAGTTTTGGTTCTATGGTTCTCAAGAGTCTGTTCCATTGAGCCACCCAGGATAGAGGTGCTAGGACGGTCCCATCCAGCAAGAATGAAGGCGAGATTGACAACTTAACATTTAGAAGTTATGTACCTACCATAACGTTCCATGTTAGTTGTCTTCTCTCGCCTTCTTTCTTGCGACCCTCCCTCCTGCCCCCCCTTGCCTGGACAGACTTTGATCTCCCTTGTCAGGAAGATTGCTTCTTTGGGCGCCAGTTATCTGGGTTCCCATTATAGCCCTTTTGTTTAGGCTAATTGCTCTTCTTTCCTTAGTGGAAAGTTTTTTGTGCTAGGTGTTTTCCCTATAAGTACCAAACAAGATCTGGGTATATACCGCCTTGCATCATGGGATATGGGGCTGCCTTGAGCTGGTAAAAGTGACTCTCGAGCTTAGCAATTGCCGAGTCGGAGTCGAGGATCGGCTCCGAACCCATCCAGCAAGAAAAAAGGCGAGAGAAGACAACTAACATGGAACGTTATGGTAGGTACATAACTTCTAATTCACGGTTTAATTATCCAGAAATGACGTTCATTAGCCATCTGACTACCGAGATTCTGAAAAACGCAAAGAAAAAGACAGGCCGTTGAGGTCCAAAACTGCCAACGTTTCTTCTCCTAAGCCAGTCACCAGTTTGCTGGTACTCAGTGAGGCGGTTTCGCAGCCCCTGATACCCGCTACTTCTGACTCGCAGGCCTCTACTGAGACCCATTCGAAGTCCGGTATGCCGCGAGATGCTTCACCTATGGAACCCACGGATATCTCTACCTTGGATGCGTCCGGGGCCGCTGTGCAGGCACCGGCTTCTGAGGGTGTATTCAGGCCTATAGACTTGCATATTAAACCGACTCCACCTACTATACTAAGGCCTAAATCTCGATCTTTGTCTAACAAAACGACGCCCAGTTACATGTTCAGGCCCCTGTGCCTAAAAACAAATTATCAAAATGGCCGAAGATCTAATTACTCTAATCGGGTAGTCAACCCCCCCCCCCTCCTTCTAAGAGGCCTAGGGCTGAGCTTGGCTATGTATCTTCTGGTCAGGACTCTTTCTTCTGATTCTTCTAATGACCTGGATTTGTCCATCCCACTTATGAGGATTCTGATGCAGAGGATTCCATTCCGTCTGCCTCCCCTCCTGAGGACTTTTCTTTTGGGCAAATTTACGTACCTTAAGGGAGCATTTGCACTGGGAAAGTCAAGAATTTTCTGAATCAAAAAAGAGGCTTAGGGATTTCCTCCTCCTACCTCAGCATAGGCCTTTGGGCTGTACCTCCTGTGCTAGATATAGTTGATGTGATTTCGGAATCCAGTATGGCCCCTGATTCCCTGCCTCCAGCTCCTAGTAAACCTGACAGATACTACAGGGTCCCTGAGTCACACAAGTTCCTTTTCAAAAATCCTGTTACAGATCCAGAAACAATTTTTCAGGGGCCCAATTGCATTAAGGCTTCTACTGCTAAAAATCCTACCCCTTCTGATAGAGACACTCCAGGGCACTGGATAGATGGGGTAAAAAGGTTTATACTTCTGCAACCTTGGCAATCAGGGCTTTAAACTGCCAATTTCATATGTTAAAATATCAACAGCATATTATTGGACTGCTTAAACAGAAAATTATGTTGATTTCTGACTGTGTGGAAAATAAAGATTTACAGTTTTTATTGCATTCTGCTGAACAAGTTGGAAAACATACTTTGCAGTGTGGTTTTTGATTCATTAGAAGCCTCTTGCAGGGCTGCTGTGACTGGGTCTGTGCTTAGAAAGCATGCTTGACTTAAGGAGCAATCTCTGCCTGATCATGTTAAAGCAAAATTGTTGGATGCAATTAGGCTGAAGAAGTTTGGCAATTAGGCTGAAGGAGTTCTAAAAAAGATGCAAGATAAAGCTAAATCTATGCAAACTAAAAGATTTCTTACAAGTGCAACATCCAAGATTTAGTAGGCACTGGCCTACTAATAATTGGTCCTTTCCAGCTCCTTCCAGATTCTCTCAAGCCAAACCCATTCACACCAAAAGCTCCAAGTTTCAGTCCCAGGGGACTCTCAGAACTAAGCAATGGGGGTGCCTCCACCTCCAAATCTGGAAATAACAAGAACCCCCCCCCCCATGGTAAACAGTCTCAATGACTTTCCTTTAATATTACCAAGCACTTAATTTTAGCCGCCCCTTTGAGGGGGGGGGGGGGATTGCTCTTCATGCAAAAAGCTGGGAACTGATAAACCAGAATAAATGGGTTCTAAATATAGTGTCCCAGGGATACAGATTTCATTTCCACACATTGCCAACACCAAACTGGTGGCCAGACCTGCCCCCAAATCAGTGGGCAGAGGCCCAAAAACAAGTACTTTCCCTCTTAAACATGGGGGTTATTCAACTGGTACCAGGAGCGGAAAAGGGACAAAGTTTTTTACTCCAGGCTTTTCCTGGTACCCAGAAAAGACAAATCATGGCATCCAATTCTGGACCTGTCTACTCTAAACACCTTTCTGGACATTCCAAAATTCAAGATGCTGACTCTTCACCAGTTACTTCCTATGCTAGACAAAGATGCCTGGTTGGCAACTCTAGATTTAAAAGAAGCTTACCTGCATATCCCAATCAGGGAATCTTGCAGAAGATACCTACGCTTCAAAGCAGGCTACTCTCCTTATCAGTTCTCTGCACTGCCCTTTGGCTCGTCTACTGCATCCAGGTTATTCACAAAGTGCCTGGCTCCAGTAATTGCATTTTGCAGGCAAAGAAATATTCAAATATATCCATACCTGGACGATTGTCTAATTCAGGCAGAAAAAAACAAAAAAAGCAAAACAAGCTGGAGCAAGGGGTCTGAAGAAGGAAAAGCATTGTCCGTTTCCGAAAGCGCTAATTAAATTGGATTCTTTTACGTTGCTCCAGCTTGTTTTGCTTTTTTGTTTTTATCAGTTTGTTAAGCTTGTAATTTGTTTTGTAATTCAGGCAGAAAGCCAGGGCCTACTTTTCAATCATCTGACGTTTGTAAAAAGGGTTCTAACTTCTTTTGGGTACACCATAAACAAAAAGAAATCACAACTGGTAGCCTCTCAACAGATTACATTCCTGGGTGCAAGCTTGAATACAACTGCCCAGGTGGCTTTCCTCACGCCAGAATAGCAAATTCATTTGGTAACTTACTTCAAAGAAGTGGCCACAAAAACCTTGCTTTCTGCAAGACAAATACTGCAAGCCTTGGGGTTCATGGCCTCCTGCATTTTTCTAATTCCATATGCAAGACTGCATATTTGGAAACCTCAGTGGTACTTAAAAAGTCTATGGAGTCAACATTGTCACAGCCTGGAAACAATGATTCCTGTCATACCTTGCCTACACCTGGAGTTCCTATGGTGGGCAGAGGCCTGCCACCAAAACAAGGGACTTCTAGTCACACTACCCCCTGCCACCCAAGCCCTAACTACAGACGTTTCAAACTATGTATTGGGGGGGGGGGGGCTCACCTGACAGGGAAGTGCATTCAGGGCAAATGGAAACCAAATCAAATGCACCTACATATCAATCAAAAAGAAATGTTAGCTGTACAGAATGCTCTAACAGCCTTCAAGAACAATGGACAACACCACGGTTATGTGGTACATAAACAAGCAGGGGGATACACATTCCTACCCCCTCTGCAGACTAGCCATGGCATTGTGGAACACAGCCTTGAGCCACCAAGTGCACCTACAAGCTCAATTCCTGCCAGGAAAATTGAATACACTGGCAGACAGACTAAGCAGAAATCTCATGGACCCACATGAGTGGAAACTGGAACCACGGATTTTCAGCATGTTGACAAGCAAATGGGGTAGCCCAGACATAGATTTATTTGCCTCCCCCCAGAACTACCAGTTGGACAAATTTTGCACAAGGACTCCCCACAAAAAAGGCCTGAAAGTGGATGCTCTGTCCTTCAGCTGGAAAAACCTATCAGTCTACGCCTTTCCCCCTCTGCTCTCCAAAGTTCTGCTAAAAGTCAAATAGGACAAACCAAGAATGATTTTGATTGCTGCAGACTGGCCATGCCAACACTGGTACCCACTCCTGTGCAGTGTCGCAAATATCTCCCTGGCACCTGCCTCAGACACCTTCCTTGCTGTCTCAGCAAGAGAACCAAATTCTGCACCCTCAGCTCCCAACATTGAACCTTGCAGCTTGGCTTTCACTTAAATTCACCCTTAGCATCCCTCGGCAAACCTGTGATGGATGTCATCTTGGAGGCGAGAAGACCTAGTACTAGAAAATCTTATGCTGACAAATGGTAAAGATTCTGTGCCTGGAATGAATCTTTAGGGATGAGCACAGCAGCGCTCAATTTACCTCAGATTTTGCAATACTTAACTGAGATGCTTCACAAGGGCCTGTCCTTTTCCCTCTATTAAAATCCACGCTTTAGCTATTTCAGCTCACTATAACACAGAACCACACCTCTTTTCTCACCCCTGCTCACGAAGTATCTCAGAGGGGAAAGAACTTGAGACCACCCAGGAGAGCTCCTTCCCCTAGCTGGGACCTTTAATTTTGTTTTGGAGAATCTCACTCTACCTCCTTTCGAGCCAGCTGCTACTGCAGACTTAAAATTTCTTACTTGGAAAACAGCCTTCCTTGTAGCAATCACTTCAGCTAGAAGGATATCTGAATTACAGGCCCTTATGGCAGTGGAGCCTTTCATGCGGACAGGGTATCTCTGAGGACCAATCCATCCTTCATGCCCAAGGTGTTTTCCAGTTTGACTCTTAATCAGTCCATTCATTTGCCAACCTTCTATCCCAGTCCACCGAACAAAGGGGAACGGATTCTGCATTCCTTGGACGTGTACAGACAACTTAGATTCTACTTGGACAGAACTAAACTTCGAAGAAAATCTGAACAATTGCTAGTAGCATTTGCTACTGGGGAAGAGGGGAAGGCTATTTCAAAACAAACCATTTCTAAATGGTTAAGCCATTGCATTTATTTCTGCTATAAGCACCATGGAAAACCTATCCCCCAGGAGATCAGATCTCATTCCACCAGGGCTACAGCTACTTCTGCAGCCTTTCTCAGAGGTGTTCCTACCAGGAATATTCTAAAAGCTGCTACATGGAGTTCTGTACATACTTTCATCAAGCATTATCATGTACCAATTTTCTCTAAATCCAGAGCTGGCTTTGCCACTGCTGTCTTCCAGGGCCTTATAGCTGGTCTTAATGTGGTATAACTTCCTCCTCCCAGCCATAGCTTTGGGAATCTACCCAAATGTAATGACTGCAACAGTGAAACACGAAGAACATAGTACAGTTGTATACATTTACCATAAATGTAGATGTTAGAGTGTATTCACTGTTGCAGTCCTGGTTACCCTTCCTCCATCCCCCTGTTTTTCTCTGGCTATACCTCTACTTTCTTTTACTATGCTTAAAAGCCTTTTTGGTGTATTTGCTTTTGGTTGGAGGTATATTTTGTTGTGTTTAATTTTATTTGCTCCCCATTTGGGGGGCACCTGACATCTGAGTCAAGAAAAACTGATGTAATGGCGTCGGCTGCATGTTTTATACCCCTGATGTCATGGAAGACGGGACAGCAACCGATGCTGGACCCAAGACTTTGTTAATCAGGCCAACTGAGGGCAACCTGCCAGCAGATTACCCAAATGTAATTACTGCAACAGTGAATACACTTGAACATCTACATTTATGGTAAGTATACACAACTGTACTTTTTCCCACCATGAAAATAATTTACCTTTGAGAGGCTTTTAGAAGGTGATCTGCTTAAACCCCACTTATGTATTTTAATATGAAGTAATGCCTCAATCATATACTCAGAAGGAAGCAAACCGTAAGAATAACATTGGTTTTCTCTGCCGTGTTTGTTAGGACAATCAACAGAGATGTACTCCCATTTCTTTAAGGGCACCGAACCTTACAAAATGTTCAAACAATAACGAGCAAAGCAAAATATGCCATCTTTTTTTATTATTTTTTGTCATAAACTACAAGCTCTTGTATACATTGCTTGTCCAACTCTATCAGTCTTATTAATAAGAGGAAAGAAACTACACAGACACTACCGACTTCACCTCAAAACAAGCGTGTGACAGGCAGAATGACTGCAGGCGGGAATTGAGAACCGTGCCTACGGCTGGAATGGCATCCAATAGCTTACCTGAAAAAAATAAGCTGTTCGTTCGCAGGCCAAGCTGAAGGAAAAAATAATTAAACTGGGGACCTCCTCGTACGATCCGACAAACTGGTGTGGCTCTCTAACAGTGATCCGTGCACAAGTAAAATAGAGGGATCCAGTAACAGGTAAATCTCTAAATATCAGCAAAAAGAAAGGAAATACCTGCTGCTGGACCCTCTATTTATCTGGGGAAAACAAAAGGAAATTAGATTGGGGGTGGAGGTGTTATGCAAGTACTGGCTTTGATTTCAAGAATCCGATTGGCTGCCACCACTTGCTTTATCAGCAACTTGAAATGTGGATTTTGAACTAAATTTGTGACCAGCATGTAAAAACACGCTGAATCGTAACTATCCAAGAAAAATTACAAGTTCAGTTACAATTTCAGAGTGTTTTACATGAAGCTCAGCTACAAATCTGCACTACGGTTTCTCGTGCTTGTGGAAGGCACTTGGGGTTAACAGCTTGCAATTCATATCTTTTCATGGCACGCTCGGATATAAGCTCAGAGGTGCCATGAGAATGAACTTGGGGGTTAATCAGTTAAGCGACATCAGTGCACACACAGTTATGAAGGTAACTAGTCTGTGTAGTCACCTCAGTCTCTTCTTGCTGGTAGAGCCCGAAGTAGATTTCAAGTGAATTGGTCGGTCCACACCAGAGAGGCGTTGTAGGAAAGGTAAGTACCCTGTTAGGGGAACTCCTTTCTTCTTGGACTCATGTCAGATAAAGTTAATAATTCTTTGCTGTGGTAAACAAATTCCACATGGAGACTTCCATGCACCTTATATAACTTGATGAGGCCCAGACCTAACTGTCAGTTCTGTGTTAGGTTTAACACTAGAACTATTAGACATAGAGCAGAGTTTTTATCTTGTTTTCTAAGGCAGGATTCTGTGCAATCACTTACTATGGCATCCACCATTCGTCCCGAGCTCAATTTAAATAAAAGCAAAAAAGGTAAGAAACAAATGCCTGTTTTCACAAACGACACTCACCCTTTGACTTTTGATTCAGCGACCCAGGCTTCTGTTGAGACCCATTTGGAGTCTGACATGCCTTGTCCTTTTGACTTACACAGCCTGTATCTTCAGCTCATTGGTTGGGAGTGAGACTGCTCAGCAAGCCACGTCTTCTGACAAAGGACTGCTAACCAGGGACTTCTGATAGCCTAAACCCAATCCGGTGCATCTTCAGTCTGAAGAGTCAGACTCCTGCATCTTTAGTATGAAGAGTCAGGCTCCAGAGTGCCTGACGCTCACAGGCCTAAGGCCAAACCCACACCAAAGAAAGGCATTGTGGCAGAACCTTCGCCTAGGCCTATGGGCTGGCAGTTTCAGGGACCCCAACAAGATTTAATCAGATTGAATGAAGACCTCATTAACATTGTAAGGTCCAGACAGACTTCAGGAGATATTACCCTAAGGAAAAGAGACAACCCCCCCCCCCCCCCGGAATACCTCCCTGATCCACTACATTCAGAAGAAGTCTGATTTGGAGGACTCTACATCTGAAGAAAGCCCCACATACACCTCCTATGAAGAATCCGATTTAAAGAAATGTCTCTCCTCTGCCTTCCCGCCTGAAGATCTCAGTTTTGGGGAGACACTTCATGCTGAAAGACAACATTTTCAGTGGGAAGCACAAGAGTTTACCCACAGGGTAAAAAGAGATTCAAGGAGGTCTTAGACCTCCTTGAACACAAACCTCTCGCAATCCCACCTATTCTGGAAGTAGTGGAAGATATTTTTCAGGATGCATCCTTAAATCCTGACTTGCTCCCTCCTGCACCCAGAAAGCCTGACTGGTTCTGCAGGGTCCAGGACTCTCGTAAATGTCTGTTGAAAAACCCAACCGTTGACCCTGAAGTGATCACTACAGGCCCTATGGGGTCTTGGGCCAGTACCTCTAACAACCCTTTATCTACTAACAAAGTAGGGCTCTTGATAGATTTGGAAAGAAAGTCTACACCTCAGCTACCCTTATTGTGAGGACCCCCAACTGTGAATTCCATATGATCAAATACCAGCAAAACATTCTTGACCAATTAAAATAAAAGGTTTCAGGTTTAGAGGATAAAAGCCTTCTAAGGGACTTTTAGATTGTGCCATTCCAGTTTCCAAGTAGCACAACACTACACTGCAGGTATGATGCCATGGAAGCCTCCTGCAAAGCATTTTTCACCGGCACAGTGATCAGGAGACATGCTTGGTTTAGAGAACAAGCCCTCTCTGACCATGTAAAAGCTTATCTCCTTGAGTCACCCCTAGACAAAGAATTCCTTTTTGGGGCTAAAGCTGAAGTAGTCCTCAAAAAGATGGAGAACAAGGCAAAATCAATGTAAGCAGTAAAGGACTTTCTACAAGAGCAACTCTCTAGGTTCAGCAGGAATTTTCAGACCAAACATTGGTCCGTTCCCACCCAGTCTAGAAGCAAACAGGAAAAAGCCTGAGAGGGACAGAACATAGACCCAACACCAAGGATCTAGGCATTGGACCTCAGAGTCTCACAGGCAAGGGAGTTCTAGGACACCCGTCTCTGCCAGAGAGCAGTTACGACTCTCCTCTATCTGACCTCTTCCCCAACCCAAAGCTAGGAGGAAGGCTGTCCCTTTTTATATCAATACTGGACCTGCAACTCAGATCAGTGGGTTCTAAATATTAGTGCCAGTGGTTAAAAACGTACTTTAAAAGAGCCCTTAGAATTCTCAGGATACCCAGATATATACCCCAAAATAAAAAACTCATGCTTGAGAGCATATTCAAATTTTGTGTTCCCAATGAGCAGTGGAACCAGTTCCATAAGATCAAAACCGGAAAGTACCAAGAAAAGAAGGGTCTTGGTGTCCCATTCTGGACCTATCCAACTTAAATCTTTTTCTCAGGGTACCAAAAAATCAAAATGTTGACCCTGCAAAAAACACTTCCCATGTTAGCTGCTTAAGCATTCATGGTTTCAATAGACCTAAAAGACACCTATCTGCACATCCCCATTTCAAAGTTGACAAGGTTTTTCACAAAGTGCTTGGCTGCTGCCATTGATTTCTGCAGGACCAAAGGGGTCCAAATTTACCCATACTTGGATAATTGCCTAATACAGGCCTCAGACCCGGCCTCAGACCAGTCATAGATTCTGAAAGACCTAAAATTCATACAGGACCTCCGAACCTCCTTTGGGTTCACTCTAAACCTAAAGTCCATCACTGTGCCAGCCAAACAGTTTTCCTAGGGGCACTCCTGAACTCTTCCCTCCAAAAGGCCTTCTTTCCCCTGGACAGTCACCTTCTTGACCACCTACTTCAGAACGCACAGCACAAACAGTGCATCACAGCCAGAAAATTCCTTAGAGCTTTGGGGTACGTGGCATCTTGTATCATTTTGGTGCCACTAGCCAGGCTACCCATGAGGAAGCTGCATTGGTATCTAAAGAATGTGTGGTTCTAGAGCACTCTGTCCCTGGACACCAAAATACACCTGATACCTTACGTAAGAGCTCATGTGGTAGGAACAGGCTTGTGCTAGAATCAGGGCTTGCCCTTTAAAATCTCTCCTCAGGGGCAGAACTTCTCCAGATCGCATGAGGGGCACATACCGAACATCTCCATACCCATGGGTTGTGGGGTACCCAGACTAAGAGGAGGCACATAAATTTGAAATAACACATGATGGTTCTAAAAGGCTTACTGGCCTTCAAAGAGAAATGGATACCAGGGGGTTCTGGTAGTACAAACAGATGACACCACAGTCATGTGGCACATAGACAAGGAGGCACACACTCCTGTGGCATCTAGCCATGCAAGTCTGGGAGACAGCACACTCCATGTGCCCTTCACCTCTTAGTGCAGTACTTGCCAGGGGAACAAAACAGATCACCTCAGCATGAACTTGACACACCCCCACAAGTGGCACCTACACGAAGATATCTTACTCAACATAGCTCAAAAATGGGGAACCCCACAGGTGGACCTGTCTGCCAGCAAGGGCAATGCTCAACTAGAGAAATGCTGTACCAGGACAAGAGGGGCATTGGCATGGAGAACTGATGCCTTCTCCTTCCCATGAACTCACGTGTTGATTTACACATTCCCCCCTTCCTCTTCTGCTTGGAGTCTTTCTAAAGATAAAGGAGGGCCCAAGGACCATCCTGAAAGCTCCAAACTGACCCAGGCAACAGTGGATGTTCTTCGTGTTTCACTGTTACAGTCATTACACTTGGGTTATCCTGCTGGCAGGCTATCCTCGGTCTGCCTGAATTCCGAAGTCTAGGTCCGGCATCTGTTGCTGTCGCCTCTTCCCTGACGTCAGTGTGCCAGGGGTATAAAAGATGCAGCCGACACCATTTTCTTCAGTCTTTCTTGCGGTGCCTGAAGCATAAGCAGTTCACAAGTGCCGGTCAGCCGACTCCTGAGATTTTCGTGTTCGAATTTCAGATCCGAAGTCTTCATTAAAAGCTAAGTACCCCGTTGGGGAAACTTTTTTCTTCCTCCAGACTGACGTCAGAAAAAATTAATAATTGTATTTCTTGTGGGAAGCAAATACCTCAAAAGGACTTTCATTCTTACTGTATTCCTTGCCTAGGCCCTGACCACGACATTGCTAGTTGTCGGTTTTTTGCTAGATTTAACCAACGCACTGTTAAGCGTCTGTATGATTTTGCATTACACTATTTTGGCAGAAGATTTAATTATACTATGTTGTCGGATAGCCATCTGACTACCGGAATTCACAAGAAACGCAAAGAAAAAGAAAAGGACAGGCATCCGAGGTCCAAACCGAGGCTTCCTCTAAGCCAGTCGCCGGTTCTCAGTGAGGTGCCTTCACAGCCCCTGACGCCCGCTACTTTAGACCCACAGGCCGCTACCGACTCCCACGTGGAGTCGACTAGGCCGCTGGAAGCTCAAGGTATTGGACCTTCGGAGACTATTCCCTCAGATAGGTCCAGAGCCGCTGAGCAGGCATCGGCTTCTGAGGGTGTTTTCAGACCTACTCATTTATACATTAAAACGACTTCAACTTCAAAGGCAAAGACTAAAGCACATTTAAAGACAAAGAAACAAGTACAACAGCCTCATGGACAGGCCTCCATGCCCAAAAAACAGATGCTCAAAATGGCCGAAGACTTAATTACGTTGATCAGGGGTTCCCATCCCCCTCCTGATAAAAGGCCTCGGCAAGAGACAGAATATGAATCTTCATATCAGGTTTCCATTTCATCTAATTCCACTCTGAACAGGAATACTCTCTTCCTCCTTATGAGGATTCTGATGCTGAAGAATCTGTCCCTTCAGCCTCTCCTCCTGAGGATTACTCTTTTGGGGAAACTTTGCATACCATGAGTGAGCATTTCCACTGGGAGAGCCAAGTTTTTTCAGAATCTAAGAAAAGGCTCAGAGACTTCCTTTTACTACCACAACACAGGCCCCTAGCTATTCCACCTGTGTTGGACATTGTAGATGATGTATTTTCAGAGTCCAGTCTGACCCCTGACTCCTTACCTCCAGCTCCTGTTAAGCCAGACAGGTACTACAGGGATGTGATAGTGTTCAATCTCGCCGTTTGTTCTTACACATGGGTTCGGAGCCGATCCTCGGCTCCGTGTCGGCCGCTTGCAAGCTCTGCATCGAGAAGAAGCTCGAGACAACCTAATACCCACAATCCCCCTCTGCCTTTACCTCAGATCTAGTTTGCCGCTGCTGCGTTCGCATCACTGGGATCGAGCTCGAGCAACTTCAGATAAGAAATAGCTTTTATTATTGTTATTTTTCAGGAAAAGTTTATTCTAAAGTACTATTTGGTGACATAGTGTATGTGTGTGTGGTAAGGTAGAAATACTGCACCGTTAAGTTTAATTAAACTTATTAGAGTTTTTCGGGGCCTACCACCCCTTACTTGAATTTGACAACCGGACTGACTTGTATTATCGGATTCGACATATTTACTGGATTTGTCACTCTACTGGACTTGACCTTTTTCTCTTTACCTGTTTCTTCTTTAAGATGTCTGAGAAAATTAAATCAGGTTTTAAACGTTGCCAGTGTGGCCAAAAAATGTCAGTTACTGACAACCATAGTTCCTGTGTCTACTGCCTTGGCCCTCTCCACTTACAAGAGGACTGTTCAATTTGTCACTCTTTTAGTGGGAGGGTCATGACAGGCGCAGGAAACTCATGGACAGGGGGTTATTAAAACCTTCCTTTCAGGAGGCTCTGGATGCTTCAGACCAGGCATCCAAATCCTCGAAGGAATCGAAGACGTCTGAGCCCAGGTCATCGGCTCCGAGCTCTTCGAGTAAAGTTAGATCACCGGTTCCACAGACTTCGGAGCCGAGTGTTCAACTGTTGGCAGTTTCGGAGCCTCGAGTCTTGGAACCGGTGATGGAGCTCCCTCCACCGACTCTGTTGAGGTCGGCTCCGTCTTCGATACCTTCGACTCGTTCTTCCCGACCTCTCTCTGACACCGATGTAGACCGTGTGGTGCAGAAGTTAATGGAGAATAAAGCCTTATCCAAGCTCATCTCTGTCTCCTCTCAATTGATGTCGAGACTTGAAGGCCTTCCGTTATCTCCATCTGTTCCTCCTCAGAGACCTGTCCAGTCTTCGGAGCCGGAAGAAGCTGAGCTGCTGATTGTGGAGCCCTCGGTGCCAGAACCGTCCTTTTCTCGGTCGGCTCTGTTCACCTCGACTCCGTCCGATTCGGTACCGGAGTCTCGGAGCCGAAGATCCATCCTTGGTTCCGGGACCGAGTCGGACCGATGTTTCGGTTCCGACGCCCTCTCGGGCCTCGGCGGATCGACTCTGTTCCGCCTCGGGTCGATGCCTTCGTGCCTGTTTCGGGATTCTTCCCATTTCTTCGAACCGGGAGATACCTCGACTCGGGACCCGGGGCTTCGACCTCATGAGGAAGGTGTTGTCTACCCAGACAACCACGCCAGCAGGATCAGCTTCTCCTCCCCATAAAGGTCCGTTATCCTCCTCTGCACCCACGGCTACATCCAAGCGCCGAGCACCGTGTCTCAGCCACCCTGGAGGGTGCCCCTCTTCCTCGGAGGCTTCTTCGGATGCTCCCACGAAGAAGTCCCTAGGAAAAGATTGTGTAAGAGGAGACACTTAGATTCTCCACAAGAATCTTTGACATCCGATACTGACTTGGATGAGTCAGAAGGGTCCCCTAAGTCACCTTCAGAAGATGTCTCTTTTCTGACATATTGAGATCCTGAAACAGAGAGGTGACTGGCAGTCCCTCCCCTTCTGAGGATGAGTCAGTCTTGCTGAAGGCATTTGGTGCTCGCCTTCCTCCTCCTGGGTCACTCCGCCTTCGATGAATTAATGGAACTTATTGCTCAAGGGCGGGAGGCTCCTGACACAGTGGAACCAGTCCCTAGGAAGCCTAATAAGTATATCACTGCACCCCAGGACAAGACTTACTTGACAAAAGGAGTTCCAGTGGACGCTATGGTGGTGGCAGCGCCACGAAAGGAGATGTCGGAATCTTCCTCATCTGTCCATCCCCTAATAAAGATTCTAGGACTATGGACAGGTATGGGAAGCGCATTTTAGTTCAGTGGCTTTTTCCATGCGATCCCTGAACTATTTGACCCACTTTACACGACTACAGAGGGATCTAGTCAAAGAGTTGGGAGATACCCTCCAGGGTACTACAGATGCTGCTGTCTCAGAGAAAGTGACAGCAACTTAATACCCTTACATCCATTGTGAACTCGTCCATGAGGCTGATCTCTTACGCAGCCAAGGTTCGAGTAGGGCAGCAGCTTCAGCGATTGCTCTTCGCAGACAATCCTGTATGCGCTTATGTTCATTTGCGGAAGCCTTCAAGTCTTCCTTTACTAACGCCCCATTTGACGGTGCCACTCTTTTTGGCCCCAAAGTAAAGGAGACCCTTACCCGGTGTGAGCAGGAGGGAAAGACTCTGTCTGCTGTCGGAGTCCGTTTTCCACCCCATCCAGACCGTACCCCAAAGGGCAACGTGGTGGAAAATGTGGTTTCAAAACCCCAAGGATCTTTCCCAGGCACACAGGGTGATGCCCTTCTAGAGGCAGAGGAGGGGCAGAGGTGGAAGACGCCGCCCTGGCGGCAGAGGGGGTCCGCAGAATCAAGGTGACAGGGATACACTCCCTGGTAAACCTTTCCAGCACTCCTGAGAGGTGGCCCGACTGTCCTGCTCTGGAGGCAGTCGGGTCGCTTAGCTTTATACCCTCAGGCCTGGCAAAACATAACTACAGACAAGTGGGTAAAAAGCGTAGTTACCAGAGGTTACAATATACCATTTCTATCCTATCCCATTCCAAAGAAAAGACTCCCAGATGTGCCGCCCCATCTGCGAGAGCCAGCAGCTATAGAAATTTCAAAGCTGCTAGAAAAAGAGTCATCCAACCAGTCCCAGCGGACCAAAGAGGATTCGAACTTACTCAAGGTTCTTTTAGTTCCAAAGAAAACAGGGGACTGGAGGCCCATTCTGGACCTAAGCGACCTCAATACCTTCGTCAAGAAAGAAAAGTTCCGAATGGTCACGCTTCAATCGATCCTTCCATTCTTACAGAAGGACGACTGGATGTGCTCAATAGATCTGAAGGATGCATACTACCACATCAAAATGGCCAGGGCATCCAGAGATCATTTGCGCTTCCAGATGGGTGCCAGTCACTTTCAGTTTCGAGCCCTGCCCTTTGGTCTGACCTCAGCCCCCAGGGTCTTCACCAAATGCATGGCAGTGGTAGCGTCTCACTTGAGACGCCTAGGATTCCAGGTGTTTCCGTATCTGGACGACTGGCTCCTTTCTGCCACCACCCAGCGTCAACTAGTACAGGCCAGAGACTACACTCTTCAACTGTGTGTTCACCTTGGAATTTCCGTAAACTTCGGAAAATCCTTACTACAGCCATCACAGTATCTTATTCATAGGAGCGAATTAGATACACATCAGTTAATTCTAAGACTTCCTCCAGAAAGGATACTTTCACTTCAGACTCACATACGCCTTCTTCTTTGTCCAGGAAATCCCCAGCAAAACTGGTACTGAAGGTTTTGGGACTCATGTCAGCTTCTCTTATTGCAATACCCTTGGGAAGACTGCACATGAGAGTCCTACAATGGCTACTGTTTGCACAATGGTCGTTCCAACAACTACCTCTGACACACGAGATTCTTATAACGAACACATGCAAATCACACCTAAACTGGTGGCTTCAGACTTGCAACCTTTCCAGGGGGAGACCATTTGTGCTACCCACGCCGACAGCTACGGTGACCACGGACGCTTCCCTGATAGGGTGGGGGGGAATCTTTCAGGGACAGACAGTCCAAGGCGAATGGACCAATTTAGAGTACAATCTGCACATCAATGTTCTAGAGTTGAGGGCAGTGTTTCTAGCATTGCAACACTTTGCTCCCTTCTTCCTCTGGGAACTATTGCAGTTCAGACGGACAACATGTCTGTAGTCTGGTACATAAACAAGCAAGGGGGAACCAAGTCCTATCAGCTATGCAGAGAGGCCATGAGAATCTGGCAATGGGTGGAGTCCACGGTCGCTTTCTGATAGCAACGCACATCCCGGGTCATCCAACGCCATAGCTGACAGGCTGAGCAGAGCAATACTGTTACCGCACGAGTGGTCCCTAAAACAGTCAGTTGCGAAAAGATTTTTCGACGTGGGGCCAGCCTTCCTGCGATCTGTTTGCGTCTCCAATGAACGCCAAATGCAGGAGCTACTTTGCCCTATTACCCCTCCAGGGAAGTCCCCAGGGACGCACTGATTCACGATTGGCCCCGGTCTCCTGTACGCATTTCCTCCCTTCCCCCGATCAGAAAGTTTCTCCAGGAAGCCAACAACGTACACAGGACAATAATCCTCATTGCCCCATTCTGGTCTCAAATTTGGTTCCCCTTCCTCATGACACACTGCATTCGGGGACCCTGGATCCTGGACCCAGAGCCAGATCTATTGACTCACTCGTCAGGGCTCCCCACCCCGCTCTTGTCCCTCCATCTAGCAGCTTGGCTGCTCCAATTCCCAACTTAGCCAGGTCTGATCTTCTTTCACCTGCAGTTCAGAATATATTAGTGGCTTCTCATAAAGCTTCCACTACTAAAACATATACTAGTAAATGGAAGCGCTTTGTATTCTGGGCAAATACACAGCAAGTGGACCCTGTTATAGCTCCTTTGAATAAAATATTAGAGTTTTTAACAGAATTGTTCCATCAGGGTGCTTCTCCTGCCACATTAAGAGTTCAATTGGCTGCCATTTCTAATTTCCATGTGGAAGAATGTGGGGCTCCTGTTATGGCCCACAGACTTTGTAAAGCCTTTTAAAAGGGTCTTTTCATATTAGACCACCAATTAGATCTCCTACGTCACCTTGGAGTCTAAACTTATTATTATCTAAGTTGATGCTGCCCCCCTTTGAACCAGCCTCCTCTTGCCCATTGAAATTTTTGTCGTGGAAGACTCTCTTTTGGTAGCCATTACATCTGCTAGGAGTATCTGAACTTCAAGCTCTCTCCATTAAACACCCTTATTTGATCTTTCACTCTGACAGAGTTTCTCTTCGCACTAATTCATCCTTCCTTCCTAAAGTTTGTTCTATTAACAATATTAATCAGTCCATTGAATTACCCACTTTCTTCAAGAATCACTCCAATAAAATGGAGTATATGTTACACAAATTAGATGTCCACAGACAACTAAGGTTTTACTTGGATAGAACAAAAGATCACAGGAAATCTGATCAACTTTTGTAGCCTTTGCTGATAACAGAAAAGGAGTAGCAGTTACTAAAAGAACTCTTTCTAAGTGGTTAACTGATTGTATCATCTATGTCTATGATTCTTCAGATCAAACTCTTTTACACAAACCTAAAGGACATTCCACAAGGTCAGTGTCTACATCCCTGGCTCATGCAGCTCGCCTACCACTAGACGCTATTTGTGCGGCTGCTACTTGGTCTAAACCACATACATTCATTTCTCATTATAAGGTAGACAAGGTTTCTAGGGACAGGGCAACCTTTGGTTCCACTGTGCTCAAGAACGTCCTTCCATGAGTTCCTCAGGAACAAGGAGCTAGGGACGCTACCCATGTGTAAGAACAAACGGCGAGATTGAACACTATCACGTATAGAAGTTATGTCCTTACCATAACGTTCCATGTGGAGTGTTCATCTCGCCTTTGTTCTTACATTCCCACCCTCCCACCCTTAGGAAGAACGTTCAGTTTGGTGCCTGGTCTGGGGCATTCTGCTTCTGCATTGCAGTTGTTGTATATATGGTTGACATGTGTATATATATATATATATATATATATATATATATATATATATATATATATATATATATGTATATATATAGACTCTTAGTTTCTGTGCATATGTGATATTGGCATGAGTGTTTCTCTCTCTGACTGCTGGTTTGCTTGCAAACTAGATCTGAGGTAAAGGCAGAGGGGGATTGTGGGTATTAGGTTGTCTCGAGCTTCTTCTCGATGCAGAGCTTGCAAGTGGCCGACACGGAGCCGAGGATCGGCTCCGAACCCATGTGTAAGAACAAAGGCGAGATGAACACTCCACATGGAACGTTATGGTAAGGACATAACTTCTATTTTCTGACTCTCATAAATTCCTTTTCAAAAACCCTGCTGCTGACCCAGAAACTCTCTCTCAGGGTCCCAAACGGGTCAAGGCTTCCACTGCAAAAAACCCTACCCCCTCTGACAGGGACTCTAGGGCATTGGACAGCTGGGGAAAAAAGATTTACACTTCTGCTACCTTGGCTATAAGGGCTTTAAATTGTCAGTTTCATATGCTCAAATATCAGCAATATATTATGTCCCTGCTTAAACAGAAAATGTTGATAAATTCTGAATGTGCAGAAAACAAAGAAATGCAGGATTTATTGCATGCAGCTGAACAAGTTGGAAAGTGTACTTTGCAATGTGGTTTTGATTCTTTGGAGGCCTCCTGCAGGGCCGCTGTTACGGGTTCTGTTTCTCTGAGGACAAACCCGACATTTATGCCTAAGGTAGTGTCCATTGTGGCCCTTAACGAAACTATTCATCTGCCTACTTTTTATCCAAACCCATAGAGTAAGGGGGAGAGAATTCTGCATTCTTTGGACATAAACAGTCAGCTACCTTTCTACTTGAACAAAACCAAAGCTTTTAGGAAGACAGAGCAACTACTAGTGGCATATGCTGCAGGATCACAAGGAAAGGCGATCTCAAAGCAGACTATTTCAAAGTGGATAGGCCACTGCATTTGTTTCTGCTATTTGCAACATGGCAAGCCAGTGCCTAAGGGCATTAGGCCACATTCAACCAGAGCAGCAGCCACTTTGGCAGCCTTCCTCAGGGGAGTTCCAACCAAAGACATTTTAGAGGCTGCTACCCGGAGTTCAGTGCACACCCTTACAAAGCACTATTATTTACCACTCAACTCTAAATCCAGGGCAGGTTTTGCCACTGCAGTTCTGCAGGGCCTCATAGCCGCTCCTAATGCTATTTAGCTCCAGCCTCCCAACCATAGCTTTGGGATTCAACCCAAGTGTAATGACTGCAACAGTGAATACACTCGAACATCTACATTTATGATAATTGTACACAACTGTACTTTTCCACTCCTCCAGTTCACCAATCAGAAACCTTGGCACTTACCACAGAGGGTAGACTTTGTCATGCAGTACAAAGGGAGGATGATGCACCCCAAGCTGCAGATTCTAAACCTTTCCGCTTGGATTATCCCACAGCACCCAATTGCTACACCAACCAAAGTCAACAGGTGCAAAATATACAGAAGGAATCCAGAAAGCCTAGCACTAGGAAATCTTATTCAGCCAAGTGGAAAATATTCTCTTCTTGGTGCCAGAGGCACCACCTTGAGCAGAGCTCGGCTAACATTTCAACCATCCTGGAGTACTTGGCCAGTCTACTGAATAAAGGCTTTTCCTACTCCTTAAAAATGCATGTCTCAGTCACATCTGCTCGCATACCTGTTCTCCCTCCAATCTTCTCATACACCCTCCTGAAACGGTTCCTTTGGGCTGTCATTCACATTAGGTCCCCCCAGAAGGAAACCTACCCTTCCATGGGACCTCAACTATGTGCTAGAAAAATTGACTTTACCTCCTTTTGAACCTGCATCTAATGCTTCTTTAAAATGTCTAACTTGGAAGACTGCTCTTCTTTTAGCTGTTACTTCAGCTAGAAGGGTCTCAGAGTTACAGGCCCTAATGGCGGTAGAGCCCTTCATTATCATCCATAAGGACAGAGACTCCCTCAGGATTAATCCCTCCTTTATGCCTAAGGTGGTAACCAATGTTTCTTTGAATCAAGCCATCCATCTGCCTCCCTTCTTTCCCAGTCCTCGGAACAGGGGAGAAAGATTTCTGCAGTCACTTGATGTGCACAGAATATTATGCTTCTACTTGGACTGGACAAAATCCTTAAGATCAGATCACCTGTTCATAACCTTTGCCTCCGGATCTGAAGGAAAATCAGCTTCTAAATGGAAAATTTCTAAGTGGATTTCACACTGCATTTCTTTTTGCTACAGCCACCATGGCAAGAAACCCCATGATTTAGTTGGACCTCACTCTGCCAGGGCCACAGCAACATTGTGGATGCAACCACTTGGTCTTTTGTGCATACCTTCACAAGGCATTACCACCTGCCAGCTTTCAGTAAATCCAGAGCAGGATTTGCATTTGCAGTCCTGCAGGAGATCCTCTCCTCTCCTCGGTCTCCACCCCCCCCTCACTTAAGCTTAGGGAATCTTCTCAACTGTCAGGACTGCAACAGTGAAACACGAAGACCATAATACAGTTACCATAAATGTAGATGTTAGTGTATTCACAGATGTTCATCGTGTTTCACTGTTGCAGTCATTATACTTGGGTTATCTTCCTGGCAGGCTACCCGCAGTCTGCCTGAATTCCAAAGTCCTGGTCTGGCGTCTGTTGCTGTTGTGTCTTCCCTGACGTCAGTGCGCCAGGGGTATATAAGATGCAGCCAACTCCATTTTCTTCATTCTTTCTTGTCGGGCGGTGCCCGAAGCAAAAGCAGTTCGCAAGTGCCAGTCAGCCGACTCTTGAGATTTTCGAAATTGAATTTTAAGATCCGAAATCTTCAGTAAAGCTAAGTACCCCGTTGGGGAAACCTTTTCTTGCTCCAAACCGATGTCATTAAAAGTTAAGTGTATTTCTTGTGGGAAGCAAATACCTCATAAGGATTTTCATTCTTACTGTATTCCTTGCCTAGGCCCTGACCACGACGTTGCTAGTTGTCGGTTTTGTGCTGGATTCAACCAACGCACTATTAAGCGTCGGTTCGATTTTACTTTACATTACTTTGGCCGAAGGTTTAACTATATAATGCCGTTGGAACAACCTACGACCGGAGTTCATAAAAAGCGCAAGGACAAAGAAAAGGATAGATATCTGAGGTCCAAAACAGACAAAGCCTCTTCTAGGCCAGTCGCCGGTTCTCAGTGAGGTGCTTTTGCAGCCCCTGACACCCACTACCTCAGAGGCACAGGCCGCCTCCGACTCCCACGTGGAGACAACTAGGCCTCTGGAAACTCAAGGTATTGGGCCTATGGAAGCTATTCCCTCAGATGGGTCCGGAGCTGCTGAGCAGGCATCGGCTTCTGAGGATGTTTTCAGACCTACACAGCTTACTATCAAGACCACTTCAGCAGCCAAGGCAAAGTCTAAAACACTTTTAAAGACAAAGAAACAAGTACAGCATTCTTCTGGACAGTCATCCATGCCTAAGAAACAGATGCTTAAAATGGCCGAGGACCTTGTTACTTTGATCAGGGGTTCCCATCCCCCTCCTGATAAAAGGCCTAGGCAAGACACTGACTATGACGCCTCTGACCAGGTTTCTATTTCTTCTGATTCCACTTCAGAACAGGGATATTCTCTTCCTCCCTATGAGGGCTCTGATGCTGAAGAATCTATCCCTTCAGCCTCTCCTCCTGAGGACTACTCTTTTGGGGATGCCCTGCACACCATGAGGGAGCATTTCCATTGGGAGAGCCAGGATTATTCGAATCCAAGAAAAGGCTCGGAGACTTTCTTTTATTGCCTCAGCAGAGACCTCTTGCTATCCCTCTTGTGCTAGATGTTGTTGTTGATGTATTTTCTCAATCCAGTTTGTCTCCTGATTCTTTACCCCCTGTACCAGTTAAGCCAGATAAGTACTACAGGGTTCCAGATTCACATAAATGTCTTTATAAGAACACTGCTGCTGATCCAGAAATAATTTCTCAGGGTCCGAAAGGGGTCACGGCTTCCACTGCAAAAAACCCTGTTCCCTCTGATAGGGATTCTAGAACACTGGACAGATGGGGGAAAAAGTTTACACCTCTGCTACTTTAGCTGTAAGGACTTTAAACTGCCAGTTTCACATGCTTAAATATCAACAATACCTAATGTCTCTGCTAAAACAGAAAATGCTGACAAGCTCTGAATGTCCCGAATACGAGGAAATGCAGGATGTATTGCATGCAGCTGAACAAGTGGGAAAGTGTACTTTGCAATGTGGTTTTGATTCAATAGAGGCTTCTTGCAGAGCCGCAGTTACAGGTTCTGTCATTCAAAGGCATGCTTGGTTAAAAGAACAGAGTTTACCTGATCATGTTAAAGCAAAATTATTGGATGCTCCTTTACAGTATTATACTTTGTTTGGTGTTAAGGCAGAAGAGGTGTTAAAGAAAATGGAGGATAAAGCAAAATCAATGCAGACAGTAAAGGATTTCTTACAGGTTCAGCCACCCAGATTTAGCAGGAACTGGCCTTCTAAAAATCGGTCCTTTCCAGTATCAGACAGGCCACAAAGAGGCAGATACAGACACCCAAGAGGCAGATCTCAGCTTCAAGGTTCATACAGACCTAAGCAATGGGGTGCTTCAGCCTCCAAAGGCGGAGAAGACAAATCACAACCATATACGAAGCAGTCTCAATTACTTCCCACTACCTTTGCCAAGCACTTAGCTTTTGGCAGCACCCTTAGGGGGAAAACTAGCACTTTTCTCACAAAACTGGCACATGATCACCCAGGACAAATGGGTACTGAATATTATTTCTCAGGGTTACAGGTTCCACTTTCACACCCTTCCAAGGGCAAAAGGTATGCCAGACCTGCCATATAATCAATGGGCAGAGGCACAAAAGCAAATTTCTGCTCTCATGGACATGATGGCAATTCAAAAGTACCACAGCAAGAGCAGGGGCAAGGATTTTACTCAATACTTTTCTTGGTACCCAGAAAGGACAAAGCCTGGAGACCAATACTGGACCTGTCTACTCTAAATACTTTCCTGGACGTTCCAAAATTCAAAATGTTGAAACTGCATCAACTTCTACCCATGCTGGGTAAGAAGGCTTGGCTCGTTACTTTGGACCTCAGAGAGTCATACCTGCATGTCCCAATCAGACAGTCTTGCAGAAGATACCTCAGATTCATAGCTGGCTCAATGCATTACCAATTCTCTGCACTGCCCTTTGGCTTATCTACTGTGCCCAGGGTCTTCACAAAATGCCTGACACCAGTAATTGCATTTTTCAGACAAAAAGGGATTCAAATATATCCCTACTTGGAAGACTGCCTTATTCAAGCAGAAAGCAAGGACATTCTACTAAAGCATCTGGCGTTTGTAAAAAGATTACTAATTTGCCTAGGGTACACAGTAAACAAAAAGAAATCAAAACTAGTGCCCTCTCAAGAGATAATATTCCTGGGTGCAAGCTTAAATACAACTGCCCAGATGGCTTATCTCATGCCAGCAAACAAAGGCAACTGACTCATTACTTCCAAATGATGGCAACAAAAACCCAGCTACCTACAAGAAAAATTCTGCAGGCTTTGGGCTTCATGGCATCCTGCATTCTGCTAATTCCATATGCAAGACTGCATATGAGGAAGCTACAGTGGTATCTAAAAAGTGTTTGGACTCAACATTGCCACAGCCCAGAAACAATAATTACTCTCATTCCCTGCCTGCAACAAGAGTTTCGATGGTGGGCACTGGCCTGTCACCACAACAAGGGACAGCCTTTCACTTTACCCACAGCCAGGCAGACACTAACAACAGATGCATCGGATTATGCCTGGGGGGCACACATGGCGGGAAAATGTATTCAGGGTACATGGCCCGCAGACCAAATGCATCTTCATATCAATCAAAAAGAGATGCTATCTATACAGAATGCCCTGACAGCCTTCAAGGATCTACTTCATCCAGGACAACTTTTGCTAAGGACTGACAATTCTACAGTTATCTGTTACATAAACAAGCAAGGGGGCACACATTCCTACCCCCTCTGCAGGCAAGCCATGACTTTGTGGAACACAGCATTGACCTATCAAGTACATCTACAGGCACAATTCCTGCCAGGAAAGAAAAATACTCTGGCAGACTAACTAAGCAGAAACCTCATGGACCCTCACGAATGGAAACTAGATCCACAAGTCTTCAGCATGATAACAAGGAAATGGGGATGCCCAGGCATATATCTATTTGCCTTCCCTCGCAACTGCCAACTACAGAGATTCTGCACAAGGACTTATCACACTCAAGCATGGAAGGTGGATGCTCTATCATTCAGCGAAAGCCCTGACAGTTTATGCCTTTCCTCCACAAGCTACTCCTAAAGGTTAGACAAGAGAAGCCAAAAATTATTCTGATTGCCCCAGACTGGCCACGCCAGCACTGGTACCCAATCCTAACAAACTTGTCTCAAGGCCCAGCCTTGACTTTACCTCAAATTCCTAATCTTCTAACCCAACAAAACAATCAGATCCTGCACAGCCAACTTAGAACCTTAAATCTGGCTGCATGGCGAATAATATAACTACTTGGAACACACATTTGTCTAAAGCAGTTATGGATGTCATTTTGGAAGCCAGGAGGCCCAGCCACCAGTAAATCTTATGCAGAAAAATGGAAGAGATTCTGTGCTTGGAACCAGGCACAAGGACTTGAACCGCTTGTTCCAAATATTCCTCAGAATTTACAATACCTAACTGAGACGCTGGACAAAGGCCTAACCTTCTCATCAATTAAAATCCATGCCTCTGCCATTTCAGCTCATTACAGTACGGAACCTCCTATTTTTTCACATCCACTGCTAAGACAGTACCTCAGAGGGGCCAAAAACATAAGACCCCCAAGGAGAGCACCGATACCTACATGGGACCTCAACTTTGTCTTGGAAAAGCTCACACTGCCTCCTTCTGAGCCAGCCAATACAGCTGAGATAAACTTCTTGTCATGGAAAACTGCTCTGCTCCTAGCAATAACTTCAGCAAGATGAGTCTGAGTTACAGGCATTAATGGCATTGGAACCTTTTATGATTTTCCATCTGGACAGGGTTTCTCTAAGGACAAACCCAACATTTATGCCAAATGTAGTATCCAGTGTGGCTCTTAACCAAACCATTCATTTGCCAACTTTTTATACAAATCCCCAGAATAAAGGGGAGGGAGACTTCTGCACTCTTTGGACATACACAGGCAGCTGCGCTTCTACTTGGACAAAACTAAAGCTTTCAGAAAGACTGATCAACTTTTTGTGGCATATGCTGTAGGATCACAAGGAAAGGCTATTTCAAAGCAGACTATTTCAAAATGGATAGGACACTGCATTCGTTTCTACTATGCACAGCATGGCAAATCAGTGCCTAAGAATATTAGGCCACATTCTACCAGGGCAGCAGCCACATCAGCAACCTTTCTCAGAGGGAGTACCAACCAAGGAAATTTTGGAGGCTGCAACTTGCAGTTCAGTGCACACTTTTACCAAGCACTACCACTTACCTCTCTACTCTAAATCCAGAGCAGGGTTTGCCACTGCAGTTCTGCAGGGCCTCATAGCCACTCCTAATCCTATTTAGACCCAGCCACCCAACCTCAGGTTTGGGATTCAACCCAAGTGTAATGACTGCAACAGTGAAACACTATGAACATAGTACAGTTGTGTACCTACCATAAATGTAGATGTTCAAGTGTATTCAATGTTGCAGTCCAGGTTACCCACCCACCATCCCCCTTTCTTTGCTGGGACTTATTTGTACTTCTCTATCCTATACAACCTATGTGGTGTATTTGCTTGTAGATGAAGGTATTTATTTTTCTGTGTGTTTTTTTATAAGCAATGTGTATTGCCTACCTTCTTGGGGGCACCTGACATCTGGGGCAAGAAAAACTGTAGAAAATGGCGTCTACTGCATCTTGTATACCCCTGGCACACTGACGTCAAGGAAGAGGCGATAGCAACCGACGCCGGACCAGGACTTTGGAATTCAGGCTGACTGCGGGTAGCCTGCCAGCAGGATAACCCAAGTGTAATGACTGCAACAGTGAATACACTCTTAACATCTACATTTATGGTAGGTACACAACTGTACTTTTCTTCTTCTCAACCCCCAACCCCACTTTTTGGCCTACCAGGTAGGCTTAAAATCTCCAAATATAACGTCCTTGGGCACTTTCAGGGTACCCTGGCTTAGGTACCTCCTTTCTTTATTCACTTATGCTTGACTCCGAGCTTCTCCTACATGGGGCCAAGAAAATACTGAAGTGATGACGCAGGCCGGCTCCCTTTATACCTGAGCGTACTGACGTCTGTTAAGGCATCTGCCAGCCTGAGAGGTGAAATAACTTTCTCTGGTAGTTTGGCCAGCCGAGGGCTTTCATGGCAGGAAATCTCAACTGTCAGAACTGCAACAGTGAATAAACTCAAACATCTACATTTATGGTAAATGTACACAGCTTTACTTTTCCCACCACTTCTCCAACCAGACTGATTGACATGGGCATCCTGAGGCAATGTAGCAATTGCCTCGTATACTGGCAACCAATTACTCCTAAAAAAAACATAACGTGAGAGCTGTATCTGTATTACAAATTTGAAATTACTTCTCAGACATGACATAAACCAGATATCAAACAAATTGTCAGTGCAGAAATTTCACCTGTTGCACAAAGCAAGTTCACAACACACAAACCAGCATAACGCGGAGGTACTCACTAGAACCCCTACCTAAAGATCAAAGAATTCCCAAGCGCAAACCTACTGCACGCACTGCACACCCAACCAAATCCACTACACACAATGCTCTCAACAGTGTCTTAGCCAATAAGCCCATAAGACACAACCTCAAAACCAAATGTTTTGGTCATAGGCGACTTGATAATGAGAGAGAGAGAGATGTCCCCCTCACCAGGCTGGAGAATGTCACGGTCAGATGCCTGTCAGGATCCATCAGATCATGTACGCCCTGATGTCCTTCAAGGATGCAACTGCAGTCCTGACATGGGTTGTCCTGCCTCAGGCAGCCCTTCGGTCGGCCGGATTCCAAAGTCTGGGTCCTGCGTCGGCTGATGTCGCCCTTTCCCCGACGTCAGAGCGCCTGGGGTATGAAAACATCAGCCAACGCCATCTTCTCCAGTCTTTCTTGCCGCGTGGCGCCCGAAGCAGAAGCAGTTCGCAAGTGCCGGTCGACCAGCTCCTGTGTTTTCAGCTACTGAAGTCTTCAAAAAAGCTAAGTACCCCGTTGGGGACCTTTTCTTGCCTCAGCCAATGTCAGATAAAAGTGAAAAAGTTAATAATTGTTTAACTTGTGGGAAACAAATACCTCATAAGGATTTCCACTCTTACTGCTTACCCTGCCTAGGCCCAGAACACAACGTCTCGGCCTGTGCAGCTTGTGCCTCTTTCAATAAATGCACTCTTAGGCGTCGGTCAGAGTTTGCACAGGATTATTTTGGGGAAGATTTCTGTTATATCATGCCATCGGAGCTTCCGACAGCACATTTACCTAAAAAAAACGGAAGGATAAGGACCGACACCCGCGGTCTCTGCCGACACCACACTTAGGCCTACCGCGAGTGTCTCAGTCTCTTCTGAGCCGGTTTAGCAACCGCTACAGACTGACGACACCGCTCTACCAGTTACTTCGGTACCAGAGGCCAGCTTGATGCCGGTTCCTGTTCTCCCCTCTGAGACCGTAGCCCAGGATATTTCTGACACCATTTCAGTGGATAAGACTACTCCAGCACGTGGGGCTGCCAGGCCTCCAGTGTCTATGTCCATTAAGGCCTACACACGTGCTAAGGCTGCCAAACAGGCTAAGTCTCTTCCTCCAAGATCTGTTTCTCTGGGATCCACTTCTGGTTCTCAAATTTTAAGTTTAGCTGAGGACCTTATTTCTTTAATTAGGGGTTCACAGCCTCATCCAGATAGAGGCTCTCAGCCGCCTTCTGACAAGAGGCCTAGGGTTGAGCAGGTAGACTCCCAGTCTTCCGATGAGGCCTCAGGTGATTCTGCACATTCAGACTACCAGGAGGAGGCCTTCCCGGCGTACGAGGATTCTGATGCGGAGGAATCTATTCCCTCTGCTTCTCCTCCTGAGGAGTTTTCCTTTGGGGAAACGCTTCATTCCATGAGGGAATACTTCAAATGGCAAGGCCAAGAATACTCAGATTCTAGGAAAAGGTTAAGGGAATTTTTAAAGCTACCTCAGCATAGACCCTTAGCTATTCCTCCAGTTTTAGATGATGTGTACTTAGAATCTAGTGTTTCCCCCGACTCCCTCCCCCCTGCTCCTGTCAAGCCAGACAGGTACTACAGGGTCCCAGACACACATCAATTTCTGTACAAGGGCCATACTGCTGACCCTGAAACTATTTCTCAGGGGCCTAAAGGGGTTTCCTCCACTACTGCTGAGAACCCACTCCCTTCAGAAAGAGATTCTAGGGCTTTAGAAAGGTGGGGCAAGAAAGTATATTTCTATGCGAGCATTAAATTGTCAATTTCATGTGATTCAGTATCAGGAATACATGTTGGATGACTTGCAAAAGAAACTGGCTTCCCCTGAACCATTAGATAGAAAGGGGTTACAGGAATTGGTTCATAATACTAAGCAGGTTAGCAGCCATTTCCTTCAGTGTGGATATGATGCATTGGAAGCTTCATGTAGAGCAGCAATGACAGGTGCGGTCATACGCAGACATGCTTGGTTAAAGGAACAAACATTGCCAGACCATGTGAAAATTAAGCTTTTGGACGCTCCACTAGAGAAACATAAGCTATTTGGTGCTACTGCACAAGAGGTTTTAAAGAAAATAGAGGAAAAGGCAAAATCAGTGCAAACAGTCAAAGATTTCCTCCAGGTACAGCCTCCAAGATTCAGCAGGAATTGGCCTTCTAAGCATTGGTCCTTTCCTGACACAGACAAATTTCAGAGAGGCAAAAACAGACGTGGCAGACGTAGAGGGCAAACTCAAGGCTCCTACAGAGGACGTCAGTGGCAGCCTCCGAACCAGAGAGGTGGGGCAGGACCTTCCACTGCTCCGCCAGGACAATCTCAATGACTTGACTTTGACTCCGCCATCCAGGGCTCAATTAGAAGCACCTTTGGGCGGAAAATTATGTTTATTCTCACAAAATGGGCACAATATTACAAAGGACAAATGGATACTGGAGATAATAGACAAAGAATACAGATTCCATTTTTATACACTGCCAGCAAGACATGGCAGGCCAAACCTGCCACCAAATCAAAGGGCCGAGGCACTCAAACAAATAACAAACCTACTTCAAATAAGAGCAATAGAAAAGGTTCCTTCTGCAGAACAAGGACAAGGATTTTATTCAAGACTGTTCCTTGTTCCAAGAAAAGAAAACCAATTGAGACCCATTCTAGACTTGTCCGCACTGAATACTTACCTTATTGTGCCAAAATTCAAAATGCTGACTTTACAGCAACTCCTTCCCATGCTGGGCAAGGGGTCTTGGCTGGTAACTCTGGACCTCAAGGAGGCATACCTGCATGTCCCAATCAGACAAAGTTGCAGAAGATACCTCAGATTTCTTGCAGGCTCAGAGCATTATCAATTCTCAGCATTGACCTTTGGCTCATCTACTGCGCCCAGAGTGTTCACGAAATGCCTGGCATCAGTAATTGCACATTGCAGACTTCAGGGGATACAAATATACCCTTACCTGGACGACTGCCTTATACAAGCGGACAGCCAACAAGCCTTGTTAAAAAACTTGGACTATGTCATTCACCTACTGCAGGCCTTGGGATACACAGTCAATATTCAGAAATCAAATCTCGTACCATCCCAACAAATACCTTTCCTGGGTGCCACACTGGACACAAACACCCAGATGGCGTTTCTGACAAAAGAAAAACAAAAACAATTACCAGAATACTTCAGAAGATTGGCAACACACACCCAGATGACTGCAAGGAAAATCCTGCAGGCCCTGGGTTTCATGGCATCTTGCATTCTTCTGATTCCACATGCAAGACTGCATATGAGGAAACTACAATGGTATCTAAAAAGTCTATGGTCTCAGCACAGCCACAGCCTGGAAACATTGATCCCACTCATTCCATGCCTTCAAAAGGAATTTCTGTGGTGGGCTCAAGCAAGCCAGATAAACAAAGGTCTGCCTTTCAGCAAGCCTCATACAAGTCCAACCATAACAACAGACACCTCAGACCATGGATGGGGGGCACACATGGAGGGCAGATGCATGTAAGGACAATGGACACAAAAAGAAAAGCACCTGCATATCAACCAAAAAGAAATGCTGGCAGTGATGCATGCAATCAAGGCCTTCGAAAAGTTCATGCATCAGGGCCATCTACTAATAGACAGACAATACCACAGTTATGTGGTACATAAGCAAGGAGGTACCCATTCCTACCCTCTTTGCAGACTGGCAATGAATCTCTGGGATATTTCCCTACAATTTAAAATAGAGCTACAATCCCAGTTTGTACCAGGGAAGGACAATGTTCTGGCAGACAGCCTAAGCAGAAGCATCATGGATCCACACGAATGGATGTTGCATCCAGACATTTTCTTACAGATAGCTCAAGCATGGAGAAGGCCGGATATAGATCTTTTTGCCTCCCACTTCAATCACCATCTGAAAAAGTTTTGCGCAAGGACATACCATCCTCAAGCATGGAAGGTGGACGCTCTCTCCTTCAGTTGGAACTCTCTAACACTATATGCCTTCTCACCTCTTCCTTTGATGACCAAGGTGTTACTAAAGATCAAGACAGAGCAACCGAAAGTCATACTGATAGCTCCAGACTGGCCAAGACAACACTGGTACCCACTGCTACGGAGCTTGACACACACCAATCCGTGGCTCCTTCCTCAATGGCCACTTCTTCTGACACAGCACAATTACAGGACACTACACCCCAGCTTGAAAACATTTAAGCTGACAGCTTTGAAGATTCCATGACTATTACTCAGGATACACTTTCCAAAAGGGTAAAAGATATCATCCTGGAGGCGCGCAGACCTTCCACTAGAAAAACATACTCAGCAAAATGGAAGAGATTTCTTATCTGGAACAGCAAAAAGGGTTAAGACCCATCAGTGATGAGCATTCCACAGATCCTGGAATACTTGGCTGAAATGCTCCACAATGGCCTTTCATATTCTTCCATAAAAATACATGCTTCAGCAATATCTGCCAAATATAACACTGATCCGCCTGTATTTTCTCACCCATTGCTAAAACAGTTTCTAAGAGGTGTAAAGAACATCAACCCTCCAAGGAAACCACCAGTGCCTGCATGGGACCTCAACTTCATGCTGGAAAAATTAACTCTTCCTCCCTTTGAACCAGCAGCATCTTCAGAGTTGCAATTTCTGTCTTGGAAGACAGCCTTCCTTCTGGCAGTAACCTCAGCAAGAAGAGTCTCTGAGCTACAGGCCCTTATGGCAATACAATCATTTCTCATTTTTCACCAGGACAGAGTTTCTTTGAGAACCAATCCGTCATTCATGCCAAAGGTGGTATCCAGGGTGTCCCTGAATCAAGCTATTCACCTGCCTACCTTCTTTCCCAATCCTCAAAATAAAGGAGAGAGACTTCTGCACACCTTGGACATACACAGACAGTTGCGCTACTACTTGGACAGAACAAAGTCTTTCAGAAAATCTGACCAGCTTTTTGTAGCTTTCGCTGCTGGATTGCAGGGAAAAGCAATTTCCAAACAGACTATTTCTAAATGGATTGGAAATTGCATTTGATTCTGCTACTCTTTTCATGGAAAAACTGTGCCAGCTGACATCAGGCCACATTCCACCAGAGATACAGCCACCTCCACAGCCTTTTTAAGAGGCGTGGCAACAAAGGACATTTTAGAAGCTGCTACATGGAGCTCCGTGCATACATTTTCCAAACATTACATCCTGCCTTTATACTCCAGGTCCAGTGCAGGATTTGCCTCTGCAGTCCTGCAGGGCATTTTAGCTACACCATCTTTGTCTTAGTGCCTACCACCCTCAGGTTGGCTATGGTATTCAACCCATATGTCAGGACTGCAGTTGCATCCTTGAAGGACGTAGTACAGTTTTGTACCTACCATAAATGTAGATGTCCGATGGGTATGCAACTGCAGTCAGAGTTTCCCTCCCACCTACCCCTCTGTGGTATACTTATGGGTTTCTACCCCTCATTTTAGCTGCCTGGGCTAATCTTTTATGATGTATTTGTTTTTATGCTGTTGTACTTGTCTGGAATTTTTTCTCTATTTTTCAAAATTTAGCCTTCCTTAGAGGGCACCTGGCATCTGGGGCAAGAAACACTGAAGAAGATGGTGTCGGCTGACGTTTTTATACCGCAGGCGCTCTGACGGGGAAAGGGCGACATCAGCTGACGCTGGACCCAGACTTTGGAATCCGGCCGACCGAAGGGCTGCCTGAGGCAGGACAACCCATATGTCAGGACTGCAGTTGCATACCTATTGGACATCTACATTTATGGTAGGTACAAAACTGTACTTTCTCTCAAGTACTGTTATGACTCTGTGATAGCCCATGTTGGGTTGAATGACTTGAGACGTACCTCACTGGACTATATGAAGGGAGACCTGACTGAGATCTCAGATTGTATCCCAGCCAGGTATGTCCATAGCCCTTAGCAGCTTTCTACCTTCACCCAAGATGATGCATCAGTGTAAACAAATGATCGACTTCAGCAGTTAGCTTAGCTTCTGGTGTCAGTCCAGGGGGGATCCAGTGTGTCAGCCAGAGAAGATATGGTGGACAGACCATGCTGCTTTGCCAGAGATAGTCTTCACCTCTCGCCTCTTGGCTTTCAGTTACTGGCAGTGGTACTTCCCTCCCCCATAGTGCCTTTTTAGGCAATGTTGTAGTAAAATTTCTGATCTAAAAAAATCCACTAGAGGCAAACTGAAGGATGTTCATCGTGTTTCACTGTTGCAGTCATGACTGTAGGGTTCTCCCCTGCCGGCAGGCTGTCCTCGGTCGGCCAGAATCCCAAATTCTGGGTCCGGCGTCGGCTGCTCAGCCATTCTCCCTGACGTCAGAGCACCAGGAGTACAAAGCTGACAGCTGAAGCCATGTTCTCCAGTCTTTCTTGCTGTGCGGTGATTGCAGTTCGCATTTGCCGGTCGGCTGACTCCTGACAATTTTTGCTAAACGTACTTCAGTCCGAAGACTTTCTTCTCCTACTCAAAGCTAAGTACCCCATTGGGGAAACTTTTTTCTTGCTCCAGTCCGATGTCAGAAAAAGTTAATAATTGTATTTCATGTGGGAAGCAAATACCTCATAAGGATTTTCATTCTTACTGTATTCCTTGCTTAGGCCCTGACCACAACGTATCTAGTTGTCGGTTTTGTGCTAGATTCAATCAACGTACGATTAAGCGAAGGTACGATTTTGCATTTCATTACTTCGGTAGGCGCTTTAATTACAAAATGTAGTCGGATTCGGTTCTGGCTACCGGAGTTCACAAACGACGCAAGGATAAAGACAGGCCTCCAAGGTCCAAATCGGACGATATTGTACAAGCAGAGCCAGTTTCAGGTTCGGCTGTCGTCAGTGAGGCGCTTTTGCAGCCCCTGTCGTCGGCCATTTCGGAACCGATGGCCGAAACTGACTCCCACGAGGAGCCAACTAGGCCTTTGAATATTTCTGTTGCAGGACCTTCGGACAATGCTCCTTTGGATGGGTCCAGAGCCGCTGTGCAGGTACTGGCTTCCGAAGGGGTTTTCAGGCCTACTCAGCTTCTAATAAAGGCAAAGCCAAAGACTCCTTCCAAATCAAGACTACAGCTCAGGCCTCTTCTGATCTGGCACCCAAGTCTCAGAAACAGTTATTTAAGATGGCGGAGGACTTGCTTAATATGATTAGGGGTTCACATCCCCCTCCAGATCAAAGGCCAAGGCAGGAAGTATATTATGACTCCTCTGATCAGGCTTCTGTTTCTTCAGTTTCTTCTTCTGACCAGGAATTTTCTTTCCCTCCTTATGAGGATACTGATGCTGAGGAATCCATTCCTTCAGATTCTCCCCCTGAGGATTTCTCTTTTGGGGAAATTTTACATGAAATGAGGGAACATTTTCACTGGGAAGGACAGGAGTACTCGGAATCTAAGAAAAGACTTAGGGATTTTCTTCTTCTTCCCCAACATAGACCCCTGGCTATCCCTCCTGATGTCCTTCAAGAATGCAACTGCAGTCATAACATGTGGGTTGTCCTGCCTCAGGCAGCCCTCGGTCGGCCAGATTCCAAAGTCTGGGTCCGACGTCGGCTGATGTCGCATTTCTCTCCGTCAGAGCGGCTGGAGTATATAAGCATCAGCCGACGCCATTTTCTTCAGTCTTTCTTGCCGCGCGGTGCCCGAAGCAGAAGCGGTTCGCAAGTTCCGGTCGGTCAGCTCCTGTATTCTACGATACCGAAGTCATCAAAAAAGCTAAGTACCCCATTGGGGACCTTTTCTTGCCTCAGCTGATGTCAGAAATTACTGAAAAAGTTAACAATTGTCTTTTTTGTGGTAAACAAATACCTCATAAGGATTTCCACTCTTACTGTCTCCCTTGCCTGGGCCCAGACCATGACGTCTCGGCCTGTGTAGCTTGTGCTCGCTTCAACAAGCGCACTCTCAGGCGCCGGGTGGAGTTTGCTGAAGATTTTTTCGGCGATAAATTTGCTTACACCATGCCGTCGGATCTTCCGACATCGCAAACGCCTAAAAAGCGAAAAGACCGGGACCGACATTCTCGGCCCGCGTCTACCACCGACTCCACGCCAAAACCTAGCGCGAGTGCTCCGGTTCCCTCTGAGACGGTCTCTCCACCGCTCCGAACCGAAGACACCGCATTACCGACGACTCTGATTCCAGACATTACTCCGACGCCAGTTATAGATTTTCCTCCGGATACCGAAACCGAGGAAATGCCCGAGACCATTGCTGTGGACAAGGTCACTCCGGCACGTGGAGCTGCCAGGCCTCCTATGGCCATGTCTATTAAGGCCTACGGCAGCCAGCAAAACAAAGCATATTACTTCTAAATCCTTACCTCAGCCGACTCCGGAGACACAAATTATGTCCATGGCTGCTGATTTAATTTCCATGATTAGAGGTTCACAGGCCCATCCTGAGAGAGCATCCCAGCCTCCTCCTGATAAAAGGCCCCGGGTTGAACCCTCTGACCCTACTCCTTCAGATGAAGACTCTGAGGGCTCTGTCCACTCTGATAGCCAGGAAGAGCTCTTCCAGACTTATGAGGATTCGGATGCAGAAGATTCCATCCCTTCGGCCTCCCCTCCTGAGGATATTTCCTTTGGGGAAGTTCTGCACACCATGAGGGAACATTTCAAGTGGCAAGGACAGGAATATTCTGATTCTAGGAAACGCCTTAGGACTTTCCTTAAGAAGCCTCAGCACAGGCCCTTAGCTATTCCTCCTGTACTTGATGTTCTGGATGATTTGTATTCTGACTCTAATGCTACCCCTGATTCTCTTCCTCCTGCTCCTGCCAAGCCAGACAGGTATTACAGGGTCCCTGAAACTCATTCCCATTTATTCAGGGCCCATACTGCTGATTTGGAAACTATTTCACAGGGGCCTAAAGAGTTTCAGCCTCTACCTCAAAAAATCCTTTGCCCTCCAACAGGGAAGCGAGGTCATTAGAGAGATGGGGGTAAAAAGGTTTACACATCCACTACCTTATCTATGAGAGCTTTAAATTGCCTTTTTCATATGTTACAATATCAGGATTATCTCTTAGAAGATTTACAAAACACATTGGCTTCTCCTGATCCTTTAGACAGGAAGACTTTGCAGGAAGCTGTACATAACACTCAGCAAGTAAGCAATCACTTCCTGCAGTGTGGATATGATGCACTGGAAGCTTCATGTAGGGCAGCTATGACAGGGGCAGTGATTCGTAGACATGCTTGGTTAAAAGATCAACCTCTACCAGATCATGTAAAAGCAAAGCTTCTGGATGCACCTTTGGAAAAGGTGTAAATGCTAAGGATGTCTTAAAGACCATCGAAGAAAAAGCAAAATCAGTTCAGACTGTGAAAGATTTCCTCCAGGTTCAACCCCCCAGGTTCAGTAGGAATTGGCCTTCAAAAAACTGGTCCTTTCCTAATCCAGAAAAGTTTCAAAGGGGTAAGAACAGACGTGACCGAGGAAGAGGCCAATACAGAGGCCCTTACAGGGGACGACAATGGCAGCCAGGAAACCAAAGAAGTGATGCTGGGGTTTCACCTGCCCAACAACCACAAACTCAATGACTTTCATCTACTACCGCCTACCAGGGAACAACTAGAAGCTCCCTTGGGCGGGAACTTATCTCTGTTTGCAGAAAACTGGCACAGACTGACAAAGGACAAATGGATTTTGGACATTATAGACCGAGGGTACAGGTTTCATTTTCATACCTTACCAAGAAAACAAGGCATGCCAAACCTACCACAAAATCAGAGGGCAGAGGCTATCAAGCAAATCACTCTGCTGACTCGAATGAAAGCAATAGAAAGAGTTCCACAACAAGAACAAGACCAGGGGTTTTACTCAAGACTGTTCCTTGTTCCAAGAAAAGAATCTCAATGGAGACCAATACTGGACTTGTCCGCATTAAACACCTTTCTCATAGTACCAAAGTTCAAAATGCTGACTTTACAGCAACTCCTTCCCATGCTGGGCAAGGAAGGAGTCGTGGCTGATTACTCTGGACCTCAAGGAGGCATACCTGCATGTCCCTATCAGACACAGCTGCAGAAGATACCTCAGATTTTTGCAGGGCCAGAGCATTATCAATTCTCAGCATTGCCATTTGGCTTATCTACTGCGCCCAGAGTATTTACAAAATGCCTGGCTTCAGTGATTGCTCATTGCAGGCTCCAGGGAATACAAATTTACCCGTACCTGGACGACTGCCTCATACAAGCGGACGACAAATTGATGTTGACAAAAAACCTGGATTATGTCATACGATTACTTCAAGCTCTGGGATACACAGTCAACTTCCAAAAGTCAAGACTGCAGCCATCCCAGCAAATAATCTTCTTAGGAGCCAAACTAGACACAGCCTCTCAGATGGCTTACCTGACAGAAGACAACTTCAGAGGTTTAGCAAAACTCACCCAGATGACTGCAAGGAGATTCCTACAGGCCCTGGGTTACATGGCATCCTGCATTCTACTGGTTCCATTAGCAAAACTACACATGAGAAAGCCTCAATGGTACCTAAAAAGCATTTGGTCTCAGCACAGCAACAACTTGGAGACAATCATACCACTCATTCCATGCCTACAAAAGGAATTCCTATGGTGGGCCTCAGTGAGCCAGGAAAACACAGGTATGTCATTCAAAAAAACACAGATAACACAGACCATGACTACAGACGCCTCAGACTTTGGATGGGGGGCGCACATGGAAGGCAGGTGTATACAAGGACAATGGTCTCCAAAGGAAACACATCTGCATATAAACCAAAAGGAAATGCTGGCAGTGATGCATGCCATCGAGGCTATTCAACACCAACTCCAGCAAGGCCATTTAATGATACGGACAGACAACACCACTGTAATGTGGTACATAAACAAGCAGGGGGGCACCCACTCTTATCCCCTTTGCAGACTGACAATGCAGCTTTGGGAGAAATCACTGAGCCTAAACATCCAGTTACAATCCCAGTTTGTTCCAGGAAAAGACAATGTGTTGGTGGACAGCCTAAGCAGGAATTTCACAGATCCACACGAGTGGAGGTTACATCCAAAGGTAATTCAGACAACTCACTTTGACATGTGGCAAGCCAGAAGTGGACCTATTTGCCTCTCACCTCAACCATCTTCTACCAAAATTTTGCACAAGGACATACCATCCAAAAGCTTGGAAAATAGATGCTCTCTCATTCAACTGGAACTGCCTAGCAATCTATGCATTCCCACCTCTACCGCTGATGACCTCAGTATTACTAAAGATCAAAGCAGAGAAGCCCAAGGGATTCATAATGGCTCTGGATTGGCCAAGACAACACTGGTACCCACTACTACGGAGCATATGTCACACCAGGAAGCGGGCCCTCCCTCAGTGGCCTCTACTTTTGACTCGGCACAATTTCGAAACACTGCATCCAAATCTTCAGACACTGCAGCGAACAGCCTGGGAGATCCAATAAATAACTTCAGCTTATCTCTCTCCAAGGAAGTTCAGCGGATACTAATAGAGGCTCGAAGACCATCCACCAGAAAGATTTACTTAGCAAAGTGGAAAAGATTCAGCAATTGGAATACCAGCAAGGGACATGATGCATCATTGTTGAACATCCCACTCATCTTGGAATATTTGGCAGATATGTTAAAGAATGGCCTCTCATATTCTTCCATAAAGATACATGCATCTGCTATTTCAGCTAGATACAACACTGATCCTCCTGTTTTCTCTCACCCCTTACTAAGACAATTCCTCAGGGGAATCAAGAACATTAAGCCACCAAGAAAGGCCCCAGTGCCAGCCTGGGACCTCAATTTTGTCTTAGAAAAACTGACTCTACCTCCTTTTGAGCCAGCAGCTTCAGTTGACTTGCAATTTCTCTCTTGGAAAACAGCTTTTCTGTTGGCAATTACCTCAGCAAGAAGGGTTTCGGAGCTACAGGCCCTAATGGCAATACCACCCTTTATTATTTTTCACAGAGACAGGGTTTCATTAAGGACCAACCCTACCTTTATGCCAAAGGTGGTATCTAGGGTTTCTCTAAATCAAGCCATTCATCTGCCTGCTTTCTTCCCCAATCCTGAGAATAAGGGGGAAAGACTTTTGCATACCTTGGACATTCACAGACAACTTCGATACTACCTGGACAGAACCAAGACCAGTAGGAAGTCTGAACAACTTTTTGTAGCTTACGCCCCTGCAGTCCAAGGAAAAGCAATTTCAAAACAGACTATTTCTAAATGGATTGGACATTGCATCAGATTCTGTTATTCCTTTCATGGAAAGACTGTTCCAGCCAATGTCAGACCACATTCCACCAGAGCTACAGCCACCTCTACAGCATTCTTAAGAGGGGTGCCTACCAAGGACATTCTAGAAGCTGCTACATGGAGCTCCGTGCATACATTCTCCAAACACTACAATCTCCCTCTATATTCCAGATCCAGAGCAGGCTTTGCTTCGGCAGTCCTGCAAGGTTTGATTGCCACACCATCCCTTTCCTAGAGCATACCTCCTCCCCCAGCTAAGCTATGGTATTCTACCCACATGTTATGACTGCAGTTGCATTCTTGAAGGACATAGTACAGTTTTGTACCTACCATAAATGTAGATGTCAGATAGACATGCAACTGCAGTTGGATTTTCCCTCCCTCCATACCCCTCTATGCCTAGGGTCCACTCCTATCCCTGTTATTCTTAGCTGGGGAGATCTGTTATGGTGTATTTGTTTTATTGCTCATTTATCTGTTTGGAATCCTGTTTTTGTCTTCCAATTTGATTACAGCCTTCCTTGGAGGGCACCTGGCATCTGGGGCAAGAAACACTGAAAAAAATGGCGTTGGCTTATGCTTATATACTCCAGCCGCTCTGACGTCGGAGAGAAATGCGACATCAGCCGACGTCGGACCCAGACTTTGGTTTCCGGCCGACCGAGGGCTGCCTGAGGCAGGACAAACCCACATGTTATGACTGCAGTTGCATGTCTATCGGACATCTACATTTATGGTAGGTACAAAACTGTACTTTTTGGATATTGTGGATGATGCTTTTTCGGAGGCTAACTTAACTCTGGACTCTCTTCCTCCAGCTCCTGTTAAGCCAGACAGATGATATAGGGTTCCTGATTCCCACCAGTTTTTATACAAGAATCCTACTGCTGATCCTGAAACAATTTCTCAGGGTCCTACGGGGGTTAAGGCCGCTACTGCTAAAACCGCATTCCCACTGAGAAGGATTCCAGATCTTTAGAAAGATGGGACAAAAAAAGTGTACACTTCTGCTACTTTATCTATTAGGGCTTTAAACTGTCAATTTCATATGCTGAAATACCAGCAATTTCTTCTGTCTGTTTTGAAACAAAAGCTAACTTCCATTTCTGCCTGTGCAGATGATAAGGAATTACATGACTTAATGCATGCCACTGAACAAGTTGGGAAGCATGGTTTACACTGTGGATTTGATGCCTTGGAGGCTTCTTGTAGGGCTGCTGCCTCTGGTACAGTCATTAGAAGGCATGCTTGGTTAAAAGAACAAAACTTGCCAGATCAAGTAAAAGCTAAGTTATTGGATGCTCCTGTTGAGCATAATGTTTTGTTTGGACCTAAGGCTGAAGAGGTGATAAAGAAGATTGAGGACAAGGCAAAATCCATGCAAACGGTTAAAGATTTCTTACAAGTACAGCCACCTAGATTTAGTAGGAATTGGCCCTTTCCCAATTCAGACCGGCCTCAGAGGGGTAGATACAGACGCTCCCGAGGAAGGCCTCAAATGCAAGCCTCTTCTAGACCAAGACAGTGTACTGTTTCCACCCCTAGGGGAGGAGAGGACAGGTCACAAACTCATAGAAAACAGGCTCAATGACTCCCTCTGTTGGGCTGCAGGAACTTCTTGCCTGGAAGCCCCACTCGGAGGAAAACTTTCTCTTTTTCACCTAAATTGGACTCGTATAACCCAAGACAAGTGGGTTCTGGATGTGGTTTCAAGAGGTTACAAATTCCATTTTCATACCCTACCAAGACCAAGCGGATGGCCGGATCTTCCAAAACATCAATGGTTAGAGGCCTTAAACCAGATGGAGGCTCTTTTGGCTATGAAAGCCATAGAACTGGTTCCACTTTCAGAGATGGGACAAGGTTTACTCAAGGCTCTTTCTAGTCCCCAGAAAGCAAAATTCATGGAGACCCATTCTGGATCTGTCAGTCTTGAACACTTTTCTCGAGATACCAAAATTCAAGATGCTTACACTACAGCATCTACTTCCAATGCTGACCAAAAATGCATGGATGGTAACTTTGGATTTAAAGGAGGCATATGTACACATTCCCATCAGGCAGGAATGCAGAAAATACCTCAGGTTCAAGGCCGGATCGAGGCACTATCAATTCTCTGCACTGCCCTTTGGATTGTCTACTGCGCCCAGGGTCTTCACCAAATGCCTGGCTCCAGTAGTAGCTTATTGCAGGCTCAAGGGAATTCAAATTTACCCTTATCTAGACAATTGTCTAATTCAGGCAGACAGCAAGGATGTCTTACTCCAGCATCTAGAGTTTGTTCAGAATCTTCTCATGTTCCTGGGATTCACTGTAAACATAAAGTCAAATTTGACACCCTCACAACAGATAACTTTTCTGGGTGCTGTTCTAAACACCACAACCCAGATGGCATTTCTGACATCCGAAAAACAATTACAGCTGGCTTCAACTTTCAAAACCTTGGCAACTTTAATTCAGCTTTCTGCAAGGAAATTCCTGCAGGCTTTGGGTTACATGGCCTCCTGCATCCTTCTCGTACCATATGCAAGACTATATATGAGGAAAATACAGTGGCACCTAAAAGGTGTATGGTCTCAGCATTGCCACAGTTTAGACATATACAGATCACCGTCCTGCCTTGTCTTCAAAAGGAATTCCTCTGGTGGTCCAAGGCATGTACTCTAAACATAGGAAAGCCCTTCAGTCTGCCTCCAGCCACTCCGATACTAACCACGGGCGCTTCAGATTATGCATGGGGAGCCCATTTTCAGGGCAACTTGTCTGCAGGGCCTTTGGACAAAGGATCAGAAGCTCCTGCATATCAATTTAAAGGAAATGTTAGCCGTACAGAACGCTCTATTGGCTTTCAGGAATCTTCTACAACCAGGACAGCTACTGATACGGACAGACAACACCACAGTTATGTGGTACATAAACAAGCAAGGGGGATCTCATTCCTATCCCCTTTGCAGACTAGCCATGAATCTACGGAACACAGCTCTAGCTTGCAGACTGGACCTTCAAGCTCAGTTTCTACCAGGGAAGCAAAACTTCCTGGCAGACAGTCTGAGCAGAAACCTGTCGGACCCAAATGAATGGATGCTGGACACCGAAATATTCAGGATGATTACAGCAGTCTGGGGATGTCCTCACCCTTTGCATCCCACCTCAATCATCAACTACAGATTTTTTGCACCAGGACATTCCACAAACTAGCCAGGAAAGTGGATGCACTATCATTCAGCTGGAGAAACCTCTCGAGGTATGCCTTCCCGCCTCTACCTCTTCTTCCACGGGTGTTATTAAAGATCAAACAGGACAAGCCCAAGATGATAATTTTGCTGGCCCCAAATTGGCCTCGACAAATTTGGTACCCAACTCTGAAAAACCTTTGTCTGGACCCCCCTTGGGTATTACCACAGACTCCGAACCTTCTGTCCCAGCACCAGGGTCAGGTTCTGCACTCCCATGTCAAAACTCTCAGCCTGGCGGCCTGATTAATCCAGGGTCTTTGATTCTTTCTCTCCTACCCAAGCAGGTTATGGATGTCATTTTAGAAGCCAGACGTCCTAGCACTAGAAAATCTTATGCAGGAAAATGGAAAAGATTTTTCTCCTGGATGCAGGCTCAGAATTCAGATCCTCTTATTCCTAACATTCCTCTGATTTTACTTTACCTGACTCACCTCTTACATAAGGGTCTCTTTTTCTCTTCCATAAAGATCCCTGCTTCTGCTATTTCTGCTCTACAGACCCTCCTATCTTTTCCCATCAGCTCATGAGAGAGTTTCTCAGAGGAGCTAAGAAATTAAGGCCCCCTAGATCTCCTCTCATTCCTGCTTGGGATCACAACTATGTTTTGGAAAAACTCACCTTACCTCCTTTTGAGCCTGCTGCCACTTCTGACATTAAGTTTTTATCTTGGAAGACAGCCATCCTGTTAGCTCTGACCTCTGCCAGGAGAGTTTCGGTGTTGCAAGCTCTCATGGCTGTGGAACCTTACATTATTTTTCATCAAGACAGGGTGTCTTTAAGGACTAATCCTACTTTCATGCCTAAGGTGGTTTCCAAAGTGGCTTTAAATCAAACTATTCACTTTCCAACTTTTTTCCCCAGCCCTCAAAATAAGGGGGAAAGGATCTTGCATTCCTTGGATGTACACAGACAACTACGTTTTTACCTGGACAGAACCAAGGACATCAGGAAATCAGAGCAACTGTTTGTTTCTTATGCTTCAAGTTCCCAAGGTAAAGCCATTTCAAAACAGACCATTTCTAAATGGATTGCTCATGGAATCAGATGTTATTCACACCATGGAAAGCAAATCCCAGGGCGTATAAGGACTCACTCTACCGGGGCTGCTGCCACTTCAGCTGCCTTCCTCAGGGGAGTTTCTACCAAAGACATTTTGGAAGCTGCAACTTGGAGTTCAGTGCATACTTTTTCCAAGCACTACAATCTACCTCTCTACTCTAAGTCTAGGGCAGGCTTTGCTTCTGCTGTCTTGCAGGGCCTTTTAGCCACCCCCTCTTCTTTATGACCACCTCCCTTTTATTCTACTGTGGGATTCAACCCTACAGTCATGACTGCAACAGTGAAACACGATGAACATAGTACAGTTGTGTACACTTACCATAAATGTAGATGTTCGAGTGTCTTCACTGTTGCAGTCTGGGTTTCCCTCCCTCCAGTTCCCTCTTATTTTTTCTCTTGTGTGGTTCCCTTCTTCACCCTTCTTTTGAGGTGTATTTGCAAAGGGTATGGGATCTTACTCATTTTGGAGCACCTGACATCTGGGGCAAGAAAAACTGGAGAACATGGCGTCGGCTGTCAGCTTTGTACTCCTGGCGCTCTGACGTCAGGGAGCATGGCTGAGCAGCCGACGCCGGACCCAGACTTTGGGATTCTGGCCGACCGAGGACTGCCTGCTGGCAGGGGAGAACCCTACAGTCATGACTGCAACAGTGAAGACACTCTAACATCTACATTTATGGTAAGTGTACACAACTGTACTTTATGCTGCTTAGTGCTATTAGTGTAAATCAGAAGCTGCACTTACTGGAAGCACTCCTTACCTTGGAAGATGCCGATGTTTGTGCAGTCAGAAACATGGTACAAGGCCACAGACAGAACCCTGGCCATGCAAGGCTACTGTGCCTTCCACATGTTCAGACTTCAAAAGGAGCATGAAAGAACCAAAGGCAGAAGTGTATCCATCGTCATTAAAGACAAATACATCTCTATACTGGTAAAACAGTACGATTCCCTAGAAGTACTCCATGTCTAACTGTGGGAAGAAACCCTTTTTGTACCATTTTTAGCAGTAGGTCCCCCACCATGAACCACAAGAACCATTCTGCCCATCTGTAACTAAGTCACTCACTGTACAGCCAAACATTTTGGTCATGGGTGATTTCAGCTATCTAACCATCGATTGTGAAGTCATATATGAGCACAAACTCGCTGGCCCTAAGGTTCTTGGACTGTAATACAAATGCTCTGGAACAGATGTGTACATCCACAAGGGTCTCGCATGTCCTAGACTTAGTACTTACCAACTTAGGGGGTCTCTGCTTTTACCCCCTTTGTGTTGCCGTCCCTGGTAAGGTCTCATCATAAGTCAGTCTCTTTCGAAGTAATGGTCATACCTAATCCCCCATCAAGATTAAAATGGATAAAAGATTTCTCCAAAGCAAACTATAGCTTCCTTAAGCGATGGTATGAATAGTTTCAGACCCTCTGCTACCACTGTCATCATTGACTGGTATACAGAGGTGTACACAAAAACCATGTATAAACACCTGTACAAATGTATGGACTCTGTTTTAACCGAACGGATAAAAACAATGTCCTCACAAAAAAACAAGCCACCCTGGTGGACATCAAGCATAAATAAGATCTGAAGTAGTTAGATTCATTTTATCTGCAATCTGTGGGTATTCGGATCCGAGCCGGCAGCTTTTCAAGCATTTACTCCTAGCTCCAGGCTCCTCCCCCTTACCCATAACACATCACCATCTCCTACCTTCCCTCAGATCTCATTTGCCGCTTAGTGCATCAACATCGTGATCTCTGTAGTTCCAAGTGTTGGGTGTTAGTGACTTTGTTCAAACTTTTTTGCCTCCCCCTTTTCGCTGTTCGTCGGTTTTATACAAATTTGTTTGTGTCTTTCAGCTTTTCCCGGTTAGGGGTCGCCACAGCGGAACTCCGGTCCGCTAATGATTGGCAGAGTTTTACGTGCTGGCTTTGCTGGGCCTAACGCACAACCTTCAACGAAGGAACGCCCATTTATGCATGTCATCACAGCGAAGACGCTCTAACTGAGAATCGAACGGGCAACGTCTAACTGTGATGTGACAATGCTACCACAGCACCACAAATAATAAAAAAAAGTTTGTGGTAAAGTAGTATTGTAAGGCCTTCCCTACCTTTTAGTTGTGTGTGTTAGAATGTTGGTTTTAAGTAGGTTGGCTGTGTGTGTTAGTAGTATGGCTGATCAGCCAAAGCCTACCTTTAAAACAATGCACAGTGTGTGGCCATAAACTTTCACAGGGTCGATGGCCACACTGTGTTATTTGTCTGGGTGTTCCCCATCTTTCCGTTCAGTGCAGCACCTTTTTCCTCCTTGGATGCATCAGCCTCAGCTCCTCCAGCAGTTGCTCAACCCCCCCCCCCCCCCATCAGGCTGGGACTCACCTTTCCACTAGAACTGTTGAAGGGGAGGCTAAAGGAAAGGACAAGAGGAATAAGGACAGAGATAAAAGAGGGGGTAGGCATTGCAAGCGGTCTCCAGAGCGGGAGCCCTTCCCTAGCCCACCTTCTGAAGTGTCAAGACCTACATCTCCTTGGCTCCACTCCCCGAGGTTCTCCCCGGAGACGACGGAGCCCTTGGATCTGATGCCTTCATCTAGGTCGTCGCAACAACCAGCCAGATCAGAGTCTGTCGCCTCCTCGTGCTAGACACTGAGTCTATCAGAGTTGGATATGGACAGGATGATTTATTTGGACCCAAATCCAAATGGGAGTCTTGCCAGGCCCCTCCCCCTCTGGAGGGGGACCTCCTTGCTCTTCTTTCATCCAATTTCTCCTTCCCCGATCTGGCCTGCGGTTTTGGGGTTTATGGAGCTGGGGGTTTGGCACTGGCAATTACCTTGAGTTCCTCGGATCAGACGAGTTTGGATCAGAGCAACTCTCGGGGGCCAAAAAGGGGGATGTCCTTCAAGGATGCATCTGCAGTCCTTACAAATGGGTTGTGCTGTCGTCAGGCAGCCCTTCGGTCGGCCGGATTCCAAAGTCTGGGTCTGGCTTCGGCTGGTGTCGCACTTCACCCGACGTCATAGCTGCAGTTACTCGGGTATAAAGGCATCAGCTGACGCCATTTTCCTCAGTCTTTTTTCAGCCTGAAGCAAAAGCTGTTCGCAAGTGCCGGTCGGTCAGATCCAGAGATTACTACTACCGAATACTTCTACTACTACCGAAGACTTCTAAAAAGCTAAGTACCCCATTGGGGACTCTTTCTTGCCTCAGCCGATGTCAGAAAAAGTGAATAACTGTTTAACTTTTGGGAAACAAATACCTCATAAAGATTTCCACTCTTACTGCTTAACTTGTTTAGGCCCAGACCACGACGTAGCAGCTTGTCTAGCCTGTGCTTCTTTTAACCGACGGACGCTTAGACGTCGGTCGAATTGCTGAGCAGTTTTTCGGCTCTGATTTTGCTTATATTATGCCATCGGATCCTCCGACTTCACAAATATCCAAAAGCGCGGAAAAGGACCGACACTCGCGGTCCGCGGTTTCGGCCGAAACCGCGGTTAAGCCAACCGCGAGTGTCTCGGTTTCGGCTGAAACCGAGCAAGCGGTTCTTCCTTCAGCCGAAAACATGCCTTCTACCGAGGCCTCTTCCAACCTGGTGGAATCGGCTTCTGAAATCCATCCTGCAGTTGTGGTTTCTCAGGAATTATCAGACACTATTCCCTTGGATATTTCAACCCCTGCACGTGGTGCTGCTAGGCCTCCTGCAGCCATGTCCATTAAGGCCTTTGCCAGGGCTAAAGCAGCTAAAGCTACAAAATCTGTACCTGTTAAGACCCCCTCTCACAGGCCCAGCTCCAGTTCCCAAATGCTTTCTCTAGCAGAGGATCTCATTTCTTTAATCCGGGGATCCCAACCTCACCCAGACAGGGCCTCTCACCCACCTCCAGAGAAGAGGCCTAGAGCAGAGCCCCCTGAGCCAGTTTCCACAGATGATTCCGGATGATTCAGGTAATACAGACCCTCCAGAGGCTCCTTATTCCCCTTATGAAGACTCTGATGCTGAAGAGTCCATCCCTTCTGCCTCTCCGCCTGAGGAATTTTCCTTTGGGGAAACCTTGCATGCTATGAGGGAACAATTTCAGTGGCAGGGCCAAGATTTTTCAGACTCCAGGAAAAGGCTTAGAACCTTTTTGCATTTACCACAACATAGGCCTTTAGCTATACCTCCAGTTCTTTCTGTTGTAGATGATGCATTTAATGATGCTGGTACTGCTCCTGATTCATTACCTCCGGCCCCTGCTAAGCCCGATAGGTTCTACAGGGTCCCGGACACATCACCATTTATACAAGGCTCCTTTTGCAGATCCGAGACTATCTCCCAGGGGCCTAAGGCTGTAGCAACTACCTCTGCCAAAAATCCCTCCCCTCTGAAAGGGAATCCAGGTCCTTAGAGATGGGGTAAAAGTTTACACTTCTGCTACTCTGTCAGCTAGGGCCTTGAACTGTCAATTTCATATGATCCAATATCAAGAATTTATGCTAGACCAGTTAACTAAAAACTGTCCTCTGATGAACCTTTAGATAAGAAATATGTTCAGGAAATGGTACATAACATTCAGCAAGTTAGTAACCATTCTTTAAAATGCGGCTATGATGCACTGGAGGCTTCCTTTAGATCAGCCATGACTGGCACAGTTATCAGAAGGCATGCATGGTTAAAAGAGCAGGCCTTACGGACCATGTCAAATCAAAACTATTAGATGCTCCCATGGACAAGATCAATTTGTTTGGTTCTCCTGCACAACAGGTACTGAAGAAGATGGAAGAGAAGGCAAAATCTGTCCAAACAGTGAAAGATTTCTTACAGGTCCAACCTCCAAGGTTTAGCAGGAATTGGCCCTCCAAGAATTGGTCCTTTCCAGACTCCTCCAAAGCACAGAGAGGCAGGAATAGGCGTTCAAGAGGCAGAAACCAATCCAGGGGTGCCTACAGGGGACGCCAGTGGCAGGGTAACAACCAGCGAGGCACAGACGCAGCCATCACCACTGCAACAGGACAATCACAGTGACTTGGCTCTGGCACCGCCTACCAGGGAACAACTAGAAAGCACCCTTAGGCGGAAAGCTAGCTTTATTTTCAAAGAACTGGCATTACATCACAAGAGACAAGTGGATTTTGCAAACTATAGACCAAGGTTACAGGTTTCATTTCCATACTCTACCAGGAAAGAGAGGAATGCCAAACCTACCTCCAAATCAAAAGGCAGAAGCTCTAAAGCAAGTAAATCAATTATTAAAAATAAGAGCTGTGGAAAAGGTACCATATATGGAGCAAGGAAAGGGCTTTTACTCCAGACTCTTCCTAGTACCAAGGAAAGAAAGCAAATGGAGACCTATTCTCGATCTGTCCGCTTTAAACACATTCCTCATTGTTCCAAAATTCAAAATGCTGACCCTACAGCAGCTTCTTCCCATGCTGGGCAAGAAGTCTTGGCTGGTTACTCTAGATCTCAAGGAGGCATACCTGCACGTCCCCATACGACCAAATTGCAGAAGATACCTCAGATTTCTTGCAGGATCATAGCATTATCAATTCTCAGCATTGCCCTTTGGCTTATCTACTGCGCCCAGAGTGTTCACGAAATGCCTGGCATCAGTCATTGCTCATTGCAGGCTTCAGGGAATCCAAATCTACCCTTACCTGGACGATTGCCTGATACAAGCGGACAACAAAAACAAGCTAGCAGAAGACTTGAAAAGAGTCATTTACCTTCTACAAGCCCTGGGATATACAGTCAATATAAAAAAGTCAAGGCTGATACCATCCCAAAAGATAACCTTTTTGGGTGCGGAGCTGGACACATCCAAACAAATGGCATTCCTAACAGTAGAAAAACAGGAGCAACTCCCTCTCTACTTCTTGGCATTAACAAAGCAAAACCATCTAACAGCAAGAAAAGTCCTACAGGCATTGGGCTTCATGGCATCCTGCATAATATTGGTCCCACATGCCAGACTGCACATGAGAAAGCTACAGTGGTACCTAAAGAATTTATGGTCTCAGCACAAGCACAGCCTAGAAACTCACATTCCAATAATTCCATGCCTGAAGCAAGAATTCCACTGGTGGGCTCAGGCCTGTCAATCAAACGAAGGATTGCCCTTCCACAGCACTCAACCAAGCCAAACCATCACAACGGACGCCTCAGACCTCGGTTGGGGGGCCCACATGATGGGCAAATACATACAAGGTTTATGGACTCGAGCAACTGCACCTACACATAAACCTAAAGGAAATGCTTGCAGTAAAACTGGCAATTCAGGCTTTCAAACCATTTCTTCGACAAGGCCAATTGATAAGGACAGACAACACCACAGTTATGTGGTACATCAACAAGCAGGGAGGCACACATTCGTACCCTCTATGCCGGATAGCCCTGGACCTCTGGAATGTGGCCCTGAGTTACAACATTCAGTTACAAGCAATTTATGTACCAGGAAAAGAAAACACTCTAGCAGACATACTAAGCAGGACTACCACGGATGCCCACGAATGGATGCTGTATCCGGACATCTTCAAAACCATAACAAGAAGATGGGGTCTCCCAGAAATAGACTTATTTGCATCCCCAGACAATCACCAATTAAAGAAATTCTGCACCAGGACATACCATCCACTGGCATGGAAGGTGGACTCCCTATCCTTCAGCTGGAAAAATCTGACAGCATATGCATTCCCACCACTTCCTTTGATGCACAAGGTGCTATTGAAGATCAAAGAGGACCGTCCAAGGATCATTCTGATAGCTCCAGATTGGCCAAGGCAACATTGGTACCCTTTACTGAGGAGCATGTCTCGGGAACAGATGTGGCCCTTACCCCTAGTTCCCTTGCTGTTAACTCAGAACAACTACAACACCCTGCATCCAAACCTGAAAACTCTGCAGCTGACTGCCTGGAACATTGCATAAGACAAATTAACCCAAATTTATCCCAAAGGGTTAAGGACATTATCTTGGAAGCTCGCAGACCATCAACAAGGAAAACCTATTCAACAAAATGGAAAAGATATCTCATTTGGAGTACTGCTAAAGGGGAAGATGTGTCACTGGTAAACATAGCCAACATCCTGGAATACTTGGCAGAGCTATTCCACAAAGGCCTGTCCTACTCTTCCATTAAGATTCATGCATCAGCTATTTCAGCAGAATACGACTTGGATCCTCCAGTCTTCTCACATCATCTGCTCAGGCAGTTTCTGAGAGGAATTAAAAATGTAAAGCCTCCTAGGAAGCCACCATTACCTGCATGGGACTTGAACTTTGTGCTAGAAAAATTGACACTTCCTCCTTTCGAACCAGCAGCAACAGCAGAATTGCAATACTTATCATGGAAAACTGCTTTCCTGCTGGCAATCACTTCAGCAAGAAGGGTTTCTGAGCTACAGGCATTAAAGGCAGTACAGCCCTTTCTGATCTTCCATCAAGATAGTGTCCATGAGAACAAATCCTACTTTTATGCCTAAGGTGGTCTCCAGAGTATCTTTAAATCAGGCTGTCCACCTACCTACATTCTTCCCCAATCCACAGAACAGGGGAGAAAGACTGTTGCATACCTTGGATGTACACAGACAATTACGCTACTACCTGGACAGGACCAAGAGCAATAGAAAAACCGACCAGCTACTGGTAGCATATGCAACAGGAATGGAAGGGAAAGCAATTTCAAAACAGACAATATCTAAGTGGATAGGAAATTGCATTAGATTTTGTTACTCCTACCATGGAAAGAAAACTCCAGAAAACATCAGGCCTCACTCTACAAGAGCTACAGCCACTACCACAGCTTTTCTCAGGAGTGGCTACCAAAGACATTTTAGAGGCTGCTACTTGGAGCTCCGTGCATACATTTGCCAAGCATTATAATTTACCTTTATACTCTAGATCCCGAGCAGGTTTTGCTACTGCTGTTTTGCAAGGGATCTTAACTACACCATAATTCTATCTTTCCTCCTCCCCCAGTTTGGCTATGGTATCCTACCCATTTGTAAGGACTGCAGATGCATCCTTGAAGGACATAGTACAGTTTTGTACCTACCATAAATGTAGATGTCCGATAGGAATGCATCTGCAGTCAGGATTACCCACCCTCCTTCCCCTCTGTGGTACTCCTAGGGTATTTGCCCCTCTTATAGCTAGCTGGGGGAATCTATTATGGTGTATTTGTTTGTATATATGTACATACATGCTTATCTTTTGTTTGCTCTCTAATATTTGGAATCATTGGCATTTATCCAAATTTAGTCCTCCTAGAGGGCACCTGGCATCTGGGGCAAGAAACACTGAGGAAAATGGCGTCGGCTGATGCCTTTATACCCGAGTAACTGCAGCTATGACATCGGGTGAAGTGCGACACCAGCCGAAGCCAGACCCAGACTTTGGAATCCGGCCGACCGAAGGGCTGCCTGACGACAGGACAACCCATTTGTAAGGACTGCAGATGCATTCCTATCGGACATCTACATTTATGGTAGGTACAAAACTGTACTTTCCGATCCGAGGGGATGGAGGTGTCTTTGGCTCCTTCGGAACTCTGGCTACTCCTGACTCTGCCCCTATCGTCACAGCGGACCCGGGAGAGCTTCCTCCTTGTTGGGTACTAAGGAGGTACGCTCTCCATCGGCGTTCAATGTGGTGGAAAGGGTTCTCTCCCAAGGATCGAGACTCCAGCCTGGATTCCACCCAGGCTCCCTTGGATGTTCATTGTGTTTAACTGTTGCAGTCATCACTGTAGGGGTCTTCCTGCCGGCAGGCAGTCCTCAGTCGGCCAAGATGCCAAAGTCTGTGTCCGGCTTCGGCTGTTCAGCCATGCTCCCTGACGTCAGAGCACTAGGAGTACAAAGCTGCCAGCCGACACCATGTTTTCCAGTCTTTCTTGCCGTGCGGTGAAAGCAGTTCACAAGTGCCGGTCGGCTGACTCCTGATATTTTTTCATGCTTCAGTCTAAAGACTTGCTTCTTCTTCTCAAAGCTAAGTACCCCGTTGGGCAAACTTTTTTCTTGCTCCAGACCGATGTCAGAAAAAGTTAATAATTGCATTTCTTGTGGGAAGCAAATACTTCATAAGGATTTCCATTCTTACTGTATTCCTTGTTTAGGCCCTGACCACAACGTAGCTAGTTGTCGGTTTTGTGCTAGATTTAACCAACGTACGATTAAGCGGAGGTACGATTTTGCTTTTCACTACTTTGGTAGGTGATTTAATTATAAAATGTAGTCTGACACGCTTCCGACTACTGGAGTTCTCAAATGACGCAAGGATAAGGACGGGCCTCCGAGGTCCAAATCAGACAACGTTTTACAAGCAGAGCCAGCTACAGGTTTGGCCGTCGTCAGTGAGGCGGTTTCGCAGCCCCTGTCGTCGGCCATTTCAGAACTGGTTGCCGAAACGGACTCCCACCAGGAGCCAACTAGGCCTTTGAGCACTCCAGCTGCAGGACCTTCGGACAGTGCTCCCTTGGATGGGTCCGGAGCCGCTGTGCAGGTACCGGCTTCCAAGGGGGTTTTCAGGCCTACACAGCTTCTGATAAAGACAAAGGCAAAGACTCCTCCTAAATCTAAGACACCAGCCCAGGCCTCTTCTGATCCGGGACCCAAATCTCAGAAACAGTTACTTAAAATGGCGGAGGACTTACTAACAATGATTAGGGGTACTCATCCCCCTCCAGACAAAAGGCCAAGGCAAGAGTTGGATTATGAATCTTCTGCTCTATTTCTTAAGTGTCTTCCTCTGAACAGGAATATACTTTCCCTCCTTATGAGGATTCTGATGCTGAGGAATCCATTCCATCAGCTTCTCCCCCTGAGGATTTTTCTTTTGGGGAAACTTTACATGACTTGAGGGAACTTTTCACTGGGAAGGACAGGAGTACTCGTAATCTAAGTGAAGGCTCAGGGATTTCCTTCTTCCCCAACATAGACCCCTGGCTATTCCTCCTATTTTGGATATTGTGGATGATGCCTTTTCTGAGGCTAATTTAACTCCTGACTCCTTTCCTCCAGCCCCTGCTAAGCCCGACAGATATTACAGGGTTCCTGACTCCCACCAGTTCCTTTACAAAAATCCTACTGCTGATCCAGAAACCATTTCTCAGGGTCCTAAGGGGGTTAAGGCTGCCTCTGCTAAACCCTATCCCGACAGATAAGGATTCTAGAGCTTTGGAGAGATGGGGCAGAAAGTGTACACTTCTGCTACTTTATCTATTAGGGCTTTAAATTGTCAATTTTATATGCTAAAATATCAGCAATTTCTACTGTCTGTTATGAATCAAAAGCTAGGTACCATTTCTGCATGTACAGATAATAAGAAATTACACGATTTGATGCATGCTACTGAACAAGTGGGGAAGCATGGTTTACACTGTGGTTTTGATGCCTTGGAGGCTTCTTGCAGGGCGGCTGCCTCCGGCACAGTCATTAGAAGGCATGCTTGGTTAAAGGAACAAAACTTACCTGATCAAGTGAAAGCAAAGTTACTGGATGCTCCTGTTCAGCATAATGTTTTGCTTGGGTCTAAAGCTGAAGAGGTGATAAAGAAAATGGAGGCTAAGGCAAAATCCATGCAAACGGTTAAGGATTTCTTACAAGTTCAGCCCCCTAGATTTAGCAGAAATTGGCCAACTAAAAATTGGTCCTTTCCCAGTATGGACAGGCCTCAGAGAGGTAGATATAGGCACTCCAGAGGGAGGGCCCAGGCACAGACCTCTGACAGACCTAGACAGTGGAGTGCTTCCACCCCCAGGAGTGGAGAGGACAGACCTCAGTCTTATAGAAAACAGGCTCAATGACTCCCCCCTGCATGGCTCCAGGAACTTCTCTCCTGGAAGCCCCTCTAGGAGGAAAACTCTCTCTTTTTCAACAAAATTGGACTTGCATAACCCAAGACAAGTGGGTTCTGGATGTAGCCTCAAGATGTTACAAATTCCACTTTCATACCTTGCCAAGACCAAATGGATGGCCAGACCTACCAAAACACCAATGGTCAGTGGAATTAAACCAGGTGGGATCCCTCATGGCTATGAGGGCCATAGAACTGGTTCCACAATCAGAGACTGGGCAAGGCTTTTACTCAGGGCTCTTTCTAGTTCTCACAAAGCAAAATTCATGGAGACCCATCCTGGATCTGTCAGTCTTAAATACTTTCCTAGAGATACCAAAGTTCAAGATGCTTAGTCTGCAGCAGCTCCTGCCAATGTTGAGCAAAAATGCATGGATGGTGACATTGGATTTAAAGGAGGCTTGCCTACACATCCCTATCAGACAGGAGTGCAGAAAATACCTCCGGTTCAAGGCTGGCTTGAAACATTATCAATTCTCTGCGCTGCCCTTTGGCTTGTCTACTGCACCCAGGGTCTTCACCAAGTGCCTGGCACCCGTAGTAGCTTATTGCAGACTCAAGGAAATTCAAATTTACCCTTATCTGGACAGCTGCCTGATTCAAGCAGACAGCAAGGATGTCTTACTCCAGCACCTGGAATTTGTTCAAAATCTTCTCAAGTACCTGGGATTCACTGTGAACATAGTCAAATTTGACACCCACACAACAGATAACTTTTCTGGGTGCTCTTCTAAACACAACCACCCAGATGGCATTCCTGACATCTGAAAAACAACTACAGCTGGTTTCAACTTTCAAAACCTTGGCGTCAATAACTCCGCTAAATGCAAGGAAATTCCTGCAGGCTTTGGGTTACATGGCCTCCTGCATCCTTTTCATACCAAATGCAAGACTACATATGAGAAAAATACAATGGTACCTAAAAAGTGTATGGTCCCAGCATTGCCACAGTCTAGACACATTGCTGTCTTGCCTTGCCTACAAAAGGAATTCCATTGGTGGACCATGGCATGTCTTCACAACAAAGGGAAAGCCTTCAGTCTGCCTCCAGCCAGCCAAGTGTTAACCACGGATGCCTCGGATTACGCATGGGGAGCCCACTTGCAGGGAAAATGTCTGCAAGGTTTTTAGACAGAGGATCAGAAGCACCTACATATCAATTTAAAAGAGATGTTAGCTGTACAGAATGCCCTCTTGTCCTGGTTGTAGAAGATCCCTGAAAGCCAACTACTGATACGGACAGACAACACCACAGTTGTGGTACATAAACAAGCAAGGGGGGTTCACACTCCTATCCCCTTTGCAGACTAGCCATGACTCTATGGAACACAGCTCTAGTTTGCAAAGTGGTTCTACAAGCTCAGTTCCTGGCAGGGAAACAAAATATTCTGGCAGACAGCCTGAGCAGGAACCTGTCAGACCCACACGAGTGGATGCTAGACACCCAAACATTCAACCACCAGTTACAGATTTTTTGCACAAGGACATTTCACAAACTAGCATGGAAAGTGGATGCACTATCATTCAGTTGGAGAAACCTCTCAGGGTATGCCTTTCCGCCACTACCTCTTCTTCCATGGGTGTTATTAAAGATCAAGCAGGACAAGCCCAAGATGATGATTTTACTGGCCCCAAATTGGCCTAGTCAGTTTTGGTACTCAACACTGATGAATCTATCCCAGGAGCCTCCTTGGATTTTACCTCAGATTCCAAAGCTTTTGTCCCAACACCAGGGCCAGGTTCTGCACTCTCATGTCAAAACTCTCAGCCTGGCGAATTCAGGGTCTATGATCAATCCTTTCCTACACAAACAGGTCATGGATGTCATCTTAGAAGTCAGATGGCCTAGCACTAGAAAATCTTATGCAGGTAAATGGAAGAGATTTTGCACCTGAATGCATGCTCAGGATTCAGATCCTCTCATTCCTAATATCCCACTGATTTTACTTTACCTGACAGACATGCTACATAAGGGTTTATCCTTCTCCATAAAAATACATGCCTCAGCTATCTCTGCACATTACAATACAGATCCTCCAATCTTTACAAAATAAAGGGGAAAGGATCTTGCATTCCTTGGATGTACACAGACAACTTCGTTTTTACCTGGACAGAACCAAGGATATCAGGAAAACAGAGCAACTGTTTGTTTCTTATGCAACAAGCTCCCAAGGCAAAGCTATTTCAAAACAGACAATTTCTAAATGGATTGCTCATGGAATCAGATTTTGTTACTCTCATCATGGAAAGCAAATCCCAGGAAAAATTAGGACTCGCTCTACCAGAGCTGCTGCTACTTCAGCTGCCTTTCTCAGGGGAGTACCTACCAAAGATATTTTGGAAGCTGCAACTTGGAGTTCAGTGCATACTTTCTCTAAGCACTACAATCTCCCTCTTTACTCTTTGCTTCTGCAGTCTTGCAGGGCCTTCTAGCCGCCCCTTCTACTCTTTAACCACCACCCTTCATCTCAATTTTGGGATTCAACCCTACAGTGATGACTGCAACAGTGAAACACGATGAACATAGTACAGATGTCCTTCAAGGATGCATCTGCAGTCCTAACAAATGGGTTGTCCTGTCGTCAGGCAGCCCTTCGGTCGGCCGGATTCCAAAGTCTGGGTCTGGCTTCGGCTGGTGTCGCACTTCACCCGACGTCATAGCTGCAGTTCTTCGGGTATAAAGGCATCAGCCGACGCCATTTTCCCCAGTCTTTCTTGCCGTGTGGCGCCCGAAGCAGAAGCTGTTCGCAAGTGCCGGTCGGTCAGATCCAGAGATTACTACTACCGAATACTACTTCGAAGACTTCTAAAAAGCTAAGTACCCCGTTGGGGACTCTTTTCTTGCCTCAGCCGATGTCAGAAAAAGTGAATAACTGTTTAACTTGTGGGAAACAAATACCTCATAAAGATTTCCACTCTTACTGTTTACCTTGTTTAGGCCCAGACCACGACGTAGCAGCTTGTCTAACCTGTGCTTCTTTAAACCGACGGACGCTTAGACGTCGGTCGGAGTTTGCTGAGCAGTTTTTCGGTTCTGATTTTGCGTATATTATGCCGTCGGATCCTCCGACTACACAAATTGCCAAAAAACGCAAAGAAAAGGACCGACACTCGTTAAGCAAACCGCGAATGTCTCTGTTTCGGCCGAAACCGAGCAAACGGTCCTTGTTTCAGCCAAATCCATGCCTTCTACCGAGGCCTCTTCTAACCTGGTAGAATCGGCTTCTGAAATACAACCTGCTGTTGTGGTTTCACAGGATTTATCGGACACCATCCCCTTGGATGTATCCACCCCTGCACGTGGAGCTGCTAGGCCTCCTGCAGCCATGTCCATTAAGGCTTTTGCCAGGGCTAAAGCAGCCAAAACTACTAAATCTGTGCCTGTTAAGCCCCCCTCTCACAGGCCTAGTTCCAGTTCCCAAATGCTTTCTTTGGCAGAGGATCTCATCTCTTTAATAAGGGGATCCCAATCTCATCCAGACAGGGCCTCTCAGCCACCCCCAGAGAAGAGACCTAGAGCAGAGCCCCCTGAGCCAGTGTCCACGGATGATTCCTCGGATGATTCAGACAATACAGACCCTCCAGTGGCTCCTTATTCTCCCTACGAAGACTCTGATGCTGAAGAGTCAATTCCTTCTGCCTCTCCACCTGAGGAATTTTCCTTTGGGGAAACCTTACATGCCATGAGGGAACAATTTCAGTGGCAGGGCCAAGACTTTTCAGACTCCAGGAAAAGGCTTAGGACCTTCTTGCATTTACCACAACATAGGCCTTTAGCTATACCTCCAGTTCTTTCTGTTGTAGATGATGCACTTAATGATGCTTGTACTGCTCCTGATTCTTTACCTCCAGCCCCTGCTAAGCCCGATAGGTTCTACAGGGTCCCGGACACACATCACCATTTATACAAGGCTCCTTTTGCAGATCCCGAGACTATCTCCCAGGGGCCTAAGGCTGTAGCATCTACCTCTGTTCAAAATCCCCTCCCCTCTGAAAGGGAATCCAGGTCCTTAGAGAGATGGGGTAAAAAAGTATACACCTCTGCTACTCTGTCAGCTAGGGCCTTGAACTGTCAGTTTCATATGATCCAATATCAGGAGTTTATGCTTGATCAGTTAACTAAGAAACTGTCCTCTGATGATACTTTAGATAAGAAATATGTTCTAGAAATGGTGCATAACATTCAGCAAGTTAGTAACCATTCTTTAAAATGTGGCTATGATGCACTGGAGGCTTCCTTTAGATCAGCCATGACTGGCACAGTTATCAGAAGGTATGCATGGTTGAAAGAACAGGCCTTGCCGGACCATGTTAAATCAAAATTATTAGATGCTCCCATGGACAAGGTCAACTTATTTGGTTCTCCTGCTCAGCAGGTATTGAAGAAAATGGAAGAGAAGGCAAAATCTGTACAAACAGTGAAAGATTTCTTACAGGTGCAACCTCCAAGGTTTAGCAGGAACTGGCCCTCCAAAAATTGGTCCTTTCCAGACTCCTCAAAAACACAGAGAGGCAGGAATAGGCGTTCAAGAGGCAGAAATCAATCCAGGGGTGCCTACAGGGGACGTCAGTGGCAGGGCAACAACCAGCGAGGCAGAGACACAGCCACTACCACTGCAACAGGACAATCACAGTGACTTGGCTCTGGCACCGCCTACCAGGGAACAGCTAGCAGCACCCTTAGGCGGAAAGCTAGCCTTATTTACAAAGAACTGGCATTACATCACAAGGGACAAGTGGATTTTGCAAACTATAGACCAAGGTTACAGGTTTCATTTCCATACTCTACCAGGAAAAAGAGGAATGCCAAACCTACCACCAAATCAAAAGATAGAAGCTCTAAAGCAAATAGCTCAACTAGTAAGAATGAGAGCTGTGGAAAAGGTACCATCTATGGAACAAGGAAAGGGATTTTACTCCAGACTCTTCCTGGTACCAAGAAAAGAGAAAAAATGGAGGCCTATTCTAGACCTGTCCGCTTTAAACTCATTCCTCATTGTTCCAAAATTCAAAATGCTGACCCTACAGCAGCTTCTTCCCATGCTGGGCAAGGAGTCTTGGCTGGTAACTCTAGATCTCAAGGAGGCATACCTGCACGTCCCCATACGACCAAATTGCAGAAGATACCTCAGATTTCTTGCAGGATCAGAGCATTATCAATTCTCAGCATTGCCCTTTGGCTTATCTACTGCACCCAGAGTGTTCACGAAATGCCTGGCATCAGTAATCGCTCATTGCAGACTTCAGGGAATACAAATTTATCCCTACCTGGACGACTGCCTGATACAAGCGGACAACAGAAACAAGCTAACAGAAGACTTACAAAGAGTCATTTACTTGCTGCAAGCCCTGGGATATACAGTCAATATAAAAAAGTCAAGGCTGATACCATCCCAAAGAATAACCTTTTTGGGTGCAGAGCTGGACACATCAAAGCAGATGGCATTCCTAACTGTGGAAAAACAAGAACAACTTCCTCTCTACTTCTTGGCATTAACAAAGCAGAACCATCTAACAGCAAGAGAAGTACTGCAAGCCCTGGGCTTCATGGCATCGTGCATAATTCTGGTCCCTCATGCCAGACTGCATATGAGAAAACTACAGTGGTACCTGAAGAATTTATGGTCTCAACACAGACACAGCCTAGAAACCAAAATCCCACTAATACCATGCCTGAAGCAAGAGTTCCTATGGTGGGCTCGGGCCTGTCAATCAAACACAGGCTTGCCCTTCTGCAGCATTCAACCAAGCCAAACCATCACAATGGACGCCTCAGACCTCGGTTAGGGGGCCCACATGCTGGACAAGTGCATACAAGGCCTATGGACTCAAGATCAGCTGCACCTGCACATAAATCTAAAGGAAATGCTAGCAGTAAAACTGGCAATCCAGACATTCAGACCATTCCTCCAAGAAGGGCAGTTGATGATAAGGACAGACAACACCACAGTTATGTGGTACATCAACAAACAGGGAAGCACACATTCATACCCTCTATGCCGGATGGCACTGGACCTATGGAATATGGCTCTGAGCTACAACATTCAGTTACAAGCAATTTTTGTACCGGGAAAAGAAAACATTCTAGCAGACATATTAAGCAGGACTACCACGGATGCCCACGAATGGATGCTACACCCGGACATCTTCAATGCCATCACAAGAAAATGGGGACTACCACAAATAGACTTATTTGCATCCCCACTGAATCACCAGCTCAAGAAATTCTGCACAAGAACGTACCACCCACTTGCTTGGAAGGTGGACTCCCTATCTTTCAGTTGGAACAACCTGACAGCATATGCATTCCCACCACTTCCTTTGATGCACAAGGGCTATTGAAGATCAAAGAGGAACGTCCAAGGATCATTCTGATAGCTCCAGACTGGCCAAGACAACATTGGTACCCATTACTGAGGAGCATGTCTCGGGAACAAATGTGGACACTACCCCTGATCCCATTGCTGTTAACACAGAACAGCTACAACATACTGCATCCAAACCTGAAAACTCTGCAGCTGACTGCCTGGAACATTACATAAGAGCAACTAACCCAAATTTATCCCAAAGGGTTAAAGACATTATCCTTGAGGCTCGCAGACCTTCTACAAGAAAGAATTATGCAGCAAAATGGAAAAGATATCTCATTTGGAGTACTGCAAGGGGAAAAGATGTGTCACTGGCAAACATAGCCAACATCCTGGAGTACTTGGCAGAGCTTTTACATGCAGGCCTGTCCTATTCCTCCATCAAGATACACGCATCAGCTATTTCGGCCGAATACAGCTTGGATCCCCCTGTCTTCTCACATCCTCTGCTCAGGCAGTTTCTGAGAGGAATTAAAAATGTAAAGCCTCCTAGGAAACCACCATTGCCAGCATGGGACTTGAACTTTGTGCTGGAAAAATTGACACTTCCTCCTTTCAAACCAGCAGCAACAGCAGAATTACAATACTTATCTTGGAAGACTGCTTTCCTGCTAGCAATCACCTCAGCAAGAAGGGTTTCTGAACTACAGGCATTAATGGCAGTGCAACCCTTCCTGATCTTCCATCAAGACAGAGTGTCCTTGAGAACGAATCCTACATTTATGCCTAAGGTGATATCCAGAGTGTCTTTAAACCAGGCTATCCACCTACCTACATTCTTCCCCAACCCACAGAACAGGGGAGAAAGACTGTTGCATACCTTGGATGTGCATAGACCATTACGCTACTACCTGGACAGGACCAAGTGCAATAGAAAAACTGACCAGCTTCTGGTAGCATATGCAACGGGAAGGAAAAGCAATTTCAAAACAGACAATCTCCAAGTGGATAGGAAATTGCATTAGATTTTGTTACTCCTTCCATGGAAAGAAAACTCCAGAGAACATCAGGCCTCACTCCACAAGGGCTACAGCCACTACTACAGCTTTCTTACGAGGGGTGGCTACCAAGGACATTATAGAGGCTGCTACTTGGACCTCCGTGCATACATTTGCCAAGCATTACAATTTACCTTTATACTCTAGATCCCGAGCAGGTTTTGCCACTGCTGTTTTGCAGGGGATCCTAACTACACCATAATCTCTCTTCTTTCCTCCTCCCCTAGTTTGGCTATGGTATTCTACCCATTTGTTAGGACTGCAGATGCATCCTTGAAGGACATAGTACAGTTTTGTACCTACCATAAATGTAGATGTCCGATAGGAATGCATCTGCAGTCAGGATTACCCACCCGCCTTCCCCTCTGTGGTACTCCTAGGGTATTTGCCATCTTTCAGCTAGCTTGGGGGAATCTATTATGGTGTATTTGTTTGTATATATGTACATACATGCTTATTTTATGTGTTTGCTGCTCTCTACTATTTGGAAGCATTGGCATTTATCCAAATTTAGCCATCCAAGAGGGCACCTGGCATCTGGGGCAAGAAACACTGAGGAAAATGGCGTCGGCTGATGCTTTTATACCCGAAGAACTGCAGCTATGACGTCGGGTGAAGTGCGACACCAGCCGAAGCCAGACCCAGACTTTGGAATCCGGCCGACCGAAGGGCTGCCTGACTACAGGACAACCCATTTGTTAGGACTGCAGATGCATTCCTATCGGACATCTACATTTATGGTAGGTACAAAACTGTACTTTGTGTACACTTACCATAAATGTAGATGTTAGTGTCTTCACTGTTGCAGTCTGGGTTACCCACCCTCCTGCCCCTCTTATACTTCCACTAGTGTGGTTTCCTGCTTCACCCTTCTTCTGAGGTGTATTTGCTACAGGGTATGGGGTTTGTTGTATGTTACATTTTTGTTTTACTATTAGCCTTCACTTTTGGGCACCTGACATCTGGGGCAAGAAAAACTGGAGAAAATGGCATCGGCTGGCAGCTTTGTACTCCTAGCGCTCTGACGTCAGGGAGCATGGCTGAACAGCCGACTCCAGACCCAGACTTTGGCATTGTGGCCGACCGAGGGCTGCCTGCCGGCAGGAAGAACCCTACAGTGATGACTGCAACAGTGAAGACACTCTAACATCTACATTATGGTAAGTGTACACAACTGTACTATTCGGTTGCGACTCCCTTCAGCTTGTCCCAGGGGCAGCCCATGCTAGAGCCCCCCTGGAGGGGAACCCCCATGGCTCACGAGCCCTCTTCAGAGAGTCCCACTGAAGAAGGGTCCCCGTTAGCACAAGTGTAAAAAGAGGCACCTGGACCCCCCCCCCCCCCCCCCGAGTCCTTGACAGAAGACACTGATTTTGATGGAGAAGGTTCCCCCAGGTCACCTCCTGAGGATGTCTCCTTTGGAGACATCATGGAAATCCCCTGCCAGAGGGGAGGTTGGTCATCCCCAAAAATTTCTACAGATGAGTCGGTGTTCCTGGAGGCCTTTGGCACGGGGCCCATCTACATCCTGGGTATCCCTTCCTGTAGATCCCGCAGGCATGGAAGGAGCTTGACACCCTAGAGCCGATAGCAAAACGCCCGGACAGGTTTCTCTCTCCACCCTCACACAGACAGGCCTGGTACAAAGGATCCCCGGTGGATGCTATGATGGTTGCAACAGACACCAAGAGGGAACTGGCACAGGAGAGTTCCTCGGTCCACCATCCGGACAAGGAGTCCAGGGTGGTGGATCGATTTGGGAAGCGAGCGTTTTCTTTAGCAACGTTTTGGGGAAGTGAATGTTTTCTTTAGCAACGTTTTCCATTCGAGCGCCTCCAGAGTCTTTGTTGCCGGACAAGCGTCTGTTCTCTGCGAAAATGTCGACTCTCAAATCAGTATCGAACACATCCATGCATCTCCTTTCCCATGCCACGGAAGGAGCGGTGAGGGTGGCTGGGACCGGCATGGCTGTGAAGCGGCACACTTGGCTCGGACTGTGTCAATTTGCAGACCCCTTCAAGGCATATTTCACAAATACTCCCTTCGATGGTCTGTTTGGAAAGACAGTACATGACACACTGGTCCAGAGTGAAAAGGACGGGAAGACTTTTTTTCTGCCATCAGAGCCTGCTTTTCCAAGCCCTCAAAGACCTTCTCGGATAATCCCACGCAGCAGCCCTGAAGGGTTGCCCGATTGTCCTACTCTGGAGGCAGTCAGGGACGATTATCATTGCACCCAATGGCTTGGGAGTCCATAACTGTGGACCGTTGGGTGCTTCAAATAATATCCAGAGGCTACACCATCTCGTTCATTACCCTCCCATCCAACCAAAGCACCTCCCAGATATCCCACCTGCTCAGAGAGGCGGCAGCGCTAGAGATTTCCAAGCTGCTTCGCAAACAAGCCATTGAACCGGTCCCCCCAGATCAGTCCAGATCAGGCGTTTACTCCAGGTTCTTTTTAGTGCCAAAAAAGAGTGGGGACCTCAGGCCCATTTTGGACCTGTCAACCCTGAAACCTGGCTGTAGTTAAGCAGAAATTCCAGATGGACACCCTACAAGTCCATTCTACCTTGTCTTCGAGAATGCGACTGGATGTGCTTTAGACCTCCAAGACGTTTACTACCACATCAAGATTCACAGAAGCTCCAGGAGATTCCTTCGCTTCCGGCTGGGAGCCAATCATTTCCAGTTCAGAGCCCTACCCTTCAGTCTCACCAAAGCCCCCAGGGTGTTTACTAAGGTAATGGCAGTTGTAGTGCTCACCTGAGGCTTTTGGGGGATTCGGGTATTTCCTTACCTAGACGAGTGGCTCCTCGCTGCTTCCACCAAGTGTTGTCTTTGCATGGTCCTTCATCTTGCAGTCCAGCTAGGGATTACTATCCACGTTTCCAAGTCCCTCTTGGACCCGGTGCAGATCTTGGACTTTATAGGGGCACGGCTTGACACCCTCCAATTGAAAGTCTTCCTAACTCTAGACAGGGTCCAAAGCCTACCAGCCCATATATCAGTGATCCTTTGCCCCAGGCTACCAAAGGCGGGTGACGTTCTCCGAGCCCTAAGCTCTGTGGCCGCAGCAGTCTCAGTCCTTCCCTGTGCATGTGTTCTTCAGTGGACTCTGGCCGTACAGTGATCTTGGCTAGATCTCCCCATGGACTATCCAATTCAAATCAGCAGAGCCGGCAGGGTGTCACTTCTCTGGTGGCTCCATTCGCTCCAATTAGGATGGCCATTCGTTTCACCCACAGCCCAAGCCACAGTGACCACGGATGCCTCCCAGCTCAGGTGGGGGGGGGCATTATTTGGGGAGGATGGTCCAAGGCATGTGGTCCCAGACCAAGACCAGATTGCATATCAATGTTCTGGAGATGAGAGCAGTGCTTTTAACATTGCAAGCCTTTCACACTGTTCTTCCCTCAGGGACAACTGCAGTTCAGTCAGACCATGTCGGTTGTGTGGTACAGCAACAAACAGGGGAGAACCAGATCTTACCCTCTCTGTCGCGAAGCTATGAGAGTGTGGTAGTGGGCAATATCCACCAGTCGATTACTGATTGCAGCGCACATCCCTGGGCGCTCCAACATTTTGGCGGACAGATTGAGTCGGGCTATTCTAATGCCATACGTGGTCTCTGAAACGGTCTATAGCGGAGGAGATCTTCCTTGCGTGTGGGTAAGCCTTGCTGCGATCTCTTCGCATCTCCTTCCATTGTGAAGTGCAGCGAGTTCTTTGCTCTGATCCCCTCACCAGGGGATCCCCCCAGAGACGCTCTAGTCCATGCTTGGGTTACTGTATGCTTATACCCCATTACCTCTCATTCCGAAGTTTCTTCGGAAAGCTTGCCGACTGGGGTGCAAAGTGATCCTCATTGCTCCGTTCTGGCCTCGTCAGGTGTGGTTCCCCTTCCTCTGGTCTCATGTTCTAGCTCCTCCTTAGATTCTGGATCCTTGCCCAGATCTCATCTCTCATCCCTCTGGCACTAGCCTGCCTCAACCTGGACAGCGTCAAGCCAACGGCTTGGTTGCTCCAGTTCCCTTGATTGCCAGGACTCCTGGTCTTTCATCTTCATTAAAAATTATTCTGGTGGCATCCCATAAGGCCTCCACTAGGAAGATTTACCGCAGCAAATGGAAATAATTCTCTATTTGGGCTTCTCAGAGGAACCTAGATTCCTTTACAGCCCATGTTTCTGCAATGTTGGATTTTTTAGCCAATATTTTCCAACAAGGGGTTAGTTCCTCCACGGTGAAAGTGCAACTTGCAGCTATCTTGAATTTCCATGTTGGCGAAAACATGAATGCTCTGGCCTCTCCGAGACTGTGTAAGGATTTTCTTAAAGGCACCTTTCTTTTATGCCCCCTGATTAAGGACTCTGTTCCTCCTTGGGACCTTACCTTGGTTCTGCAGGCTTTAGTTCTCCTCCCTTTGAACCTGCAGCATCAGTAGATTTGAAGTTCTTATCCTGGAAGACGGCCTTCCTAGTGGCCATTACGTCAGCTAGGAGAGTTTCAGAGATTCAAGCTTTGTTTGCCATGCCACCTTACTTGAACTTACATAACGACAGGGTCTCGTTCCGCATGAACCCTTCCTTCTTACCAAAAGTAACTTCTGAATCAAACATTAACTAAACTATTAACCTCCTGTTTTCTTTCCAAATTTTCAGAACAAGGGTGAATATAAGCTGCATTTGCTAGATGTTCATAGACAGCTTTGTTTTTATTTACACAGAGCAAAGCCTTTTTGTAAGTCTGACCAGTTATTTGTGTCCTTCTCTAAACCCTTTCCGGGCAAAGCCATCTCCAAGGTTTCCGTAGCTAGATGTATTGCAAATTTATAAAGGCAAAGGTCTGTCCCCTGCCTGGTCCTGTTAAAGCTCGTTCTACTAGATCTATGGCGACTTCTGCTGCTTTTTGGTCTAGGGTTTCACTGGATGATGATTGTGAGACAGCAACTTGGGCAATATCGCATACCTTCATTTCTCATAAGTTGGATTTGATCTCCAGAGGGAGAGCATCCTTCGGCTCTGCTGTACTAAGGAATATCCTTCCATGAGGGCCTCCCAGGAGTTTTAGTAGCTGGGGTATTCTGTCCCACAGGTTGCAGATAAAATGAAGTTAACTACTTCGGATAAAGAAGTTATGTACTCACCATAACATTCCATCTGAGTAGTTATAATTCATTTTTTTGCAACCGTCCCACCCTCCTTCCCCCGAACCTGTTCAAGGTTTGTGATAAAATTGAGTTGCTGATTGAGTAGTGGCAAACTCGATCTGAGGGAAGGTAGGAGATGGTGATGGGTTATGGGTAAAGGGGAGGAGCTTGGAACTCTGAGCAGATGCTTGAAAAGTTGCCAGCTCTGATCCGATATGGATTCAAATACCCGCAGGTTGCAGAAAAATGAAGTACAACTACTCAGATGGAACGTTATGGTGAGTATGTAACTGCTTTTTATACAAGGGGAAGAGACTAAGAACAAGAGGGAACTGTGGCTCAGCAGAGAAAGGATATCCTCCACAGCTTGAACAAGAAAATCAAATATCTTGTAAAGTACTCTAAAGCCAATTATGAAGCTTAACTAGCATCCCTGTTTAAGGATAATCACAAGCCATTCTTCAGCTATGTCAGAAATCTAAAAGAAAAGGCCCAGCTTTGTGCCAGTACCACTCATACAGACCTGAAAGACATTGCCAACCTACTAACAGATTTGCTGCAAACGTCACCCCACTGTCCCCAGCAGACGTACCCCAAAGCATACCTCTCACCAGTCATCTACCTAGTATTTCCAGGGAGCAGGTCATAACCACACTCTCCATGGCCAGAAACCCAGCCTTTATGAGACCGGATAATATCCCAGTCTGCCTACTAAAAACTGGACCAAATGGAACCAATTGGCACCCCCTTCAGCCACAGTTTAAGTACTGGCTTTGTCCCAGCAGAGTAGAAAACAGCAACAGTAATTCCCTTGCACAAAGGGAGTCCATCAACCGACCCTAGGAAACTGTAGACACACAAGCCTAACCAGCCTTATCTGCAAGGCCATTGAGAGAATCATCATGGACCTTAAAGACATAGGTGACCATCAAACCCCCCCCCCTTTTTTTCACCCAAACGCCTTTATTGTGTTATCACTTGTGAGATAAGCAAATTTACATTCATATAAAAGTAATCAAACTATGTTAACATAACACCCAGTTTAGCTTTAAGCGTTGATCAAGCTTATTAAACCTGGTGGAGTCGAGAATGTCACCAAAGCCCTGGATGAAGCCAAAGCAAATCCCGACTGAAATCATGCTCTCACTCAACTATTTTTACCCCCTTTTCCCCCTTACTTAGCTACTCATGATAACTTCCAAGAGTTTTAGAATTCTATCTAAGAATTAGGCTTTACCAGAAATTTTTTATTCTGCCTGTGTAAACTTATTTGTTGTTATTTGTTACTCTTACTGTTTTTAAAAGCATTTTATATTACTATGTAGTATAGATTCATCTCCTATTTTACTAGGTGTTATGTCTTGAAACAAATTTTTCATTCTACCTGTATTGTTTTTACTTATATTATGCATTATGTAAGAAATCATTGTTCACTGCCTGTATTGGAGCTTTTCTCCCCGGGCCTCTACTGAAAACGGATATTTATGTCCAGTTAGACTAGCCCGGTCAACAAATGTAAAATAAATAAAATAAATCTTGAATTAACCAAGGCTGTTGACAAAATCCCCCACTCGTGCATCATTGAGAAATTCATCCAGCCGGGATTTAACCATATTTCACTAGATGGGTAACCAGCTGGCTCACTGACCGAATGCATGCAGTCAAAGTTAGGGATTCCACCTCTACCAGCAGACCAGCTACCAGTGGTGTACAACAAGGATCTGTGCTGGGCCCTCTACTGTTTGTGGTCTGTTTCTCAGAATTCCAGGCAAAAAATAGATGGTCTGTGGCTTACCAAGTTCGTTGTTGACTGCAAACTAGGTGCAGTCATGGAGTCCCTCATCGATGTTGACATACTACAAAAAGGGCTTATACAGACAAGTGATTGGTGCCAACGCCACAGACTTAAACTAAACACAAAAAAATGTTATCCCTTTCGACAAAGGGGAAGTCTCTGCAAATTACAGTATTAACAGTGCCCTCCTTTAGCTCAAACCCTCTGGTGAGAGATTTGAGAAAACAGGTTGATAGCAACCTTAACTTCGATCACTATATGGCCACAGTGGTAAGGAAGGCGTTCTACGTTGCACATATAAGAGCATTGCATCCAAAGCTAGTCATCCCTCATCAAACCGCTGATGGAGTACAACTCTCTCTTCTGTATGTACCTCACCAGACACCTGCGGTGGCTGGAGAGACCTCAGAGGTTTCTCACTAAGAAAATTCAGGGCCTTCCAACACGCAACCTACATGGACAGACTGAAAACCCTGTCACTGTACTCTGTATCTTAGGCTGTTGAGAGGTGACTGAGCAGTCTTGGATCCTGCTCTAATAGAAATGTTGCACATCTGCAAGTCATATGGGACAAGATTCACTTGCTCTAGGGATGTTAACCTACCATGCGATATTAACAGGACATGCTGGAGAGACAGATAAGTCTTCCAGAGATTGCCACTCCTCTGGAACAAACTCCCAATTCACATAAAGCAGAGCTCCTCATTGACTCTATTTAACCATAACTTTTGACAGTTGGATGGGAGACTGAAAATTTACCCTGGGGGTGTCACCTCTGTCCCTCTTGGATAAGGGCAGTTGGTGCTGATCATAGACTTGCACCGCAGATGTAGACCGTACATCTTGGTCAGTAAGGGAGCAAGGCTATATAACATGGCTAGACTTATAAAGGCCCTAGGTTCAATAGCTTAGTAACCTCTTATGAACATCCTCCTGTACCTGTGTGGGCCACATATCCTCAATAAGACCATTAAAATATTCCTGTCCAGTCTGAGCCTATCAAGGATTTCCTGATTATGACGAGTAATTCTCTCATATCTTTACCTTGGCTGACAAGTGACGGGCGCAAGCAGTTTTGACATGGTCAAGAGACGTGGCTCAGACCAAGAAATAGCAAACTAGTGCAAGAGAGAGCAAATTTCGTCATTTGCAAAGTAGATAGAAAATAAGCAGTTCTGCCTATTATAAAATATTTGCAGATGGAGCGGAAATGAGACAAAATATGACTAACAGCAAACCGGTGAATCGGGTTTATTAGCAAAAGAATTTCTACATAATTTTTTCGTAACATCTCATTACTTTAAGTTTATTCATGGCCATCAGGTATTGTGCTAGAGCAGCACTTATGCAGGAATCCTGCCTTAACGTATTTACATAATGACAGACTACCACCCATATCCTGCAATGATTAATTTCACAATGTTGCTGATATTCTTACCAATCCTCAGTCTCCCAACACCAGCCTGTAGTTCAGGTTCAAGAGACTGCCGATTCTTTTAATCCACCCTTGAGCCTGTTTGTTACTCAAGCATTTTCCTTTGGGACAATGGAAAAATTTCACTGGCAAGTGGTTGTTGGTACCGTCACTCAAATTAGGTGAATCCTTCCTGATTACTATCTCATCCTTTTGTTGTCTAATCTTTATTTCCACCTTAGCATGTTCATCTGAAAATGTCTTTTATCCTCACAGAAAAATATTTTAAACAAAGCTGGATACAGCAGCTTGAGTCTCACCTGGCTGTTGACATTCCCTGATTGCGGGAGATAAACTTACTGATTTTCTGCCTTTTATACAGTGAGTACTCATTTTCCACAAACTCTGCCATCTGAAGTTTTTACTATTTTCTTGCTGCCACGATGTTGTCAAGAGCAACTTTTATTGCTGGTAAAATTTCATATTTGGAGCATACAGTGTGCCCTCTTAGTTAACAAATCCTGCCCTGGAACACTAGTCAGGTTGCTTGTCTGTCCTTTCCTAACACCAGTGCAGTCTGCAGTTCATAGGTAGGTACTAGGCTATTTGCCTGAGGGCATTTATAAGCCTAGCCAGTGTGTCAGCTTTCGCCACCCCATTGATTAATTAACTAATCCTCTGTCAGGCAGAGCCAATGAAGTGATCCCAGGGGTGTATTTTCTGTTATCCATCCACTCATCAAGGTTTCTCTTAGAGTGTTAGTGAGGGGCTCTGGCTAATGTTTGGAATTTTGTTCCAAAGCATGGGGAGTCTCTGTGACAGGAATCTATCCCTCCAGCATGTTCTATTTATTGTTGTGGCGAGGTTTAGCTCAGTAGAGCACGTGGCTCGCAGTGACTCGGATTTCTTTAGTTGGAGCATGTCCAAATGTTCTTCGTTTTTTACTGTTGCAGTCATTACATTTGGGTAATCTGCTTGCAGGTTGCCCTCAGTCGGCCTGATTAACAAAGTCTTGGGTCCTCCGTCGGTTGCTGTCCCTTCTTCCATGACATCAGGGGTATAAAACATGCGGCCAATGCCTTTACATCAGTCTTTCTTGCCGTGCAGTGCCTGAAGCAGAAGCAGTTCGCAAGTGCTGGTCGGCCGACTCCTGAACTTTCGATCTGAAGTAGTTAACTTCATTCTTTCTGCACATATGGGTATTCGGATCCGAGCCGGCAAAACTTTTACAAGCATCAGCTCCGAGCTCCTCCCATACCTATAATACATTACTTCCTCCTGACTAACCCCAGATCTCGTTTGCCCCATCTGCTTCCTGGGTTTCCCCACCAACCGACCCTTTGGTGGACCTCATCACCACTAGGGCATGGAAGGATCCTGACACCGTTGAGCCTATACCCAAAAGACCGGACAAAATTCTTTCCCCGCCATCAGATAGGCAGGCATGGTCCAAAGGAGACCCTGTGGATGCTTTGGTGGTTGCAGCTGCCACAAAGAAGGAACTGGCACAGGAGAGTTCCTCGATCCATCCACCAGACAAGGAGTCCAGGTCGATGGATCGTTTCAGAAAGCGTATGTACTCGTCAGCGACTTTTTCTATCCGTGCGTTGAATTACTTGGCACATGTTACCCGACTGCAGCGTGATCTTACAGTGGAGCTGAGTCGCCCCCGGAGTCTCTGTCACAGCAGGACAAGCAGTCCTTTTCTGTGAAGATGACTACACTGAAATCCGTGACAAATACATCTATGCATCTCCTCTCCCATGCTACGGAGGGAGCCGCTAGAGCTGCTGGTACAGGCATTGCCTTGAGGCGACATGCCTGGATCAGACCGTCAATTTGCAGACCCCTTTAAGGCGTCTTTTATTAACGCCCCTTTCGATGGATCATCCCTCTTTGGGAAGACAATACGCGACACGCTCACCCAGAGTGAGAAGGACGGAAAGATTTTGTCTGCCGTCGGAATCCGCTTCTGTAACCCCCAGAGATCCTATTCCAGGAACTAAAAGGGGCAAAAGAAGATGTGGTTCTGGAAATCAGTCTTTCCGGGACACTCAGGACTGTTCATCCCCCAGAGGCAGAGGGGGACAAGACCGACACCGTCCCAGAGGCAGAGGGGGTCCCAGAAACTTCAGGTCTAGGGAGCCTTTTTCCAACATGCCCGCACAGCAGCTCTGAGGGGTTGCCCGACTGCTGTACTCTGGAGGCAGTCGGGGGAAGATTCTCCTTACATCCAGCAGCGTGGGAGTCCATTACTACAGACTGCTGGGTGTTAAACATCATATCCGGAGGCTATTCTATCCCTTTCATATCATCCCCCATAACTCCAGCATGCCTCCCAAGATGTTCTACTCGATCACAGGGAGGCCGCAGCTTTACAGGATTCGAAACTGTTACAGAAATGAGCCATCAAACTGCCCCCCGACCAGTCTGGATCAGGCATCTACTCCAGGCTCTTTTTAGTGCCAAAGAAGATGGGGGACCTTAGGCCCATACTGGACCTGTCTATCCTCAACCTGTCGGTAGAGAAACAAAAATTCCAGATGGTCACTCTGCAGTCTATTCTACCGTTTCTAAGAGAATGCGACTGGATGTGCTCGTTAGACCTCCAGGATGCTTACTATCATATCAAGGTCCACAGAAGCTCCAGGAGGTTTCTGCGCTTCCGGCTAGGGGCCGGTCACTTTCAATTCAGAGCCCTACCCTTTGGTCTCACCACAGCCCCCAGGGTGTTCACCAAGGTAATGGCAGGCATAGCGGCTCACCTGAGACTTCAGGGCATTCAGGTATTCCCCTACCTAGACGACTGGCTCTTCGCTGCATCCACCAAATGTCTCTTGTGCCAGGTCCTACACTACTTTCTCGGTCTGGCTCACAAGTTAGGCATCACGATCAACCTCAACAAGTCCCACCTAGCTCCGGTTCAGGTCATAGACTTCCTCGGGACACGGTTGGATACTATTCAGTCAAAGATCTTTCTCACCCCAGAAAGGATAAGAAGTCTCAGACTCCACATGTCCGCTATCTCAGAACACTCTGTAGTCACAGCAGGTGATGTTCTCAGGGCTTTGGGATCGATGGCAGCCTCCATTTCCATTCTCCCTCTTGCACGTTTTCATATGAGAATCCTTCAGTGGAATCTAGCAGTTCAATGGTCCTGGCTAGACCTCCCGATGACTTTCCGAATCAACCGGACATGCAGAATGTCACTCCAGTGGTGGCTTCAGTCATCAGACATACTTGCGGTGCACAGCTTTCTAGCCCCGCCGGCCCAAGCCAAGGTGACCACGGATGCCTCCCAGCTCGGGTGGGGGGGCACTTCCTGGGAAGAACAGTCCAAGGCATGTGGTCCCTACTAGAGACCAAGCTACACATCAGTGTCCTGGAGATGAGGGCAGTGCTTTTAGTGTTGAAAGCCTTCCATCCTATCCTACCTCCAGGGACAGTAGCCATTCAATCAGACAACATGGCAGTAGTCTGGTATATCAACAAGCAGGGTGGGACCTGATCCTACCCTCTTTGTCGCAAGGTCATGAGAGTTTGGGAGTGGGCCATATCCACCAACCAGTTTCTGATAGCAACGCATATCCTGGGACGCTCCAACATTTTAGCGGACAGTCTAAACCGGGCAGTCCTTCTGCCTTACGAGTGGTCTCTAAATCCATCGGTGGCGAAGAGAATCTTCCTTGTATGGGGTCAACCTTGTTGCGACCTCTTTGCGTGTTCTTCCAACACGAAGTGCAGCAACTTCTTCGCTCTGATCCCCCCTCCAGGGGATGTCCCAAGGGACGCGTCCATGCTTGGCCTCCCGGGTTACTTTGCTTACCCCCCGTTACCTCTGATACCGAAGTTCCTTCAGAAAGCTTGCCGGTTGCAGTGCAAAGTCATTCTCATAGTTCCCTTCTGGCCTCGCCAAGTGTGGATGTCCTTCAAGAATGCAACTGCAGTCATAACATATGGGTTGTCCTGCCTCAGGCAGCCCTCGGTCGGCCGAATTCCAAAGTCTGGGTCCGGCGTCGGCTGGTGTCGCCTCCTCTCAGACGTCACAACGGCTGGAGTATAAAGGCATCGGCCAACGCCATCTTCTTCAGTCTTTCTTGCCGCGCAGTGCCCGAAGCAGAAGCAGTTCGCAAGTGCCGGTCGGTCAGCTCCTGTGTTTTCAGTACCGAAGTCATCTAAAAGCTAACTACCCCGTTGGGGAACATTTTTTCTTGCCTCAGCCGATATCAGAACAAATTGAGAAAGTTAATAATTGTTTGTCTTGTGGTAAACAAATACCTCTTAAGGACTTCCATTCTTACTGCCTTCCTTGCCTGGGCCCAGACCACGACGTCTCGGCCTGTGCTGCCTGTGCTTGCTTTAATAAGCGCACTCTCAGGCGCCGGGCAGAATTTGCCGAGGACTTTTTCGGTGAATCTTTCGCGTATATCATGCCGTCGGATCAACCGACAACTCAATCTGCCAAAAAACGAAAGGACCGGGACCGACATCCTCGGCCCGCGTCCACTACCGATGCTACTCCTAAACCCTCCGCTACTGCTTCGGTCCCTTCGGAAGCGGTAATTCAACCGCTCCAGGCCGACGACACAGCGTTAACACAACCTTCGGTCTCGGAGATCTCTCTGGCGCCGGTTGTTGATTTTCCTCCAGAAACCGAAGTTCTGGATCTACCTGACACCATTTCTGTAGACAAGGTTACTCCTACACGTGGGGCTGCTAGGCCGCCTGTATCCATGTCCATCAAGGCCTTTGCACGTGCTAAGGCCGCCAGCCAGGCCAAGGCCCATCCTAAACCTGCTGCTCAGGCCCCTTCTTCTGATAAGCAGATCATGTCTCTTGCTGCAGATCTTATTTCTCTTATCAGGGGGTCTCAGCCTCATCCAGACAGAGGTTCTCAGCCACCTGCAGAGAAAAGGCCCAGAACTGAGCAGGCTGACGACCTCTCTTCAGATGAAGCCTCTGGGGATTCTGAGCATTCTGATACCCAAGAGGAATCCTTCCAGGCCTACGAGGACTCTGATGCTGAGGAATCAATTCCCTCTGCCTCCCCTCCAGAGGATTTCTCGTTTGGTGAAGCCCTGCATTCCATAAGGGAACATTTTAAATGGCAGGGTCAGGAATTTTCTGATTCCAGGAAAAGGCTACGTACCTTTCTCAAGCTTCCCCAGCACAGACCTTTAGCTATTCTGCCAGTTATGGATGTTTTGGATGATGTTTTCTCTGACTCCAGTGCTAACCCTGATTCTCTCCCTCCTGCTTCTGCCAAGCCAGACAGATATTATAGGGTCCCTGACACTCACAAGCATCTCTTTAAGGCCCACTCTGTGGATCTAGAAACTATTTCACAGGGCCCCAAGGGAGTGGCTACTTACACTGCCAAAAATCCACTGCCAGCGGACAGGGAAGCTAGGTCCCTGGAGAGATGGGGTAAAAAGGTTTATACCTCTACCACCCTAGCCATGAGGTCACTTAACTGCCTTTTTCACATGTTACAGTACCAGGATTTTTTACTGGATGATTTACAGAAAAAGTTAGCCTCTCCTGAGCCTATTGATAGAAAGGCATTGCAGCATCATATACATAACACTCAGCAGGTTAACAACCATTTTCTTCAGTGTGGTTATGATGCATTGGAAGCTTCATGTAGGGCAGCTATGACTGGGGCTGTGATACGTAGACATGCTTGGTTAAAAGATCAGTCTTTGCCTGACCATGTTAAAGTAAAGTTACTGGATGCACCTCTGGAAAAACAGAAGCTTTTTGGTGCAAATGCACAAGATGTGTTGAAATCCATTGAGGAAAAAGCAAAGTCAGTACAGACAGTCAAGGATTTCCTTCAGGTTCAGCCACCCAGATTCAGCAGAAACTGGCCCTCAAAGAATTGGTCCTTCCCAGGCTCTGACAAGTTTCAAAGGGGAAAAAGTAGGCGTGCCCGAGGTAGAGGGCAATACCGAGGATCCTACAGGGGCCGCCAATGGCAACCTCCAAATCAAAGAAGTGGCGCAGACAGCCCCAGCTGCACCACAAGGACAATCACAAGGACTTGACTTTCATACCGCCTACAAAGGCTCAAAGAGAAGCACCTTTGGGCGGAAAATTATCCTTATTCTCACAAAACTGGCATATCTTAACCAAGGACAACTGGATTCTGGATTTAATAGACAAGGGTTACAGATTCCACTTCCACACTTTACCAGTAAGACAAGGCATGCCAAACCTGCCACATCATCAAAGGGCAGAGGCACTCTCTCAAGTTTCAAAGCTGTTAAGTATAAAAGCAATAGAAAGGGTACCTCCTCAGGAACAAGGCCATGGATTTTATTCAAGACTGTTCCTTGTTCCAAGAAAAGAAAACAAATGGAGGCCTATTCTGGATTTGTCAACTCTAAATACTTTTCTCATTGTGCCAAAGTTCAAAATGCTGACGCTGCAGCAACTCCTTCCCATGCTGGGCAAGGGGTCTTGGCTGGTCACTCTGGACCTCAAGGAGGCATACCTGCATGTCCCAATCAGACAAAGCTGCAGAAGATACCTCAGATTTCTTGCAGGGACAGAGCATTATCAATTCTCAGCATTGCCGTTTGGCTTATCTACTGTGCCCAGTGTGTTCACGAAATGCCTGGCATCAGTAGTGGCACACTGCAGACTCCAGGGGATTCAAATATACCCCTACCTGGACGACTGCCTCATACAAGCAGACAACAAACAAACCTTAAAAGCAAACTTGGACTATGTCATGCAAATACTGCAGGCCTTGGGATACACAGTCAACATTCAGAAGTCAACTACTGCCATCCCAACAGATTATTTTCCTAGGAGCCAAACTGGACACAGAAACTCAAATGGCCTACCTCACAGAGGAAAAACAACAGCAGTTACCAGAGTACTTCAAAGGCCTAGCAAAACTCACCCAGCTGACTGCAAGAAAAATTCTGCAGGCCCTGGGGTTCATGGCATCTTGCATTCTTCTGATACCTCTGGCAAGACTTCATATGAGAAAGCTGCAATGGTATTTAAAAAACCTATGGTCTCAACACAGCCAAAGCCTAGAGGACGTAATCCCACTTATTCCATGTCTGCAAAAGGAATTTCTGTGGTGGGCTCAAGCCAGTCAGCTAAACAAAGGCATGTCTTTCAACAGACCTCAAGCAGGTCAAATTATTACAACAGATGCCTCAGACCATGGATGGGGGGCGCACATGGAGGGCAGATGCATTCAAGGTCTATGGACACCAAAGGAAAGTCATCTGCACATAAACCAGAAAGAGATGTTGGCAGTGATACATGCAATCGAGACTTTCGAAAAATCACTACAACAAGGACATTTGCTAATAAGGACAGACAACACCACTGTCATGTGGTATATAAACAAGCAGGGAGGCACTCATTCTTATCCCCTCTGCAGACTAACAATGCTTCTCTGGGAAAAATCCCTGAGCCTGAAGATACATTTGCAATCCCAGTTTGTTCCAGGCAAGGACAATGTACTGGCGGACAAGCTGAGCAGAAATTTCTTGGATCCACACGAATGGATGCTGCATCCTCACATTTTCTCACAACTAACAAAGACATGGGGAAGACCGGACGTAGATCTCTTTGCTTCCCACTTAAATCATCACCTGGAAAAGTTCTGCACAAGGACCCACCATCCTCTAGCCTGGAGAACAGATGCTCTCTCCTTCAGCTGGAATTCCCTAAAAATTTATGCATTCCCTCCTCTACCTCTGCTGACCAAGGTGATACTGAAGATCAAAGCAACAGGCATTTTGATAGCTCCAGACTGGCCAAGGCAACACTGGTACCCATTGCTGTTGAGCATAACTCGGACCAGACCGTGGCCTCTGACCCTATGGCCCCTGCTCCTAACACAACACAATTACAGGACTGTACATCAAAACCTGAAAACATTGCATCTGACAGCCTGGAGGTTACCATGACTCCTCCAACTATCTCTCTTTCCAAAACAGTTCAAGAGATCTTACTGGAAGCACGCAGACCTTCCACCAGAAAAACTTATTCAGCCAAGTGGAAGAGATTCAGCATCTGGAATGCCAACAGGGGTCAGGACACAACATTACTGAGTATACCTCAGATATTAGAATACTTGGCAGAAATGTTTCATACTGGACTCTCATACTCGTCTATAAAGATTCACGCCTCAGCAATCTCAGCAAAATACAATTGTGACCCTCCAGTGTTTTCACATCTTTTGCTAAGACAGTTCCTAAGAGGGATAAAGAATATCAAACCTCCCAGAAAACAGCCAGTACCTGCATGGGACCTCAATTTCGTTTTGGAAAATAACTCTTCCTCCTTTTGAGCCAGCAGCAACTTCAGAAATGCAATTTCTATCATGGAAAACGGTCTTCCTATTGGCAGTTACATCTGCAAGAAGAGTCTCGGAGATACAGGCACTCATGGCAGTGCCTCCCTTCCTCATTTTTCATCAGGACAGAGTTTCTCTAAGAACCAATCCTACATTCATGCCAAAAGTTATTTCCAGGGTGTCTCTAAATCAAGCTATTCACCTGCCTACTTTCTTCCCCAATCCTCAAAATAGGGGGGAAAAACTGCTGCATACTTTGGACATACACAGGCAACTACGCTACTACTTGGACAGAACTAGGGCCACCAGAAAGTCTGACCAACTGTTTGTAGCCTATGCTGCTGAAGTACAAGGAAAAGCAATCTCCAAACAAACAATTTCAAAATGGATTGGACACTGCATCAGATTCTGCTATTCTTTCCATGGAAAAGGTGTGCCAGCCAATATTAGGCCACATTCCACCAGAGCTATAGCCACATCCACAGCTTTCCTAAGAGGAGTGGCAACAAAGGACATTTTAGAGGCTGCTACATGGAGCTCCGTGCATACATTTACCAAGCACTACAACCTGCCCTTATACTCCAGATCCCGAGCAGGCTTTGCTTCGGCAGTCCTGCAGAGGATTTTCGCTACACCATCCCTCTCATAGTTCCATCCACCCCCAGCTTGGCTATGGTATTCAACCCATATGTTATGACTGCAGTTGCATTCTTGAAGGACATAGTACAGTTTTGTACCTACCATAAATGTAGATGTCCAATAGATATGCAACTGCAGTCGGATTTTCCCACCCTCCTACCCCTCTGCAACTTTCTTTATTGGGTCCCTACCCCTATTCCTATTAGCTGGGGGTATCTCCTATGGTGTATCTGTTTATTACTGTTGTGCATGTTTGGAATTTATTTTTATCCATTCACCAAAATTAGCCTTCCTAGGAGGGCACCTGGCATCTGGGGCAAGAAGCACTGAAGAAGATGGCGTCGGCCGATGCCTTTATACTCCAGCCGTTGTGACGTCGGAGAGGAGGCGACACCAGCCGACGCCGGACCCAGACTTTGGAATTCGGCCGACCGAGGGCTGCCTGAGGCAGGACAACCCATATGTTATGACTGCAGTTGCATATCTATCGGACATCTACATTTATGGTAGGTACAAAACTGTACTTTTCCCTTCCTATGGTCTCACCTTTTGGCTCCTCCATGGACTCTAGATCCATGCCCGGATCTACTTGTTCATCCATCGGGCTTGCCCCCTGCCCAACCTAGACAGTCTCAAGTTGACGGGGTGACTGCTCCAGTTCCCATGATCATCAGGGCTCCGGACTTTCATCCCCTGTTAAGAACATTCTGGTAGGATCTCTCAAAGCCTCCACTAGGAAACTTTACAATAGCAAGTGGAGACTTTTTCCCATTTGGGCCTCTCAACGCAATCAGAACCCTTTTACAGCCCCTATTCCAGTCGTTTTAGATTTTTTGGCTGGTCACTTTCAATCGGGCGCAAGTTCTTCCACCATCAAGGTTCAACTGGCTGCCATCTCTAATTTCCATGTAGGCGAAAATAAGGTTGCTCTGGCCTCTGCCAAATTGTGTAAAGCGTTCCTAAAGGGCACCTTTCTCTTGCGACCTCCAGTTAGAGTTCCTCCCTGGGATCTGACTTTAGTCTGTCAAGCATTGACCTCCGCCTTTCGACCCTGCCGGTTCAGTCCCTATGAAATTCTTGTCTTGGAAGACGGCATTCCTGGTTGCCATCACCTCAGCTAAAAGGGTTTCAGAGTTATAGGCCTTATCCTCCATGCTATTTGATTTTTTCACAAGGACAGGGTTTTTCTGCGTACAAACCCCTCCTTCCTAAGGTGTCCTCAGCAGCCAATATTAACCAATCTATAAATTTGACAGTCTTCTTCCCAAATTTCCAAAATAAAGGCGAATATAGACTCCATTTATTGGACATCCATAGACAGCTTCGTTTTTACCTTCATAGGTCTAAACCCTACCGAAAGTCGGGTCAACTGTTTATCTCATTTTCAAAACCATGTTTGGGCAAAGCAGTTTCGAAAGTGTCCTTAGCAAGGTGGATCACTCTTTGTATTGCACAAGTATATAAGGACAAAGGCTTATCTCCTCCTGGCTTACTGAAGGCTCATTCTACTAGATCAATGGCCACAAGTCCTTCAAGGATGCATCTGCAGTCATAACATATGGGTTGTCCTCCCTCATGCAGCCCTTCGGTCGGCCGGATTCCAAAGTCTGGGTCTGGCCTCTGCTGATGTCGCACTTTCCCCAACGTCAGAGCGTCTGGGGTATAAAAGCATCAGCCGACGCCATCTTCCTCAGTCTTTCTTGCCGCGCGGTGCCCGAAGCAGAAGCAGTTCGCAAGTGCCGGTCGGCCAGCTCCTTTGATTCAGCTACCGAAGACTTCGAAAAAACTTAGTACCCCGTTGGGGACTCTTTCTTGCCTCAACCGATGTCGGATAAAGTAAATAATTGTTTAACTTGTGGGAAACAAATTCCTCATAAGGATTTCCACTTTTACTGCCTCCCTTGCTTAGGCCCGGACCACGACGTCTCGGCCTGCTCTACCTGTGCTTCCTTCAACCGACGAACGCTTAGGTGTCGGTCGGAGTTTGCAGAGGAATATTTTGGGGCTAGTTTTGCATATATAATGCCGTCGGAGACTCCGACTTCACATGTAGTTAAAAAACGGAAGGACAAGGACCGACCCTCGCGGCCCGCGGTTTCGGCTGAAACCTCGGTCAGGCCTACCGCGAGTGTCTCTGTTTCGACTGAAACAGAGTCCTCGGTGCTTCCTGTTACCGAAACCTTACAACCGACTGCCTCGGAGGCTCCGGCCGAGTCGGTTATTGAACTACCTTCGGAAACCGGTGTCCAGGACATGTCCGACACCATTCCTTTAGATAAGTCCACTCCTGCACGTGGTGCAGCCAGACCCCCTGCATCCATGTCCATTAAGGCCTTTTCTAGGGCTAAAGCTGCCAAACTTGCCAAAGCTTTGCCTCCCAAGTCTACCTCTCAGAGGCCTTCTACCAGCACTCAAATTCTCAGCCTAGCAGAGGATCTTATCTCCTTAATTAGAGGTTCTCAACCTCACCTGGACAGGGGCTCTCTCCCACCTCCAGAAAAAAGGCCCAGGGTTGAGTCTTCTGACCCCCACTCTTCAGATGAGTCTACGGATGAATCTGTGTTGTCAGAGCACCAGCAGGAGGCTTATTCGGCCTACGAGGATTCTGATGCTGAAGAATCTATTCCTTCGGCCTCCCCTCCTGAAGAGCTTTCTTTTGGTGAGACACTGCATTCTATGAGAGAACATTTCCAATGGCAGGGCCAGGAATTTTCTGATTCCAGAAAAAGATTAAGGACCTTTTTACATTTACCTCAGCATAGGCCTTTGGCTATACCTCCTGTTTTGAATGTTATTGATGATGTGTACTCTGATGCCAGTACAGCCCCTGATTCTCTCCCTCCGGCTCCTGCCAAACCTGATAGGTACTACAGGGTCCCGGATTCTCATTTTCACCTGTACAAGGCCCACTCTGCAGACCCAGAAACCATTTCTCAGGGCCCAAAAGGGGTGGCAGCTGCCACTGCTAAAAATCCTTTACCTTCTGAAAGGGAATCTAGAGCTTTAGAGCGATGGGGAAAGAAAGTTTATACTTCTGCAACTCTTTCTATGAGGGCATTAAATTGTCAATTCCATATGATTCAGTACCAAGAGTATTTGTTAGATGAATTGTATAAGAAACTTTCCTCCTCTGAGCCCCTTGACCATAAATCATTTCAGGATCTGGTACATAATTCACAGCAGGTTAGCAACCATTTTTTGCAATGTGGTTATGATGCACTGGAAGCTTCATGTAGGTCAGCAATGACAGGGGCAGTTATACGAAGGCATGCCTGGTTGAAGGAACAATCTCTACCGGGCCATGTTAAAGCTAAGCTCCTGGATGCTCCAATGGAAAAACAAAAATTATTTGGTTCCACGGCCCAGGAGGTCTTAAAGAAGTTTGAAGAAAAGGCAAAATCTGTGCAAACAGTCAAGGACTTTCTGCAGGTACAACCACCAAGATTCAGCAGAAATTGGCCTACTAAGAATTGGTCCTTTCCGGACTCAGACAGATCACAGAGAGGTAGGAACAGGCGTACCAGAGGTAGAGGGCAAGCTAGAGGCCACTACAGAGGTAGTCAGTGGCAGCCACCAAACCAGAGAGGTAGTGCAGGAACAGCAACAACATCTGCAACACCAGGACAAACACAATGACTTATTTTTGACTCCGCCAACCAGGGCTCAATTAGAAGCACCATTGGGCGGAAAGCTTTCTTTATTTTCAGAAAATTGGCATTACATTACAAGGGACTCGTGGACACTGCAAATAATAGACAAAGGCTACAGGTTCCATTTCCACACATTGCCAAAAAGAAAAGGAATGCCAGACCTGCCACTAAATCAGAGGGCGGAGGCTTTGAAGCAAATCGCCAAATTACTACAAATGAAAGCCATAGAGAAGGTTCCTCTCTCAGAACAAGGCCAAGGTTTTTACTCAAGGCTATTCCTTGTTCCAAGGAAAGAAAATCAATGGAGGCCTATTCTCGATCTGTCCGCACTTAACCTCATTGTGCCGAAATTCAAGATGCTGACCCTACAGCAGCTTCTTCCCATGCTGGGCAAGGAGTCTTGGCTGGTGACTCTAGATCTCAAGGAGGCATACCTGCATGTCCCCATTCGACAAAGTTGCAGAAGACACCTCAGATTTCTTGCAGGATCAGAGCATTATCAATTTTCAGCATTGCCCTTTGGCTTATCTACTGCGCCCAGAGTATTCACGAAATGCCTGGCATCAGTAATTGCACACTGCAGACTTCAGGGGATTCAAATCTACCCATATCTGGACGACTGCCTGATACAAGCGGACAGCAAGACAGATTTGTTAAAGGGCTTGGACTATGCCATCAAGCTATTACAGGCCTTGGGATACACAGTCAACATCCAAAAATCAGGACTTGTACCATCCCAAAGGATAACCTTCTTGGGTGCAGATCTAGATACAACCACCCAAATGGCCTTTCTCACAGAAGAAAAACAGAAACAACTTCCAGATTACTTCAAGAATCTGACAAGACAAACTCAGCTAACTGCAAGGAAAATCCTACAGGCCCTGGGTTTCATGGCATCCTGCATAATACTAATTCCACAAGCCAGGCTGCATATGAGAAGATTGCAATGGTACCTAAAGAGTGTATGGACTCAGCACAGTCACAGCTTAGAAACTCTGGTTCCAATCATACCTTGCCTTCAAAAGGAATTCCTGTGGTGGGCTCAAGCCTGCCAGACCAACAGAGGGTTGCCTTTCATCAAACCAAAAGCAAACCAAACCATCACCACGGACGCTTCAGACCGAGGTTGGGGAGCACACATGGAGGACAAATGTATCCAAGGACTATGGTCTCAAGGGCAACTGCAAATGCACATAAACCAAAAGGAAATGCTGGCAGTGATACATGCAATCGAGGCTTTCAAACCTTTCCTTCAGCAAGGCCACCTGCTAATAAGGACAGACAACACCATAGTTATGTGGTACATAAACAAGCAAGGAGGCACGCACTCCTACCCTCTATGCAGACTGGCTATGAACCTATGGGATCTTTGTTTGAAACACAATATACAACTGCAGGCCCAGTTCGTGCCAGGGAAAGACCATACACTGGCAGACAGCTTGAGCAGAACTACCATGGATGCACACGAATGGATGCTGCACCCAGACATCTTTTTACTCATAACACAGACGTGGGGAAGGCCCGAGATAGATCTGTTCGCCTCACCCCACAATCATCAACTGAAATTTTTTTGCACCAGACATACCATCCACAAGCATGGAAGGTGGACTCTCTCTTTCAGCTGGAAAGCCCGAAAAGTCTATGCTTTCCCACCAATCCCATTAATGTCCAAGGTGTTACTGAAGATCAGAGCAGAACAGCCAAAAGTGATCCTGATAGCTCCAGACTGGCCAAGGCAGCATTGGTACCCACTGTTGAAGAGCCTGTCACAGACAAAGTCGTGGCCTCTCCCATTGTGGCCGCCTCTTCTCACGCAGAACAACTACAAGATCCTGCATCCCAACCTAAAGACCTTGCAGCTGACTGCCTGGAGAATACCATGACTCCTTCTCAGGACAGCTTTTCCCAGAGGGTAAAGGACATTATTATGGAAGCTCGCCGCCCTTCCACAAGGAAGGCATACTCAGCAAAATGGAAAAGATTTCTCATTTGGAGCACAGCAAAAGGCCTTGATGTGGCAGTGATGAACATGTCACATATACTGGAATACTTAGCAGAATTGTTCCACAATGGCCTGTCCTATTCTTCCATTAAAATACATGCCTCAGCAATTTCAGCAGAATACAATGTAAATCCTCCTGTCTACTCGCATCCTCTCTTAAGACAATTTCTCAGAGGAATCAAGAACATCAATCCTCCAAGGAAGACCACCTTACCTACTTGGGACCTCAACTTTGTGCTGGAAAAACTAACACTTCCTCCATTTGAACCAGCAGCATCGTCAGATCCACAGTTTCTATCCTGGAAAACTGCATTCCTTCTAACTATAACTTCAGCAAGAAGAGTATCTGAGTTACAAGCTTTAATGGCAGTGCAGCCATTTCTTATTTTTCATCAGGACAGAGTTTCATTAAGAACAAATCCAACTTTTATGCCAAAGGTGGTATCTAGAGTATCCTTGAACCAAGCAATTCATTTGCCTACATTCTTCCCAAATCCACAAAATAAAGGGGAGAAACTTCTACACACTCTGGATATCCACAGACAATTACGCTACTATTTGGACAGAACTAAGAGTTACAGAAAGACTGACCAACTGTTTGTAGCTTATGCTGCTGGGACACAAGGAAAAGCAATTTCCAAACAGACAATCTCAAAATGGATAGGAAATTGCATTCGCTTTTGCTACTCTTTTCATGGAAAGGCTGTTCCTGTGAATATTAGGCCTCATTCCACGAGAGCCACAGCCACCACTACAGCCTTCCTAAGAGGGTGGCTACCAAGGACATTTTAGAAGCTGCTACATGGAGCTCCGTGCATACTTTTGCCAAGCATTACAATTTACCCTTATACTCCAGATCCAGAGCAGGTTTTGCAACAGCAGTCCTGCAGGGTCTCTTAACTACACCATCATTTCTTAGTACCTCCACCCCAGATTGGCTATGGTATTCTACCCATATGTTATGACTGCAGATGCATCCTTGAAGGACATAGTACAGTTTTGTACCTACCATAAATGTAGATGTCCGATGGTATGCATCTGCAGTCAGGTTTACCCTCCTCCTTCCCTCTGTGGTATTCTAGGGTGTTAACCCTTTTATTAGCTAGCTGGGGAATCTGTTATGGTGTATTTGTTTGTATATGGATACATATATATGTATATATTTTTGCATTATGTTTGGAAATTTTTGGCATTTTATCCAAATTTAGCCTTCCTAGAGGGCACCTGGCATCTGGGGCAAGAAAAACTGAGGAAGATGGCGTCGGCTGATGCTTTTATACCCCAGGCGCTCTGCGTCGGGAAAGTGCGACATCAGCCGAGGCCAGACCCAGACTTTGGAATCCGACGAAGGGCTGCCTGAGGCAGGACAACCCATATGTTATGACTGCAGATGCATACCTATCGGACATCTACATTTATTGTAGGTACAAAACTGTACTTTCTGCAGCTTTCTGGTCAAAAGTACCTTTAGATGATATCTGTGCGGCAGCCACGTGGGCCAATTCGCATACATTTATGTCTCATTGTAAATTAGATTTGATCTCTAGAGGAAGAGCATCCTTTGGCTCTGTGGTGCTCAGAAATATCCTTCTCCTAAGGGCCTCCCAGGAATACTAGTAGCTGGGGACTGTCCCATATGTGCAGAAAGAATGAAGTTAACTACTTCAGATTAAGTTATGTACTCACCATAACGCT